>NC_073232.2:144535000-144848000 GCF_029281585.2 Gorilla gorilla gorilla
CGGTGGGCTCAATGGCCTCCGTGGGCTCTGTGGGCTCCGTGGGCTCCGTGGGCTCTGTGGGCTCCATGGGTTTTCCTTCTGTTCCCGAGCAGAATCCCCTCAGGTGAAAGGACCACAGTGCACCAGGGTCTTGTTGAAGGACGTCAGGGTGGTTTCCGGTTTGGGGCAAATGTGAACAAAACTGCTATAATGTGTGACAGGTTTTTTCACGAAAGCAAGTCTTCTTTCTCTTGGGTAATACCTAGGATTGGGTCTGCTGGATTACATGGTGAGTGCATGCTTACTTTTTATAAGTAACTGTTGTCCAGAGTGACTGTTCCATTTTGCATTTCCACTGGCGCTGGGAGGATTTCCGTTGCCCCACACGCAACGTCTTCACAGGTTAGGCTGGTTCTCCTTATTTGGTCCCTTCCAATAGAGGGGGAGTGGCGTCTTATTTGGGGTTTCATTTGCATCTCGCTACTGACTAATGATGTTGAGCATCTTTTTGTGTGTTGATTTTCCATCCGTATACCTTCTTTGGTGAAACATCTGTTCAGATCATTTGCCCATTTTTGAATTGGGTTGTTTGCTTTGTCATTCCTGAGTTTTGAGAGGTTCTTCCTCTATTCTGGATACGTGCCATTATCAGATACACCACTGAAAAGTATTTCTTCCAGTCTGTCTTTCGTCTTTTCATTCCCTTGAGTGTCATTTAAAGAGCAGAAATTCTTAATTTTGATGAAGTCTAATTTATCTACTTTAAAAAAATGAAGTGTGGTTTTTGATGTTAGAACTAAGAAAACCTTGCCTAACTCAAAGTCACAAATATTTTCTCCCATTTCCTTCTAGAATCTGTGGTTTCATGTCTTAAATTTAAAACACCTGTGATTCACTTTGAGTTAACTTTTGCATATGGGGCTCAGTATGGACTGAAGTTCATTTTTTGCATGTGAATGTCCACCCAAGAACATCCTTGTCTCCTTCCACCCCATGGTCAATAACTCCTCCTTTTTGTTATTAAAGTCCCTTCTGCTTGGCTCTGTGGTCAGTGCCGTCCTGGCTGGGGTGTCCACCTTACTCTGCCACCACAAGATGGGAAAGCAGGGATGCTGGTGGGGTCCCTTGAGCCGGCAGAGCCAGCGTGTCTGGTCCCCATTTGACCCCAGGGTGGGCTGGATCTCTAGGGCCTGGGCCTGTGCCCGCTCAGGGTCTGGAAGCTCGAGGTGTGTTGATTAACTGTCAGCAGGTTCAGATTTACAGCTTCTGTGGAGCAGGCGCCTGAATGCCAATGAGCAGCCCTGCTCTTCTGAGCTGGGTCACAGACTGCCCCCTCCATGCTGCTGCTGGAGATGATGTCTGTTTGGTCATCTCAAAATCCAGGGATTTTAAAAGGCTGCCCCTGTTCAGGATGTATCCACAGTTCATGGCCATCATGCATGATGGAGCAGGAAGCTTCACTTAAAAGAAATGTGTAATGCTCTGCATCATAGACCAGTGAAATTGTTTTCTTACTGAATTTGTCTATATTGTTAAAGAAAGAGAAATAAAAGATGAGGTGTTTAGAAACAGCTCACCCAAGTGTGAACAATTAGTCCTTTGGGGCTGTCCCCTCCCAGGGCAGTTGCTGAGCTGGGGGAAGGGCCCCTCCCTGAGTACTGCCCAGGCACTGCCTGTCTCTCTTGGAAGCAGAGGCTGCCAGATCCCGATCAGGGGGCAGAGTCTTCAAGGTGCCCCACCATGTTCCCTGCAGGATCTGCCCCCCAGCAACTGCCCGTTAAGGCAGCTTCATCAGCCAGGGCTCCAGCCCCAAGAGGGAACGGGGAGAGGCTCCGCCCTGGGCTCAGCCTGTGTTTGTGTGATGGCAGAAGCAGCTCCCGTGCAGCCTCCAGCTCACAGGCAGCCATGGGGTCACGTTGCATTTGCATGGCAGAACCAGCAGGAGGGTCCCTGCTGGCAGCTCCTGCCTGGTCCCCTCATCCTCAGCACAGCGTCGTCCTCGTGTTTCTTGGTGCACAGCATGGCCTTGGTCCTGGTGCTGGCGTGTGCCTCACTCTTGCTGCTGGTCTGCAGCAGCTGCTTGCTCATTTCGTCCCTTCATTGTTACATCTGTGGCTTGCCACCCAAAACAAACACTGACCTCTGACTTCGTGGCCCATCCCATCCCCTCCCCATGAGGGCTTTTGTGCAGTGCTTTGTAGCAGACACGTTTCCACAACGCAGAGTATAACCACTATACGATCACGGCAGCAGACACGTTTCCAAAAGGCAGACTCTTTAATTGTGTTTGAAATCTTTGTTAACAGGCATTTTTTTTGGGTGTTTGTGCTTGGAATCACTCTGCAGGGATTCAGCCATGTGCACCCTCCAATCTGCGACCTCGTGCTGGGGCTTTACCTCCCCTCTGGTGGACATTTGGTTATTTCCAGGCTTCTGCTTGTTATGAGTGCTGTTTCTTGAACATTCCTGTGGAGTCTCCTGATGTGCTGGTGCTGTGACTACTCCTGGGTCACATTAGGAGTTGGAATCTTCAACTTTGGGAGATGATGCCAACCTCTTTTCTGGTTCCTATTGGCTTTGGAGCTGTTTCTCTTTGCTCTTTGTTTAGAATCTTTCTGTTTTTACCAAGGGCAAAGATGTTTCTCAAATGTTACTGGGTGATTTGCACAAAATCTCAGAAACTGAACGACTGACTTGAAACCATGAGTCCCCCTCCCCACTTTATTGCTCTGTTGTCTAATTTATTCTTTTCAGCCAGCAGCTTACAGCCTGCGGGCCAGCTGTCTTGCAATCTATAATGCAACCATCTTGGTTAAAGCAATAATGGATCCTTTTACTAGCCTGGCCATGGGGCCGTTAATAGGGGATGTCATTATTAGAGAAGCCGATTTCAGAAAGGGTAGCTGGGCATCGCTGTGGAGGCCTGTGAGAACAGCTGCCGCCACCAGATACAAAATGAAACCAGGAACCCATGGAGAACAGGCAGAAAGTGTGCGCACGAGTGTGTGCACACATGCCAGCGTGTGGGGGGAGTGTGCCTGTGCATTTGGTCATGGTGTGTATACACTTGCTCCTGTGTCCTGGGTAGTGTGCGTGTGTGTGTCCACACTGTGCATTTGGTGGTGTGTGTGCACCTGCTCCTGTGTCCTGGGTAGTGTGTGTGTGTGCACACTGTGCATTTGGTCGTGGTGTGTGTGCACCTGCTCCTGTGCCCTGGGTAGTGTACATGTGTGTGTGCACCTGCTCTTGTGCCCTGGGTAGTGTGCGTGTGTGTGCACACTGTGCATTTGGTTGTGTGTGAACCTGCTCCTGTGCACCCGCTTCTGTGCACCCACTTCATTGTCCCACCTGCCACCTGCACCATCAAAGTGGCTTCTGCCTTTATTATTTATTAGGGAGCTGTAGAGCCAAAATCAGTAGGAGGGTGACCCAGAGCAGAGCACCACGTGCCTGAGGACTGTCTCAGGATGGGAGGACCATTCCAGCATCCGTGTGAGCCACATGGGGCTCCGCCGTGGTGGCTGGGGAGAGGATGACCTCAGAGGCGGCCCTGGGCAGACAGGGAGTTGATAACAGCACTGGTCCCCTCTGTAGAGTTGAGAGAGACCCCATGAAGGGGGTAGAGGAGGAAGAGGGAGGAGGAGGCAAAGCCTGTGTCTGGGTAAGGTCTGTTTCATATTTTCCCCAAATCAGAGCTTCAAGAAAAAAATACCTTGACTGTGAGCAGAGTTAGTGGCTGCCATTTGTTTCTGTTTGGTTTGAAAATGTTTGGCTAAAGTTTCTCAGACAGAAGAGCATATGGGGAAAGGTCCTGTTCTCGGCCCTCGCTCCATGTCCCATCAGCTGGGAATCGGTGTACTTGTGGGGCGGTGTTGGGGAAGAGCAAGGATCCAGACTGCAGGGTCTCACCCCCTCCCAAGTGGCTCACCCTGTGTGAGAACCCTGGGGTTGCTTGTCTCATGCACATTTTTGGAAACTGAGGCTGTAGGTCCCAAGCCTTCCAGTGGCGTTCATCATCTGTTGATTCTGAAGCAGGCAGAGTTCCGGACCCCAGGAAGGTTCTTGTCTTCCTTGCCAACTGAGTTATGTTTCCAAACAGTTGAGATCCCAGTGGAAATTTCCAGCACACACAGACGGCAGGGGCCTGTTCCTCTGGCTCTGTTTTGACATCAATCAGAATGCTGTTTCCTGATCCATATGTACGACTCCGTCTGCACGTGGTACCCGTGGTGGTATTGATGAGGGTTCTGCCCTGCGGCTTTTAGCGAGGTTCCGGTGCCTTTGTGCCTGTGGGGCTGGGGGCCCCGACCTGTGGAAACGCCCTGTGTCAGCCCTGGGTGGTGCCCCAGGCATGCTGCCATCTCCTGTCCCTGCTGCCACCCTTGGCACTGTCCAATGAGCTAAGTTCATGATTGTGGTTGTCAACTTGTTCCTACACTTCATCAGCTATCCTCGTTGCAGCCCAAGATAAAATTACCCAGGCTTTCCCCTCCAGCGTGAAGGGCAGGGGCCCTCAGTGCTCATCCTCCCCCAGCATCATGCACGGTCACGGGGCTGTATTTGTTGACGGGACTTTTGGGCTCCCCAGGCTCTGAGCTGGTTGGGGCTCCCCCTGCACCATGCCTGAGCTCCCCACATCCTACCTCTCTCCTGTCACTCGAAGCTCAGCCACCTGAGCAGCACTTTCCTGTCCCCTCCCTGAGAACTGGGAGCTCTTGGGATGAGGATTGTCTGGGTTTCTCCCGTGGAACCCTTGCTGTGGCACTGATACACTCACATAAATATTTGCCATGTGAATAGCCAAGTACGTAAAAGAATGCACTCCCTGAAGGCAATTCGCAGCCCCATGTTCCCCCCACCCCCAACACTTCCAGGCAACAGTGAAAGTGGATGTTCTGGGGGTCCCCGAGACCACCTGCATCTCTGGGGACTCACTAGGATTCACAGGACTCAGCACACAGTCGCACCACAGCAGGGCCACACCACGGCAGGGCCACACCACAGCAGGGCCACGCCACGGCAGGGTCGCACCACAACAGCCACACCATGGCACAGCCACACCACGGCACAGCCACACCATTATCGCAGCCCTATAATCGGGAGGCATGGCTGGATCTGCAAGGGAAGAGTTCACAGGCACAGCCTGGGGAGGCCTGTGAGCAGACTTCCTGTGCTCTCTCCCCTCCCGTGCTCTTCCCCCTGCGAGGTGCACACGGGACACACACTCCCTCCAGCAGCAAAACACAGCCCCATATATGCAGTGTTTCTGCTCGGGGAATTCCAGCTAAGACCCAAAATTCATGGTTTTGATTTGGGGGCTACTCAGTTGTGCGCCCCCTGCCCACTAACATGCCAGGCCCTCAAAAGAAAGGCTGGTGTTTGCCACGAATCACATTGTTTGCACATCTAAGTGGGAACCTCCTCACTACAGGAATGCTTCGAAGCCAAGTTCCCAGACGCCAGCCAGTGGCCACCGTTGCAAGCAGGCACTTCTGCAGCTAGCAGCCTCAGGCCTGTCCACAGAGACACTCTTGAGTGAGGACTCTGGGGTGCCAGAGCTTGCTTGGGGGCATTGAGGAGCCCCATGGAGCCACAGAGACCAAGGCCAGACCCATGGATGGCTGCCTCCCACCTGTCCTGTGCCTGACATGGCTCCAGTCTGGATGAGGTCCTCAGCTGACTGTGAGGGACAGTGCCCAGAAAGGGGAGGGTGGGTGGGAGGGAGAAGATCACATCCCCTAGAAGAGACGGAACAGACGGGGTGGGGCGGAAGGGATTTGGGAAGACTGCAAACCTGGAAGCAGAACTGTGTGTGTGTGTGTGTGTGTGTGTGTGTGTACGCATGTGCTGTCTGTGTGGTGTGGTGTGTATGCATGTGTGTCTATATCGTGTGCATGTGTGTGCTGTGTGTGAGTGGTGTCTTTGGGCATGTGCATGTATGTGTATGTGTTGTGCATTGCATGTGCATGTATGTGTATTTTGCATTGTGTGTACACATGTACAGTGCATTTGTGCATATTGTGTGGGCATGTATGTGTAGTGTATTGTGTGTACATGCATGTGCAGTGTGTATGTGCTGTTTGCGCGTGTGCAGGTATGTGTATTGTGCATTGTGTGTACATGCACATGTAGTGTGTGTGTGTGTGAGTGGTATGTTGCGGCCATGGATGGGGCAGAAAGTCTCCTGTTCTGGAAATAGGGCAGTGAGTGGAGTGTGCTGACAATGGAGAGCAGCAGCTGGCTCTGGAGAGGGATCAAGTGACCACAGGAAACCAAATGCTCTGGTCTTGTTCCTTCAATCTGGGGAGTGAGTTTTTAAAATTCAGCATAATATTTTCAACAAGACCTCTGTTCTCTATTTGCATGTGCCTAGTTCATACTCCAGGCAGTTGATCACATAATTCAGAGAGGCATTGACAGGGTGGGAGTGTTTCTGGGTAGGTGTCCAGATCCCCGGCCCTGCTCAGCCTGGAAGTGTCACCGAGGGAAATCCCTGTTTTACATGGGGCTTCACCTTTTCCGTCTGTAAAATATGAGGGCTGGACTGGCAGGTCCCCTTCCTCCTGTACCTTCTAGAGATTGATGGTTCTGGGACAACCTATTTAGAAACGAACCCGATTAAAGGCACAAAGAACAAGGTACTATGTTAACTGCCGCAGAGATTTCAACTGTAACGCTTAATACGGGAAGAAGTAAACATGTACGTGTCATTTGACTACATTTATTTTTCATTCTGTTTGAGGTAATATCTTCTTACTTAGAAGTTAGGTTAAAAAATCGAAAACCAAAAAGCTCTTCAGACCTCTCCTAGATTAGAAAACCGTGGTGTCTCTACTGCCGGGCCCTCTGCCTCTGTCCCAGCGTGCCCTCGCTCCCGCCCCTCTGCCTCTGTCCCAGCGTGCCCTCGCTCCCGGCGTGCCCTCGCTCCCGGCGTGCCCTCGCTCCCGGCGTGCCCTCGCTCCCGGCGTGCCCTCGCTCCCGGCGTGCCCTCGCTCCCGCCCCTCAGCCCACGTGGCCTCCCACCCGATGCTGCCATGCCCCAGGGACTGATCCGGGGCCCGCCCTTGTGAAAAGCAGATCCTTCATAACTTCTTCAAAAACATTAAAAAATTGAAAGGTAATAAAAACTTTGAACCTAGCAGAGGCCCACTTTCTAAGCAATGAGGGAAGTTGGGTAGAAACTGGGCTGCTGGCCCAGACGTGGTGAGAAAGATCCAAGGTCACTTCTGTAGGGGCTTTGTGGGGAGCATGGACTCATCTTCCTGAGAGTGTGGCCTTCGGTGGGTGCCGGGTGCGTCTCCCGGGCTGGAGGCTCAGGTCGTGGCGCTGTAGCTGGTGCTGGACCCATGAGGGCAGTGCCTGCCATTGGCTCAGTGACCATTCTGTGCAGAGCCAGTGCCTGGTCAAGGCCCCAACTGCCTTGAGTGCTGACCTGTGGTGGGTCACACACATTCCCCAGGTCGTCGCACTAAATGGCGTTTTCTCCACTCTTTTTCAGAGAGGAAGCAGTGCATTGGTGAAGGCAACGTTAGGTGTGATTTCCATTCCTGCTGGGAGATCCGGGCCGCAGCCCGGGAGCTTCGTCCAGCCTGTGGATGGAGCCTGACTGGCTGCAGATGGAACTTCTGTGTCCTCCCACCCTAGGTGGGCTAAGGTTCTGTTCTCAGAGCTGAATTGACAGGAGGTGTGTGTGTGCGCTCACTTGTGTGCACAAGCATGCATTTATGCGTGTTTTCACGCAACCAGAGGAGCCATTCGTGGGATTTAGCCATTTCGAGGCACCTAGAAGTTGAGGCAGCCAGCTGTGCAGCCAGGTGCGAGGTGTTACCTGCAGCATTGTATAAAAGAAGCGACTCAGCTGCCGTAGGGAGGACTGGGTTGTCTGGAAGTATTAGGCTCATTTTATATTTGTGTCAGAAGAAATGTCTGACTTTGGGGCAGATGACACAGTGGCTGCGGACCAGGCATGGCTCCCTAGGTTGAAATCAGGGAAAAGCTAATAGTATCAGACAGATATGCTTTTTCTTTGGTGGCTGCAGGATTTCTGCTGGAAAATGCACTATTAATCAGCACTTGTCCAAGAAAGACCCATCCATTTCTGTTGTCATTCAAGCCACAGTTCCTGATTTACTCGGCAAGATACTGGGCCAGTTCAATGTCTCTAGCTGAGCCTGACCTCGGGGTTTGCGTCTCGAGTCTGAAATCCTGTTTAGTCCTCTGTGCATAGTTTTGTCTCATTTTAACGACTGCATCTTCTTGGTACATTTATTATACTCAGAACTGAATGGCACACAATAGCCTTGTGTTAATAAAAGCTACCGTGACGCTGTGGGTGAACCACTGGGTTGAAGTCCGATGGACTCTACGATGCAGGCATCCAGAAATATGTTGTAATTCTACCTGGCTCCCTGCCAGCCTGGCCTCCTCCTCTGGGAGAGCTCCTGGCATGGTCCCAATGTGTACCTGCAGGGGAACAACAGCTGCATGGGCCAGCTGTTTCAGATCTAAAGATGTGCAGTGAAACTCACATTCCCAGATTCACATCCCTCATGTTTATTTGGGTCATCATGGTTTAGCATGTTGTATATATGTCTGGAGCACTTCATACACCTCTATCCACCACAGACACTCTTAATCACAGTTGTGTAATGATAATAAGGCAAACTATACAGCAAAGAGAAGCATGTAAATATGTACCAAATTCTTGTGAAGTTGTAATTGTTTATATGTAAAAAGTATGTATATAGGAAAGGGAGAAGGTGCAAGGAATGTGCTGAATAACATCCAAACTGCATCGCGTCTCTGCCCCATTCCTGAAAGCACACATCTAGTTGGAGCGTCAGTTCCTCTCCTTAGATATCATTGTTTTCACTCGTCTATCATAGGCACCTTCTTTACATCTGATTACAATACCCAGCATTTCAGAACTGGGTTTTTGCCCCCAAAAAGGTAAATATGAGCATTTATCACTGACTCCTCCTGGTCCAGTGAGCAGCAGCAGAATTCAAGTATTTAAAAATAAGGTGCATTTCTAAATTGCAGGCTATACCTTCTTTTCCAAACCAATGGGCTAGAGTGAATTTCCCCCAAGTACTTGGGCTGTCTTACTGCTAGCTCTTCTAACAGGGGAAATCTGTATGAATGCATCACCCCTAATAAGGCAAGAGGAAGGACCCTGAAATGTTGCCAGAAATGTACTGTTACATCAACATTTACATTATATTAACATCATCACACTCTGTGTTCAACACACAGAACAACATAGATACTCTAGTTTGTCTAAAGTAAAAATCCACATAAATAGCAGATTCCTTTGTTGACACCAGTGTGTTGTTTACCTTGTGCCCATGGTCCAGATTTTGAGCTGGAGAAGGACTATGGCTGTTCCTTAAAGTCTCTGCCCTTGCAGAATCTGTAGCCTTCAGGATACCCCGAGTGCCTTACAGGGCTTGTGAACACCGATACTAGAAGTCAAAAAGAAGAGAGTGCCCAAGTGTGGGTTTGGAGGCACTGACGCATTCGCCAACTCACCGTCATCCCATCCTTGAAACCCTGAGAGAGAGTGTGTGTTTTATCACAGTAATGGAATTCAGTTTAGGCTCAGGAAACTCATATTGTGAATATAGGTATCAAATCATATATTTGTTTACTGTATATTTTTTAAAAAGCTTTATTGTAAATTTATGCAAAAACTAACCGGGCCTGTTTTCTTACGGCGGCATGCCAGGTAGTGTGTGTATTCTCCCAGGCACTCCCTTCATAGTCACTCTCTATCCACGTGACATTCTGTTCCATGCTAAGCAGTATTCACAGGCCTAACATAGGTTTGTATGGTGATCTAGAAGATTTTACAAATATTTTTGTATTGTGATTCCTATGATATATACCAGAGAATTTTTTACTCGTTTGTAAATTATTGTACAGTTTTAATAAAAAATGTTTTAAATCTTAGACGATTAAAGTCCCCTCAAAGGTATTAAAGTTTGAACTGAAAGCCGTATGAGCCATTTCTGCACTTCTGAGTTCATTCTCTGAACAGTGAATGCCTCTGCACACCAGAAACGGAGTCCGCGCCTTCCGCCCACTGTGGAGGAAAGCCCCAGTTCTCACCTGCGAGATCACCTGGAGGGCAAGCTCTGCAGTCAGGTGCCTAGCAGCACCTGGCTCCGGTCGACCACCTGGGAGGCTCCCTCCTGTGGCTGTTGGTCAAATGTGAACCATGGAAGAGATCAGACAGGAAAGGGACGGAACTTCTGCACGTGCATAAGAACAGTTGGTGATATTTGCCGTGGACGGTCCCACACAGGTGAGTAACATTGCATTAATCATTTAGGGGAGGGGGAGCCCAGAGGACGACGAAGGGGTGGGAAGCTGCTGGACTTAGCTCTGCTGGCTCAGGCCCCGCCAGTACTCGAGGTCATGGTGACTCAGTGGCCAAACTCTGGCTTTGAAGTGCGGACTGCGGTAACAACGCAAAGGCCCGAAGTCTCTGGGTTCGAATTCAGCCGCTGCAGGCTGGGTAGAATGACAGATGGAGTGACAGCATCGCCCGTCACTCCTGTCTCGCCCCAAGCCTCTAACTCGGCTTTAAGGGAGATCAGCAGCAGTTTGCGTGGGCGGGTACACCCCACCCCCGCGCGCCCTCCACACTCGCCCAGGGTTTCGGAGTCAGGGCTTTCTTGTCTGGCGTGGGACGGCCCAAGGGGCCTGGAAATGTGGCCGGGATTCCCACAGCGGTTTCTCCGGTGCGCACTCCCTGCCCGGCCTTCCCAGCGCGCAGTGTGTCCCGAGGGCGAGCAGCCGAGCGTGGCCGGGACTAAGCGAGCACCCAGGGGCCAGAATGGGGCGTTCAGCACCCGCTACGCGGACAGCGCCAGCTCCGCGCAGCGCTGCGGGGCGGCAGGAGGCGGGGATAGGGCGCGGCCGCCAGGTCCGCCCAGTGCACCTGCCGCGCAGACCTCGCTACAGGAGGCTCCGAGACCGGATTCTGTCGCCCGCTCCTGCCATGACCGCGCGGCAGCCTCGGGAGCCCGCGAAGCCTCTGGCCCGGCCCAAGCTCGGCTGCGTGTTCCGCTGCGTGGAGGACGCCTTCGAGAGCAAGACGCTGCCGCTGGATGCTCTGGGCGGCGGCTGCCCGGGCCCTCGGGTTGGGAGGCGAGTCTGCGCGGCGCGCGGAGACCCCTCAACGGCCGTAGCAAGTCCCCGAGGGCAGCCCGGCGTGGCCCAGGCCCGGGACCCCCAGCAGGTAGTGGCCGCGGGACAGAGGCCGTGGGCCCGGGCTCGGACTCCCCGAGACCCTCGCACCCGGAGGACGCCGGGCGTGGGGCTCCCCCGCTCCCCCCTGCGGGGTCCTCCCTATCCGTAAAGGTCCTGAGCCTTCTGGGTCCTGCGACCACCTCCCACCCCCGCGAGGTCCCGCCCGCCACCGCGTCCCGGTCCCTGGGGAGCGCGAGCGCCTCTTTCTGTCTCGCTCTCTCTGTGTCTGTCCTATTCGGGCCCCTCCTCCTGCCCTCCGTCTCTCGCGGCCAGCGTGGAACAGCCTCGCGGGGTCACAGCCTGGCGCTCGGACCCTGGCCCGGGTCATCTGCGAAGGAGCCGGCTTTGGCCAAGGTGCCTTCCTGGACGGGTGCGGTTCCCAGAGCGTCGCGGCCCGGGGTTGACTGGCTCGGAATCCCGGGGCCTTGGGCGCCTCGCGTCTCCTGGGACCTGGGTTCCGCGCTGGAGGGCAGCGGGGGCGCGGGCGGGGCCTGGCAGGACGTGGCCGGACTCTCTCCCTCGTCTCCCCGGGGTGCAAACTCCGCACACATCAGCTGGAGCAGGTTGAAATCCCCACCCAGCGCTCGTCCGCGGGTCTGCGCGGGGGCCCGGGGTGCAGAGATCAGACCCTGCAGCGGTTCCAGCGTGGGGGGCTTTAAAGCGAAGGAGTGGCTGAGGGCGGGGGCGGGGCTGATGGGCGGGGTGAGGCGGGGCTTGTCGGGGGCGGGGCATGCCGGGGGCGGAGCCGGGGTGGGGGCGGGACCGGAACGGAGCCGTGCGGCCCCGCGCGCTCGCAGTCTGTCTCCCGCCGTCCCCACGCACGCGTCCCCCCGCCCGCCCCCGCTCGTGCCGCCCCTGCCAGAGACCCCCAGGAGCAGGATGTCCTTCCAGGGCAAGAAAAGCATCCCCCGGATCACGGTGAGCCCGGTCCCGCTTCGCCCGGCGCCCCCTGCCCGCCGCCCGGAGTGGGGCCTGGACGCGGGGCGGACCCTCCTGGTCTTGTGCGTGGGGGGGTCCCTGCCTTTGCGTCTGGCCCCTGTCCTGGCGCCCGCCCTTCCCTGCTCGGCTCCTTCGCGCCCCAGGGTCCGAGAGTCCCCGCTAGCGCCGCGCAGATCCCCTTACGGAGCGGGGCGCCCAGGCCCGGCCCGGCCCGGCCCGGCCCGGCCCTGCCCTGCCGGCTTCCGGGAGCCTCGGCTGCGCCCGGGGAGAACCCGGGGCCGGGCGGCCTGTCCCTCGGAGCGCTAGAGGCTCCTTCCTCCCACGGCGGTCGGGTGGGCGAGGCGGGCGGACGCGGCCCTTTGTTGGCTCGGGCTGGTCCGGGGCGCGGGGAGATGCCGTTCCCGGCGCAGCTCGTGGGTCGCCCGCCCCTTGGATGCACTGGCGCTGCGTCGGGAGCTCTTTGTCCGAGACAAAGCGATTTAGCCCCAGCCGCTCTGGTCGGAGTCCCTGGTGGCCCCGAACCCTTCCAGTAACCTGGGTTCAGCGACTCCAAGGAAAGCGAGCGGTCAAGGGCCACTGGCCGGGAACCCTGGCAGCCCCTGAACCTTCGAGAGCAGAGACCCCTCCCCAACACCCACACGCACCGGCGCGGGAGGTCCCGCTCTGCCAGAAACAAAGCCTCCCCACTCGGGCGGCGGGAGATGGGGGTGGGAGAAAGGAGGCTTCGGGACCCGGCAGGACCTGGGCGGGGGAGTCCATGGGGTCCCAGACCCGACTCTGGACTTGGCCTCGGTGGGAGGGCCGTGGGGTCTGACCTCTGGCATTAGCTCGAGCCGTGGGCTGTGGGCTTCACTCCCCCAGACGCTGAGCGAGGAAGGAGCCCTCCCCTCTCCAGATGGGAGGGGCTGCTGCCTCCAGAGGGTTCTGCCCGGCTGGGTCTGGTCTTGATGCAGGAGGTCTTGCCAGTCAGCTGGCATGTGGGGGTCGAGTTTGGGGGTGGCAGGAGGACCCCTTCCCAGGGGAGGTCAGGCAACCATGTCAGTGCGGAGGGGCAGCTGCTTCCCGGGAACTTTCACCTTCATCTGGATGAGTGCAGTAAGAAGAGCATGGCCCCACACCCCAGCTGCGTCTCCTCTGGGTTCCAAACCCAGTCTCAGTGTGGGTGCCTGAACACTTGGGCGCCTATGAGCAGAGAGCCCAGACCACACGTCTCCTCAAGCCTCCTTCTGCCCGGTTGCGTTTTCTAGGGCTTCCTTGAAAATGCATGGGTCCCCTGGGAGGGGTGGAAAGTGAAGAGGAGGGACAGCACCGGGAAGGCAGCCAGGGCCTGATGCGGCCACAGAGGCTCTGCAAATGCATGGTGGTGCCGGGTCAGGGCTGAGCCTGGCGCTCAGCTGGGACTGGGCAGGAGGAGGAGAGGTGCAGCGGCTGGGAACAGACAGCTCTGTAGACCAAGGGTCTACAACTTCTTCCACAACCGGCCCGAGAGTAAATGTTGTCAGCTTTGTGGACCACGCTGTTCCTGTCGCAGCTGCTTGGCCCTGCCAGGAAAGCAGTCCTGGACATTTAGGAAGTCAGTGGGCACCACTGTGTTCCAACAAAACTTTATCTGTGGATGCTGCAGTGTGAACTTCATAGAATTTTTGAGTCATGACATATTCTTGTTATTGTTTTCAGTGAATATACAAGAACTATTCTTAGCCTAGAGCTGTATGAAGACAGGTAGAGGGTTGGGTCTGGCCTGTGGCATAGTCTGCCAACCGTTTGTAGACTATGGGGTAGAGGTTGACAAGTCACTGGGATCCTGAAAATACAGCCCCACAGTTAGATGTCAGCAGTGAATCCTGGAATGGAGCTCCTAGATAATGAACTCCTTCTCATTCTGAGAGTTTTACCAAGTGTGCATTTCAGTTTAATGCTCTTGGCTTCAGACTGACGGTGTGTGAAGGCTGCAGCCCCAGGCTAGGGCCCTGGCCACCTATGGGTGGGCCCTGGAAACCCAGAGCAGGCAGCCGGACCTCCCTGTTAAATGCAGGCGGTCAGTCCTGCCTGGTCAGTTGCAGGGCGTGCTGAGGCACACGCCAGACGGTGGAGGGAAAAGCGTTGCCGAGTCCAACCCGTGGGCGTGTCCTTCTCCACCTCCTTTCACTCCTTTTTTGTGTTTCTCTCCCCCATTCTCCAATGAGGTCAGATCTTCACCTCTGACGGTCATGCAGAGTCCCATCAGTGACACCCTACTTTCTGCCTAATCTTCTGCTTCCCGGCCATCTGGTAGGATTCTTAGAAGTGGATTTATGACTGCCAAGCACTGGAGTCAATCCCTGTCTAACGCCACAGCTCTGTGCTGCTAGGGCTGACCCACAAAGAGTGGGCCTCACCAGCCTGACGCTCTGTGTCCCACTGGGAGTGCGTCCGAGCTGCACTGGAACCGAGGTCACCCCATCTCTTCCCCATCACCCCCATGGCCTCTTGGTCAGCAAGTCCTGCCCTCCTGACTCCCAGCCTCTCTGGAATCCACTCTCCTCCCGTCCCTTCCCATAGTCCTGTCCCAGAGCCCCTCATCTCACTCAGAAATCGCCCCAGCAATGATCCAGCTTCCACTGTTACATGTCACAATCTACTTTCTAACACAGCAGCCAAGGTGATCTCTTTAAAACATGAAACCAGGATTGAAACCTGCTTAAGGCCCCCAGTCAGGGGGCAGCCATGGAGTCCCCAGGCCTACATATCCTGCCCCTGCCAAGCTCTGGGCACCGACTTGCCTCTGGCACCACCACCCCACCAGAAGGTTCCAGCCCTCGGCCTCCTCCCAGGTCTGCTGATGGCAGCTCAAGCCCTTTCCTGCCCCAAGGCCAGGCTGCTTCCTGGCTGGAACGCTCGCCATGTCTGCCTTGCCCCTGTATCAGCCACCCTGGCCCCGGAGGTCCTTCTCCCAGCCCCTCTCTCATGGCCCTGCCATGGGCGCCCTCACTGTGCTCTGCGCATTCGTCACCGACTGTGATGATCTGTGCACGTGTGTTTTTGCTGCCGTTGGTCTTCCCTCAGTGGAAGGCAGCCTCCTGGGGTGGGGACCATGCCTGTGGGGGCGCTGTCTGCCTCCGCCTCCGCCTCCTGGCACCATCACCGGTCTGTAGTGTTTGGGTGGAACCAAAGTCCAGCTCCGTCCAGTCCCAGCCTCCTCCGCGTGGGTGGAAGACAGGGTGGAGGAGAGCAGGATCTCTGAGGCTGCACAGGAGGTCATGAGACAGCGTTTGCCTCCCACCTCAGGCTGGGGCTCCTCAATCCAGTGGTAAATTAGAAGATATAAATATGACCTGTGGCACTGCCACACTTTCACCAACACAGGCTTTGCCCTCAGCGAGGTCTGAGCAGCAGCTCTGGGGCGTGCGTGGCGCTTCCAGGGGCAACTGTTTTTGAGCGCCTGGTGCCACTTCTTGGGGAATAGTAAGCCGCTGCAGGCTTTTGTGCTCGTTTTTACGTCTAGAAATTTTGCCTGAATGTTTCAATCATAATTTCAGAGGAAGGAGTTGCACCAAGAGTGTTACTGAGTAACTCAGTTTGGAGAAAAATTACCCTTTGTTGTTCCCGATAGAGTGACCGCCTTCTGATCAGAGGTGGGAGGATCGTGAATGACGACCAGTCCTTTTACGCTGATGTGCACGTGGAAGACGGCTTGATAAAGTAAGTTTCTGCCGAAAATGAAAATACGTTCCCAGATCGTGTGTACACGCTGGTCACGTGGTATCCAGGCAGTTGAAAGTATGTTCCCAGCTCGTGTGTACACGCTGGTCACAGTATCCAGGCAGGTGAAAATAGTTCCCGGCTCGTGTGTACACACTGGTCACATGGTATCCAGGCAGGTGAAAATAGGTTCCCAGCTCGTGTGTACATGCTGGTCACGTGGTATCCAGGCAGTTGAAAGTATGTTCCCAGCTTGTGTGCACACACTGGTCACATGGTATCCAGGCAGGTGAAAATAGGTTCCCAGCTCATGTGTACAGGCTGGTCACGTGGTATCCAGGCAGTTGAAAGTATGTTCCCAGCTCGTGTGTACACGCTGGTCACGTGGTATCCAGGCAGGTGAAAATAGGTTCCCAGCTCGTGTGTACAGGCTGGTCACGTGGTATCCAGGCAGTTGAAAGTATGTTCCCAGCTCGTGTGTACACGCTGGTCACGTGGTATCCAGGCAGTTGAAAGTATGTTCCCAGCTTGTGTGCACACGCTGGTCACGTGGTATCCAGGCAGGTGAAAATAGTTCCCAGCTCGTGTGTACACGCTGGTCACGTGGTATCCAGGCACGTGAAAATAGTACCCAGCTCATGTGTACACGCTGGTCACGTGGTATCCAGGCAGGTGAAAATAGGTTCCCAGCTCGTGTGTACACGCTGGTCACGTGGTATCCAGGCAGTTGAAAGTATGTTCCCACCTCTTGTGTACACACTGGTCACATGGTATCCAGGCATTGACTTTTGGGTGAAATCCATGGGAGAGGTTTCTTCTTTTCTAAACCCATCCTTGGCAGCAGTAAGCTGGTGGCCACTGTCAGAGCCCCGGCCTTTGGTGAGGGCAGAGGTATGTCGGGTGGCTGTGGGGCGAAAGCAGGACACTAGCTTCCACGTTTCTTTGTTCATCACAGCACTTAGTATGGTGCCTGGCTCACAGCAGCTGCTTCCTAAATACTGGTGCCCACACCTATTAGCGCACCTGCTTCCGTTTGTTAAGCTGCTCCCTCCTCTAGTCAAAAAAGTAGCAACCAGGGACCTGAGTGGAAAACCACAGGGCGTGGCGTCTGCATGAGGCTGGACCCTGCAGTGACCGTCCTGAGCTGCGCTGAGTGATGCTTTGCTTCCTGGCACTCCTGAGGAGCTAGTCCACTGAGTGGCCGGCCGTGCTGGCCGTTTCCTCGGGGTCTGGAGCTCATGCAAACCCTTTAGCTCTGCTGCGTTGCTGGGAGCCCATCTGGGCTCTGACCTGGGCTCCCTGTAACCAGTGAAATCTCTGCTGCTTTCAGACAAATCGGAGAAAACCTCATCGTCCCTGGGGGCATCAAGACCATTGACGCCCATGGCCTGATGGTCCTTCCTGGTGGCGTTGACGTCCACACAAGGCTGCAGATGCCTGTCCTGGGCATGACCCCAGCTGACGACTTCTGTCAGGGCACCAAGGCAGCGCTAGCAGGAGGAACCACCATGATCTGTGAGTGTCTGGGTCTCCTCCTCTACAGGGGGCAGCCAGCATCTGCTGCCCCTCCCTCTGGCCAGGTGTGTGTGGGAGGAGGAGTGTCGCCTAAAGGTGCCTTTCTCAGCTGTCTGCCTTTATTGCATCTGTCTGAGAACCTGGAGTGCTTTTCTAATCCGTGTCTCTGGGTGTTTCTGCGTGGCCAGTGCTGGAATGCTCCTGGGATTTCCAGGACTGGAAATCAGTGACTGACGTGTGTCCACTTGTATTTCCCTGGGCACTAGTAGCCAGCCCGGAGTTGGGGGTTGGAAAACTCAAATGCCTTGGGCGAGGGGAGCGGTCATGCTTTCTGAAATGCCAGATACATGTTTGACCTTGAGCCACACGCCTCGGAAGCTTGATATCTGGAAGATTCTTGCTCATGTCAAGAAGAGTTAAGGATGGAGACTGTATTTTTAGAAAAAGATAAAAGCAATGCTCATTATTATTCCATCAAAAAATAACCAGAGTTGCTATTTCTGTAGTGCTGGCTGCGTGCCCGGCACGGGCTCTATCCTGACACCCATCGGCTCACATGCTCTCCTCCTAAAACCCTCTGAGCTCAGCCCAGCTGGGCTCAGCTAAGCCTAGTTTAACAGGCGGGTGAGGGGAGTCCGCCTGCCCACCACGAGCACGTGGCGAGCTCAGGAGGCAGGACAAGGCCTTAGAGCCTAGACCTTGACTGCACTGTGTGGCCTTGGGTGCCATTCACTCTGCGGCGTCGTCTGGCGCAGACATCACTGCTGTGGTTGAGAACGGGTCTGAGGAGCCTAGCTGAACCTGGTTCTATGGTTTTCTAGCTGTGTGACTCCAGATAAACTCAGCTGGCTTTTATAAGTCACACTTTGTTGATCTGTAAAACAGAACACTGGCCTCATGAGCTTGTGAGGTATGTGTGAGTTAATGCACGTCAGTTGCTTTGTGTCCCTGGCACACCGGGGAGGGCAGCTCTGAGGACCCTGAGACACCTCACAGGACATTTAGCCGTTACCAAATCACAGCTTGGTTTGGTTTACTCAGCCACAAAGGGAGGAAACACCAGCAGCAGCCCATCCTGCAGTCTGAGGAGACTGGCCACTGCTCGCACCCTTCAGGGGGCGGCCCAAGCCGGTCAGGACGTCTGCACAGTCGAGACCACCTGCCTCGTGCCAGTGCCAAGGCACCCGGCCAGCTGTGGGTCCCCGTGAAGACAGAGAAACACCACAGACACGAGGCTGGCCTCTGTCCTGCCTTTGTCTTCCTCGGCCTGCAGGCCCAGGCTGGCACTGTGGATGGCTGCAGGGAGGGTGGGTGCACACTTCATCCTGTTGGGATGAGTAGGGGCCCGAGGGAGGGCTGTGCTGGAGGAAGGCATCCCTGGTGGGTGCGCCCTCCTGTCCGACCACCTGGCTTGGAGCTGTCTCTGGCTGCACCAGGAGAGGCCAGTGAGCAGTGTTCGGGCCTTGGGTGTGTGGTTGGTGGGGCAGCAGCGTGATGGCTGTGTGCAGGGGGCAGGATGGCCCCTTTCAAGTCTTGTGGGGCACTCGGGAAACCAGCCCAGCTCCCACTGTTCTAGGAAGGCACCCAGAGGCGGGGCCCAGCACCTTAGACAGCGCACTGGCCCAGCCTGACCCTGGGGGTGCCTCACCCAGCCTGACAGGAGCTGGAGGCAGGGCAAACCCCCAACCTCCTGTGCTCCTCCAAGTGCGATGTGGGAGTGGGGATGGTTTGGGGTGGGGCTCTTCCTCTCTCCCCTCTCCCTTCTGTGCTCAGAGGGTGGCTGGGGGACTTGGGACAGAAGGTTCCTCTTTGAACAAAGCGATAGAACGGGTTTGTGGCAGCGTCATCCTCTCTCGGGGGCCGGTGGCCTCTGCTGTGTCTCCCTCAAATGGTCCTCTGGTCTCTTGGGAACATGAAACAGAATCTCCCATGGAGGAGGCAGAGGTGGGAACCAGGGACCAGTGGGGGAAGCTGCTGACCATGCTGCCTTCACAGTGGACCACGTCTTCCCCGACATGGGTGTGAGCCTGCTGGCGGCCTACGAGCAGTGGCGGGAGCGGGCGGACAGCGCGGCCTGCTGCGACTACTCCCTGCACGTGGACATCACCCGCTGGCACGAGAGCATCAAGGAGGAGCTGGAGGCCCTGGTCAAGGAGAAGGGTGAGGGCGGCTGGAGGGGCTGGAGGGTGGGCATGGAGCCTGGTGGAGGGGCCTCTGCCCTGACCCTGTGTTCTGCCGATGGTGCTGCTCTGCCCTGGGGGCTGGTGTCCAGGTTTGAGTGGAAGTTGGAGAAAAGTCATTTGAAGGCCCATCCCACCTTCAAAGGCTCTGGACCAAGAGGCCTTCTCTTTCCCAATCCGAGGGACCCATCCTGGAATTGTCCTCCCGATGAAAAGATGCAGCAGATCCGTCGTTTCTTAGAAAAGAGGCTGCCCAGGGTGGAAGAGCAGCAGTTCCCCAGTCTCCTAGCATCTGGGGATCCTTTCAGAGGGAGAGACCCTTTGAAATCCATAACTCTTTGTTGTCACCAGTGCTAAAACAGATCAGTGTATAAACAAGTTAACATTTTTCCCCACAAAAAACCCTGAAGCTAAAACCACATCAGAGTTTCATAGTGGGTTTGACAAGTGGCATATCTGATTATAGCCGATCTCTCCTAATCTGAGTCCGGCCCACAGCTTCCAGCCTGGAGGTGGGGGCGGGATGGGGTCCAAGCAAGCCCAGAAGCCTGTCAGGCCCTGGCACTCCCAGGGACGCCTGCTACCCGTTCCCTACAGACCTGAAGGAGGCAGGGGCATTTCTTCAAGGCCATTCCTCTGGGTTCCCATTCCCCAGAGGGTGACGGTCATCACATAGGTGCCCCTTGATGTCAGGACCCCTCACCTCCCTGCCCGGGGGCTGGTGGAGCCCGTCAATCCTCAGTCCCTGGGCCTCACTCCAGGCAGCTGCTCTGCCACCCATGCTGTTCTGTGAGTGGACTTGGGAGGCCTGTGGCCTCGTGTCTCAGAGCGGAGGTGGAAGCAGGGCCTGCACCTCCCCTCACCCTGTGTTGGCAGTGCTGGGGCCTCTGCTCCCCGAGCGCCATGCAGGAGTCGTCGGTCCTGTGCCCACGGGGTGGTGTTGCAGGGACAGCACTGCGCAACCCAAACATCACCTTCCTCAGACGCTCGGGGGCAGGCCTCGAACTCCAGGTCACATGCAGGTTGCTACCTGGAGGGATGGCTTGTGGGGCACAGGGTGACTCAGTTTCCCCAGTGTGCCTTAGCTTGTCACACTAGCACTTTCCACCCAGCGAGGAGGGGATGCCATGGGCTGGGTGGGCTTGAGTGATGGGAGGTTGGGATCTTGCCTCCAGGCCCAGGCCGGTCCCCACACAAGTTCCGAGTCCTGGGGGAGGTGGATGGGCTGTGGCTGCCCAGGAAACAGGAGAGCTCAGCCCTCTTCCTGTTTGGGCCCCAGCGTCAGAGGCAGCCCCTCGTCCTTCTGCTCATCCTAAGGGCCCAGCCCTGAGATCTGGGTGGTCCCACAAGCCTGCACTGTGAGCCAGGCATGGCAAGTGGGGCTCCAAGGCCCTGCAGGCAGGTGCTGGATGTGCTGGGCGGCCAGAATGCAGGTCCCCAGCACAGCGCAGCCCGGGCCGCACTTCCAGGAGGGACCCACTGGAACTGAGGCCGAGAGCCCAGGCACAGCGGCTCTTCCAGTAACGGGGGGTCTGCTGGATGGGTGTGAGGGGTTCTCACCTGGCATTTGCCGCTGGGTGGACAATCAGTTCCTAACCCGGAGCACAGGAGCAGGCAAGGAGGGCCTGGATGTAGCTGCCCCCGCCTCACTTCCCAGCTTGCTGGTGTGTGCGTGGAAGCGGGGGTCTGCTCGCAGGGCTGGCAAGCCCGCGACGGAAGCACTGCGGAGGTGGGGCCCAAGACCCCCAACCCTCCAGTGGGCAGGAGCAGCAGAGGCTCCTTGGGTTGTCTGACCGGTGATGGCTGAGCCTCTGACCCCTGCCTCTTCTCCAGGCGTGAACTCCTTCCTGGTCTTCATGGCATACAAGGACCGGTGCCAGTGCAGCGACAGCCAGGTAAGGGCAGGCGTGGGGAAGGGAGTGGGCGGGTGTATCCCAGGCCGCTGCTGGTGCAGGCACAGCCCCACCCAGGACGCCACCACTTCTCTTCCCAGATGTACGAGATCTTCAGCATCATCCGGGACCTGGGGGCCTTGGCCCAGGTGCACGCTGAGAACGGGGACATCGTGGAGGAGGTGCCGTGGGGCAGGGCTGCCGTGGGGCCGGGCTGCCGTGGGGCCGGGCTGCCGTGGGGCAGGGCTGCCGTGGGGCAGGGCTGCCGTGGGGCAGGGCTGCCGTGGGGCAGGTGCAGGGGCTGCCGTGGGGCGGCGCAGGGGCTGCCTGTGGGGCGGGGCAGGGGCTGCCTGTGGGGTGGGGCAGGGGCTGCCGTGGGGCAGGGCTGCCGTGGGGCAGGCGCAGGGGCTGCCTGTGGGGTGGGGCAGGGGTCTGAGGGTGACTTTCATGATACGCAGACATCAGCACAGAATCCCACAAAACCTTGAGGGAGGGTCGTAGCTTACCCCGAGTCAAAGGTCAACCAGTGAGTTAGAGAGACTGGGGGCGGGTGGGGAGCTTTGAGGCCATAAAACAGCTTGTCCTTGATCAACACTTCTTATCCAAAATACCTCAAAAGCAAAGTGTCAGCCCCAGGGATCGAGGCCCCTCCTGTGGAGCGGGGTACCCTCTGGGGGTTGGGTTACCACCTTCCTTCCAGCCAAGGGCACCCATGTTGACAGGGCCACATCCTTCAGACACATCCCATTGGGCTGGGGAGGGCCTGAGCCCGCGTGCAGTGGTGCCAACCCCCCAGGCCCTTGGGGCTGAGGCAGCCTGGCCCCTAAGCCCCTGGGCCCTGCACCTTGTTTTCCCCTCTAGCAGAGGCACCCACAGGTACAGATGGAGTTCAGAGCGTGGGCCACCCCATACTCGTGGGACCTCAGTGGGGGTCACCACACAGGACACACCTCCCTGACACTGCAAACCTACAGTGAGACTTCCTGGGACGGGATGGGCTCTGCCCACCTCCTGAGCTCTACAGGAAGGTGGTGGCACTCGGGCAGGGGCAGGTGGGGGGTCCCCAGTGTCCTCGTCCACCCGTCCAGCTGTGAGGGCATCGGGGCATCACAGACACTTCTGTGGACCAAGGCCAGGCCCCGGCTGCACCGTCAGGAGGTTGTCCTGGGTCTAGGGATGCTCCACATAGAGAGGGAGGGAGCCTCAGTATTGGGGCTGCTGCTTCTGGCCGGTACCATGTCTTCCCTGACACGAGCGGACGCTGTAGTGCAAATCTGCACGGAAAGGCAGTGCTGGAGGAAGGAGTGGTCGTCCACTCCTGACCTGCAGAGCCCTCCCTGCCTGTGCACACCCCCACACATGCCCCCGCTGGGAGAGGCAGCGTGATGGGCATAGTGGTGGGGGGGTGGGGTCTTGGTGCCATCAGTCAGGAGCCCTGCAGCCTTGGGGGAGCCACTTTCCCCTATCAGAGCTGTCCCCTCCTTGGTAACTCAGGGAGCAGGAATCGCACCTCTCCAAGCTCCTCTGCCCTCTATTCTGAGTGTTCTGTGGCTGGGAAATTCTGGGAGGCCTGGGGGTCCAGGACCACTTGGGGAATGGGGCCTCCTAGCCTTGGGCTTAGCATCCAAGGCCCAGGCTCCCTTCAGGGCTTGGAGCGAGGCATCCTGTTGGTTTCTTTAGGAGCAGAAGCGGTTGCTGGAGTTCGGCATCACTGGCCCCGAGGGCCACGTGCTCAGCCACCCCGAGGAGGTAAGATCCCAGGGCACCACAGCACACCCGAGCCAACTCCGCCCAGACCACTGCTGCCTGGGGCTGTGCTGACCCTGGCCCTGGGCTCCTGGCCCTGCCACTGTGCTCGCCCCGACCTCATCTGGGAGGCGTGAATCCTCCCTGTGCCAGGCACTTGTCCTCCATCCCCCCACAACCCTACAGCCTGTACCTGGGGCCCAGAAGATGGCGTGAGCAGGCCCAGGCACTGAGCCCGAGGCTGGGTCACTCCTACTAGGCTGCCCTGAGCCTGGCATCCCATGGGTGACACTGGGCATCCCCATTGCCCACACTGGTCTGGAGTCCCAGGGCCCTCGTGTGGCCTCATCCCTCTCATCTCGTCCCCAGGTGGAGGCTGAGGCAGTGTACCGAGCTGTCACCATCGCCAAGCAGGCCAACTGCCCGCTGTACGTCACCAAGGTGATGAGCAAGGGGGCGGCCGACGCCATCGCCCAGGCCAAGCGCAGAGGTGAGCACCCAGCCCCGCCTCTGATGCCGAGGGGCCATGGTCTCGGCCTCCTGGGTGCAGCCCTGGGGAGATGCAGGTTCCCTGAGTCCCTGCATCGGGGCGGGGCACTGGACCCTGAGTCCCTGCATCGGAGCAGGGGCTGGACCTGAGTTTCCAGCCTCACTGGAGCAGCAGCTGCTCACCAGGGGCCCTGAGGCAAAACATGGGGACGCTCATCCCATTTCCAGTGGGGGTGGGTGTGGGGAGAATGGAATGATGAGGAGTGTCTCCAAGAGAGAATTCCAGTTCCAACAAGGAGGCCCCCCCCTTACTTTGCTGTGTCCAGAGCCGGGGTGCTACCTGCCCACAGAATGCCAGCCAGCTGGAGCCTGGCACTGCAGAGAGCCTCAGGCCTGGGGGTGGGGGTGCCACCCAGAGCTGTGACTGGCAGCGGCTTGACTGTGGTGTCCCCCAGAGGCTACTGGGCTCAGAGGGTCCATAGAGCCCCAGCAATCACTGGGGCTGGAGAGGGCCAAGGATCCAGGCACAGAACCCAGGTGACGGGTAAATGAGGGGGCGTCCCCTAGGCAGCCTCTGGATCTGGTCTGGTTTCCCCTCCTCCTGCTGTCCCCACTGAGTCCTGAGAGACCTCGTTTTCTGGGCCTGCCTGGGGCTGTGCAGGTCCCTGGGCAGGGTGGGGGGCGGGGTGGGGGTGGTGGTGGGTGGTGCCCTTCTGTGTTTCCTGCATCGAGGGTTGAAACTCAAACCCACTCAGTTAACTGGGAAAAGGACTCTGAGGCGTGCAGGTGAATGGGGGTCTGCAGGGGTGAGGCCTGGGCCTCACTCAGGACACCAAGCAGCCTCGGGGCAGCAGGCCAGGCTCTTCTCAGGGTTACCCCACCCGCCAGGCTCTTCTCGGGGGGTACCGCACCCCACCTGGGAGCATTTCTCCCCCACCCACTGGTGGGAGCTGCCTCAGCTGTGAGCTGGAACCCTGGTGAGGCCATGGCCAGGGCACCCCCGGCCAGTCAGCCGCCATGTAGTTCACTGTG
This sequence comes from Gorilla gorilla gorilla, assembly GCF_029281585.2. Taxonomy (NCBI): domain Eukaryota; kingdom Metazoa; phylum Chordata; class Mammalia; order Primates; family Hominidae; genus Gorilla; species Gorilla gorilla. Next base: position 144,559,710 of record NC_073232.2, read on the forward strand.
CCTCGCAGCCCACAGGCACGCCCTGGCCCCGCTGGAGTGCCCAGGGTCCTGGGGTGGGGTGTGCGCAGAGAGAGGACTTGGCGTCCGCAGGCCAGACTCCCTTTCCCAGAAGGACCCCCAGGGCCAACCACGTCTGCCCGGGACCCAGGCCTCTGCCCCACCTCTTGCCCAGGGCCAGGGACTCTAGACTGGGCACAAGCTGTCCCAGGCAAGGAAAGTGAGGGGCAGTTGTGGGTGTCAGCAGCAGCAGTTCTCGGGGCCCCAGGGGGTGCAGGTGGCCGGCGGGGCACCTCTCATGGGCCTCGTGCTGCAGGGGTGGTCGTGTTTGGGGAGCCCATCACCGCCAGCCTGGGCACCGATGGTTCACACTACTGGAGCAAGAACTGGGCCAAGGCCGCAGCCTTTGTCACATCACCCCCTGTCAACCCAGACCCCACCACGGCAGACCACCTCACCTGCTTGTTGTCCAGGTAAGCAGCCGCTCCAGGTGGCCCCAGGTTAGCCGCCCGCTGCACACCCTGCCAAGGCCGTGGCCCTGACACCCCAGGCCTCTCCCACAGCTCCCATAGGGCAGCCCAGACAGTGGCGGGTGGGGAAGTCTGAGCCCTTTGGTCCCAGCGGGGGCTCCCCTGGCAGGAACCAGTCCCCGCTCCCCTGCACAGAGGCGCCAGCTCTGCCCAGCGAGAGCCGCTCAGATGATCTCTAGCCCCTGCAGCTGTGCTGGCCAAGGGGGCTAGAGCTGACCTGGCCTCTGCCAGCTCAGGAAGGCCAGGACCCTCTGACCCTGGCTTGTTTCCAGCGGGGACCTCCAGGTGACAGGCAGCGCCCACTGCACCTTCACCACTGCCCAGAAGGCTGTGGGCAAGGACAACTTCACGCTGATCCCCGAGGGCACCAACGGCATTGAGGAGCGCATGTCGGTGGTCTGGGAAAAATGTGTGGTGAGCACAGACCTGGGCGGGGCACGCCATCTGGGGAGCGGCTGTGGGCGGGATTCTGATGGCTGGTCAGAAGGGAGCCCATCTAACCAGTGCACACTCGTGAAACAGATCAGAGCACACGGGCTCCGGGGTGGCGGATCCCCCACCCAGGGCGCCTCAGACACGTGGTTCTGGCCCCTCCAGATGAGACTCCAACAGCAACAGGGGCAGCTGGTAGCCCCCCACCCCCCAGCAGACTCTAGTGTTGCCCGGACACTGTTTGCCCAGGGGTCAGCATGGGGTCTCCACGCTGTGATGTTAGTGCTCCCCTGCGATGCCCTCACAACCTGTCGCACACCGCCCTGTCCTGCGCCCTCCTGCATCCTCAGCCCACTGCCCTGTCCCGCGCCCTCCCGCATCCTCAGCCCACCGCCCTCCCGCATCCTCAGCCCACCGCCCTCCCGCATCCTCAGCCCACCGCCCTCCCGCATCCTCAGCCCACCGCCCTCCCGCATCCTCAGCCCACCGCCCTCCCGCATCCTCAGCCCACCGCCCTGTCCCGCGCCCTCCCGCATCCTCAGCCCCACCTCCCCGGGCAACTGAGCTCTTCCCCTCAGCTGCTCCTGCCTCCCCAGCCTCCAGGGCTCCCCAAGGAGACTGTGACGTCTTTCAGGGGACACAGGTGTTGCCATTGAAGCTCCACTCTCGGTGAACCTTCGTGGAAGCTTTACCCACAAAGTGAATGCAGAAAGCCTTCGCCCAGGAAGGGACAGACCAGCAGGCATCACTGAGATGGGCTCCCTGACTCACCAGTGCAGCCTGGCAGGCGTTCTTACCCCGAGTGTTGCCATGGCGAGGGCCGTGGCTGGAGCCCTGTCCTGATCTTGGCTGCCTGGGTGGCACTCTAGTGCCCGCCTTCACGGGGGCCTGGTATCCATCTTTGTGGGGTCCCAGCGGCCCAGCATCCGACCTGGCAGGGGCCCCGTGTCCTGCTGTCCAACCTTGTGGAGGGCCTGGTGGTCCAGCGTCTGTCCTCACGGGGGCCTGGTGGCCTGGCATCCATCCTTGTGGGGTCCTGGTGGCCCAGTGTCTGTCCTCGTGCAAGCCCCACCCCAACCCCACCCGTTGCCCTCAGCTCAGCCTTCTTGTTCCCCAGGCCTCTGGGAAGATGGACGAGAATGAGTTCGTCGCGGTGACCAGTACAAATGCTGCCAAAATCTTCAATTTTTACCCAAGGAAGGGGCGAGTGGCTGTGGGCTCTGACGCTGACCTGGTCATATGGAACCCCAAGGCCACCAAGATCATCTCTGCCAAGACCCACAATCTGGTAAGGGAAGGCAGCTGTAAGTCAGGGTTGGCTTTTGTGGGGCCGGGACCCCAGGGCAGCCTTCCCAGGAGAGGCGCAGGACAGAGGCCCACGTGGCAGCAGCAGTGGCCTCAGCCATCCCAGGGCCGTCCACACAGCCTGTCCCAGGCCAGACACTGAAATGGGCCCTGTACACGTCACCTCGCTGCGTGGCCCCTGCATCTGTGGTCCCCTTGTGCCGTGGAGGAGGCTGGGGCAGAGCGGTGCCGTGTGCACCTGCCTAGCCAAGGGAGAAGTGACCCTCTCTGCCTGCCCACGCCTGTCCCCTTTGTCCTGGAGAGAGACGGGACTCAGAAACAAGGTCCGTAGGCCGAGGGGGGCATTCCTCCCGAGTTCCAACCCCTCAGTTCCAGCATCTTGCTAGGAGCTCGGTGTAGGCACACCAGGCCTGCTCCACGCTGGGCAGCCACAGTGCTCCAGCGGCTCAACGCGGATGGGACTGTTGGGCCCCAGCGTGGAGGCACTGGACCCTCGGGCCTCTCTCCCCAGAACGTGGAGTACAACATCTTCGAGGGAGTGGAGTGCCGGGGAGCGCCTGCCGTAGTCATAAGTCAGGGCCGAGTGGTGCTGGAGGACGGGAAGATGTTTGTCACCCCCGGGGCGGGCCGCTTCGTCCCTCGGAAAACATTCCCGGACTTCGTCTACAAGAGGATCAAAGCTCGCAACAGGGTAGGGCTGCACCCGCAAGGGTGTTGTGCAGGTAGGCGCTGAGTTCTGGGCCCAGAACACACCCCTGGTCAACCTGGCCCGGCCCCCCGAGGGGTCAGGAAGACAGAGCGGGACCGCTGCTTGCCCAGGGCCCTGGTGGGTCTAAGTGGAGCAGAGCCTGCTCCCGGAAGATGGCAGGGGAGGCCCCCATGGCACTGGGCCCTTCAGGCCCTGGATCAGCTCTGCAAATGCCTGTGAATGGCAGCTGGGTCCCATCTGAGTCATCCACGGTTGTTAGAGAAAATACAGATATAAAGTGAGCAGAAATCTAGCTCCCCACGGGAGCTGCCCAGTTGGACCTCAGTGTGGGTCCTTCTGGGATTCCCCATGGACAGATGTGCACGCTGATTTCTGGACTGGGGCGTGTGCTCCTCTCCACATGGGCTCTCAGGAGCTCAGCCACGGGAGCCCCTCCCTGTGGCCGTCCAGTGTCTTACTGTGGTGACACCGCGCTTGCCCGGCATCATCCGTGTCTGACGCCGTGTCTGACGGTGCAGCAGGTGTGGTCCTGCCCAGACCACCAGGCGCTTCGGCATCATCCGTGTCTGACGGTGCAGCAGGTGTGGTCTGCCCAGACCACCAGGCGCTTCACACATGCACCGGGACGCTCGCAGTGGCGTCTGTGCACAAACAAGTGCACGTGGGGCCTCGGAGGGAGGTTGAGGCATGTGCGCCTGTGTTGGTAGGACTGAGGGGAGGGACGTTTGCACACACATGTAGATGGGACCGCAGGCGGGCATTATACACGTATGGGGAGGACTGCAAGGAGGGAGGCGTGTGTGAACTTGGGTTGAGCACCCCCCCAGGGCAGCCCCAAATTCCTGAAGCTGGCATTGGAGAGGCGCAGAGCAGGCCCAGCCCTCCAGCTGCCCATGCTCAGCCCCTCATGCCCCATCTCTGGCCCCACAGCTGCCCAGGCTCAGCCCCTCATGCCCTGTCTCTGCCCCCACCACCCCCCCGGCAGCTGGCGGAGATCCACGGTGTGCCCCGTGGGCTGTATGACGGGCCCGTCCACGAGGTGATGGTGCCTGCCAAGCCAGGGAGTGGCGCTCAGGCCCGCGCGTCCTGCCCAGGCAAGATCTCAGTCCCTCCTGTGCGCAACCTACATCAGTCGGGGTTCAGCCTATCTGGTGAGTTGGGCCTGGGGCACCAGTGGGGATGAGGGGCTCTGCCGGAGCATCCGGGGCCTCAGGTACCAGGGCCCAGCCTGTGCCCAGAGGGGCTGCACACGGAAGGCACCCAGCTGGGGACTGGGGCAGGAGATGCTGCTGGGGGTGTTGTGGGGGCCAAGGGCTGAGCCCAGTTAGGGAGGCCCCTCCTGCCCGCTGTCTGCCCAGGGCAGCTGTGATGAACCCTCACCTTCAAGAGAGTGGCACTGGGGTGGGGCTGTCACATGGAGCCCAGGAGTGAGCATGGATCCAGCCTCAGGGGAGGTGGGAGGCCTTGACGAGGATCTCAGGATCATGTGGAATCCAGGTCCCCACCCAGCCGGCCCCAGAACCAAGCGTGAGGCACAAGGGAGGGTCTGAGCTGTGTCCTGGGGCCTAGAGGGATATACAGGAATGCCTGGGAGGGCTCAGGCTGCCAGGGTCCGGCCTCTGGCGTCGCTTCTGGTGCATTCTCCGGACCCGGGAAGGTGACAGCAAAGCCCTGCTCACCTCCTGGGGACTCAGGCCTGGGGGCAGGTCCCTGAGAACCCGGCACTGTCTGGGAGGCCAGGGGCAGCCTTTCATCACCCGCAACCCACAGTAGGGACGAGGCAGGACTGGCCTGGGCTCCTCTCAGGACAGGAAGGGCTTCCTGCAGGGTCAGCCTGGAGCCCACAGTCCCCGCAGGTTTCATGATCTCCTGGGCAGCCTCGCCTGCACCCCGGGCCTCAGGGATGGGAGTCCTGCCGGGCACCTGGTCTGTTTGGCCTTCTGGTGGTGGCAGGTGTGTGGGGGCTCTGCAGTCCTGGCCCCACTGACTCTGCCTCACGCCTTGAATAGAAGGGCCCCTGCCCCTGCCTCATTCTCCCCTGCCCATCTGTGCCCTTTCTTCAGGGTCTCAGGCTGATGACCACATCGCCCGACGCACAGCACAGAAGATCATGGCACCACCTGGCGGCCGCTCCAACATCACCTCTCTCTCCTAGACGCCCCGGACCGGCCCTGTGAGCCGTGCTGGCCCCACCCGAGGCCGTGGGAGCCCCAGGGCACTCGCCCCCCTCCTTAGCATTTTCTTTTGTAGAAGTTTCTCGAAGGTGCTTGGCGGTCTTGCCTTCCCCCTCCCCACAGGCTCTCCTTGTGGGGTCCCAGGTCCTGCTGCCAAGAGCCCCTCAAGAGAAGGGCTGAACCTGGGGAGATGTCACTGCCAGGGTGAGGTGGCGCCACATGGCAGGGACAATGCCGGCAGTCTGAGCCCAGGCACCCCAGTGCCCGCTGGGCCCAGCCTGGGGACAGGGAACCTGTCGGGCTCACAGTGTGGGAGCAGCTGGACACCAGGCTTCTTGGTGAACCGGCGAGGGGCCGAGTCCCGCGTGGTGGGCGTTTGCCGCCGCCTCCCCACCACCAGTCACTGCCTCGCAGAGCCCCACACTCCCACAGCCGCTCCTCAGAGGCCTGTGCCCATCGCAGGCCTGGGAGGAAAGTGGGCGCAGAGCCCTCCTGCTCACACAGCTGCTGAGACTTCAGGGACCCATCAGAACTTGGTGCAGCACAGCCCCGCCCGTGGAGGGTCCCTTTTACGCACCCCAAGGCCCACACCTAAGCTTTCGTGTAGCCCTCATCCAGGGAAGTTTTGCAATCCTTTAGGAAGACACTGTCCTCTTATTACAGATTGTGTATTTCCGTAGGCTTCTTAGTAGCAGCTTTGTACACTGAGGACACTGTAGCCAGGAACCTGTGCATGCCACCCACCGCCTGGACAGGCAGTCATCCTGCCTCTGATGTGAATCAGGCCCATTAAAGACGTCTGGGTTTGAAGCCGCCTGTGCATGGAAGGCCGCGTCTCCTCTCCCCAACGCCGTCTCTGCACAGGTGGGGCCCGGCTGGCTGTGGGCTGGTCCGGCTCCTCCTGCAGCCGCAGCTCTTCTCCCCTCAATGGCAGGGAGGAGCTCACCCTCTCACAGGGAAGAGGGCCGGCAGGGCAGCCGACATCCAGGGCGGGGCAGAGGGTCCCCCCGCCCACATTCTCACCGGACAGCCCGAGCCACCCTAGAAGGCGGGGGAGCATGCACGGGAGCGTGTGGAAGTGAAGCACACACCGCCGCCACCCGGGTGGGTGCTGCCCACAGACGCAGGCCCAGCACTCAAGGCCGGGCAGCTGTGAGGTTCTGACCCGAGCCCCCGGTGTGTGGCTGCGGTGCTGGTGTGCTCTGTGTCTCATAAAGGGTGCGTGGACGTTCCCAGACGGTTGTCCTCATCCCAAGAGCGGGGCCTGGTCGCAGTCACTGGGCACTCACTGTTGAGCAGAGAGCCAGGGACACCTTGTGCCGCCAGTTCTCTGGCCCCCGCCCATGCACCGATGGTCAGAGAATTTCCTGCCGTGGTCTCCGGGGACCACAGACAGGCTCATCTCTGACCCTGGGCTTCTTATAAAGCTGTGCAGCTCCCAGGCAGCGGCCCTGGAGGAGGCCGTGGGCCCTCAGCATTTCCTTCCCGGGGCTCCCTCTGGCCCAGATGTGGGAGCTGATGTCCCCCACACCAGCATCTCCCACTCTGCCCCAGTGTGGGGGGGTGGCGATCAAGGGAACCAGACAGCACCCACACCTCACCAGTGTCTTGAAGAAGGACAAGGTGCACCACCCTGCCATGTTCCCCAAACGCACTTATTCAAACCCCCACACCTGTCCTTGCCCCGAGCCTGTCTCTGACATCGCCAGACTTCCACCAAGTACACGGCGCCTCTGGGCCCTTGCAGAGACCGGGCCACCCTTCCTGGTGGTGATTTGGGTGCCGTGTCCCCCATGTGAGCTGCTGAGGGCTGGAAGGCTAGTTTCTGCCATGATTCAGAGGACAGGGGTGGGTGGGGGACGGGAAGCTGCATTCTATCCCCTCGGACTTCTGACTGCTCGTGGCATGGCCGGTTCTTCCCCAAATGTTCTTTGGCCGTTGTCATCTCCATCTCGCAGCCCAGCCAAGGACGGGAGGGCCCTGTTTGCCAGGGGTGCAGTGGGGCTCATGGACACAGGTCTAGGCACATGTCCACTATGGCGGCTGTCCTGGGAGGGGCACAGACCCGCCGCACCCATTTCCCCAGAGGAAACCAGCACAGGCCTGTCTGGAGCGCTGGGCTGACGGGCTGAGCCCATCCTCCTCCAGCAAGACCAGAGAGAAGCACACAGGCCGTTTACCCAGTTAGTTACAGTTCCAACGACAGAACCACCCAACCGCAGTGAGAGGGATGTGTCCCTTTATGGAGGGCCAAGCACTGCCCGACACTGCGGTGGCTCCACTGTGCACGGTGCTGTCCTGGGCTCCTCCGCCTCCAGGACCGTCTCTGCCTTCCACAGCCTTACGGCTCCAGGGCCACGGAGACAGGCACCCGCCCCAAAGCCATGGTCCGGGAGCTCTGCCCTGGGGAGCTGCCCACCCCACTGGCTGCCCCAAGTCCAGGCCAACCAGAAACGGCAGGCACGGGCCTGACAGCCAGGCAGACACAGGACGTACGCAGAACATGCAACATCGAGCGGTTCTCACGTTGTAATTCTCAGAGGTGGAAACTATACAGAAATTACTGGAGCAGTTTGAATCTCTAGAAAACATTCACCTCCCCACCCACTACCCCAACCCACGCCCTTGACCTCCAAGAACTGTGCCGAGCCTGGGGCACCCGCGGCCTGCACTGCAAGGGTCACCTTGTGAGGAGGGCTGTGCACAGCCTCCGGGCTGAGCGGGGACAAAGACTCCTGTCCCATCCATGGCCCCAGCTCCCCGTGAGCGGTAAGAGGACGCCCAGCAGCGCTTCCTCCATCTAGGCGGGTCTCGGGGGCCCACAGGAAATGCCCTCCACAGGTGTCCCCTGCACTCACAGCCTCTTGTCCCCTGCACCACCACAAGCCTGAGGTGTGAAATGTGTCCGGGGCACTGTGGGCACCGCCAGCCAGGCTGGGTGGGAACGTGAATGCCAGGCCTCGGCCCATGGCCCTCCCTCTGGCAGCCGAGTCTTCAAAGCAGCTCAAGGGCTGAGGACCACGGGCATCCCGGCCTAGCCGCTCCCGGCCGAGGGGCAAATGGGGCCGCACATGGGCAGGGCGGAGCGTTCCGCCTCGTCCTCCACAGGCTCCGCAGCATCCCTGGACTCAGGGGCAGGGAGAGGCTCGCTCGGGAGGTCCTGGCTCCTCTTCAGCCTGGGGTGGCAGGAACACACGGAGGGCGTTACGCCCCCACCTCCCTGGCCTCACGGTCCCATGACCTGCCCACGGGCTCATGGGATAGGCCATGGCGTGGATGCCCAAACGTGGGCCACAGGCTGGGTGTCTGCTGGAGAGGCCATGCTCCCGACACACTGGCAGGGAGCCTGGGGACGGGTGGGGGCACGTGAGCATGCTGGCAAGGCTCGGCGTGTTTCCAGCCAGAAGCCGAAAAGCCTGACTGTGCAGGTGCCATAGGTCAGTGACTTGGGAATGAGGCTTGGCTAAGCCTCATTCTTCACCCGGTCGTCTGATCCCCAGGCTGCCAGTTAGTGCCCTCAGCCGTCTGCACGCGCCGCCCTGCACGTCCCGCCCATAAGAGCTCAGACCCACCTCCTCCAGGAGGCCCTCCTTGCCCTGTGCGGGCAGAGGGGGCATCCATCCTCCCTTGGGCCCCACCGTGGCAGCTGCTGCTATTTCTGGCCTGCCTTGCCTGCTGCCAGTCATCTGTGCCCTTTCTGTCCCCTAGGGCCTGACATTCAGGAAAGGTCTGCTGAGAGACTGAGGGCGTGCCTGGGTGGGGGAGTTGACGTGGCTCTGATGGGGCCTCCTAGGAAGTCACCACCCCTCATCTGGGCAAATGATGTGTCTCTCCCCAGAAGATTCCAGCCACGGGCCCCGCGTGGAGCGCAAACATGCCAGAGCCTGGCAGGGGCCTCCCGCCGCTCCCCTCCATAGCTGCTGCTCAGAGTCCCCAAAGAGAGCGGGGCCACGCACCCCAGGCCCACAGGTGCCAGCTCACGTGGCCAAGAAAACCTTAACCTTAGCCCCATTTTCCTCCTCTCTGCCACCACGCCCACCCACCCCCAACACACTCACTTTTCTCTGTTAAAAATCACGAAGTCTTGCTGGATGGCATCGAGGCAGTCTTGAAGATAGTCATTCTCCTGTGGACGCAAAGGCACACGTGAGTGTGGGGGACGCTGTCCAGGTTCCGCCCACGTCCCCTCAAGTGAGTGTCTGGGCATCCCCATCGGGCCTCCACCTGTGGCTTTCTTTGGATGATGGCCTCTGGGCTATTGAAGTGCCCCGGCCCTCCAGCAGCCAGACTGCCCGGGAGCTCGCATCTCTGCGGGTGACTCACCCAAGCCCGAGGATGCCAAGGCCCAGCTCCCTTGCCTCTGGGTGGATGGCTTGGACTTGCTCCGTGGGGCCTGCAGGACCAGGCAGAAGCTGTTCTCTGCGGGACTTTGCTGGAAACCACTCCCTTGCCAGGCCTTTCCCGTCTCGTACCGGGTTCTCCCAGCCCCTCATCACAGCACACACACACCCGTCCCAGGCCTGCTTCTGGGGCCCTGCCCAGAGAATCCTGGAACCAGGGCTGTCTTAGAAGCAAGCCCTCAGGACAAGCTTGTGGACTGAGGCTGCCCCTGGCAGGACCCACCCTTACTGGTGTGTGATGGGCAGGCAGGACTACTTCCTTCAGGCAGCAGGACCACTTCCCAGGACGCAGGGGTCGGGGGAGGGCGTGGGTGGGGTGGAGGGAGTGCTGGCCACTCAGCGCTGGCATGGTGTGGGGAAAGCATCATTATGGTGACCGTGAACTTGGATGGTGACGTTGGTCACTACCAACGCGTGAGCAAATGACAGACCCAGATGAGCCAAGTCACAGTGAAAAGTGCAGGGAGTCGCAGGCCTCGGGTGGCATTAAAAGGGCCCCCACCTCCTGCAGCTGAGGCCAGAGGATGCCCACTTGTGAGGACCACAGAACCTCAGATCCATAGGAAATCACCCACGTCACAGCCAAGGCCCTGGGAGGGAGGGAGCTGGGCTCTGAAGGTCAGAGGGGATGTGTGAGTGGGTACACACCAGAACGCTCACCCCTAACTAGACATACAAAAGGTACAGCAAAACCCAGTGTTACCATCTTACGGGACCACCCCCCCATGCGACTGGCCAGTGACGGAAGCATCGTCATGCAGTGCGTGACAACAGTCTGCGTTCACCCGAGACGGACAACAGCATGCTTTCACGGCCCCAGCCAGGGCTAAGGGGACTCTTCCCTGTCACAGTGTCGTCTGTGCCTCGAACACCTGGACACTCTTGCCTGCTATCCATGGATCCTATTTTTGGTCTCGCTCTGTCACCCAGACTAGAGTGCAGTGGCGTGATCTTGGCTCACTGCCAACTCTGCCTCCCAGGTTCAAGTGATTCTCCTGCCTCAGCCTCCCAAGTAGCTGGGATTACAGGTGCCCACCACCATACCCAGCTAATTTTTGTAGAGACGGGGTTTCACCATGTTGGCCACGCCAGTCTTGAACTCCTGACCTCAGGTGCTCCACCTGCTTCGGCCTCCCAAAGTGCTGAGATTACAGGCGTGAGCCACCATGCCTGGCCCTGTGGATCCTATTAATGCTGATTGCCAAGTGGCAAGTCCTCTGGACACCATGTAAACCCACGAACAGAGTGTGGGAGATGCAGAAGGCTGTTCTCCGATGAACGTTTCAGGGATTTGCTGACGTGCGTCACACTCGGACGCGCCCGCCAAGATAAAGGACAAGCCGTCTCACCTTGCGCCTCTTCCCACGAGAAGGAAGCATAGGGCTCAACACATTTCTTGGGTTTGGGGAGCAGCTCACGTTCCCCACGCCGAGGCAGTGCCCTCCGTGTCTCTCCTGGATCTGTGGTGGTGTGAGGGTTTCACCCTGGCAGCGGGAATGTGGACTCTCTCTTCCCAGCCCTGAGTGGGGACTGTCCCGCCCGCTCCTCCTGGTGGTGTCACCCTGGTCCTGGGCGTTCCCCCCACGTACACGGTGTGAGCGGCCAGCACCTTGCCAAGGACTCAAGAAGAAGCCGGCAGACTCCCACGCTCTCTGCGGGCAGCCCTCTCCTCTCCATGTGGCTCTCTCCCTCCAGGCTTTGCCCTGTCACTGTGGCCTCCCCTAAAGGAGTCACGATCCTGGCAGAGGACCTGTCCTTAGTCATCAAGAAGACGACAGGCTGGGTGATTTACTGTGTCTCAGCACTCTCTGGTCTAACCCTGATATAGACAGACAAGTCTGCAAACTCGGGCCAGCCTGAGAAGGTGACGGTGACCTAAGGCTCAGACTACTCAGGAATGAGGGTCCGACTGAGCCGCTGGGATCCTGCGATTCACGGCGACACAGGGTGGGAGGGGCTGGGGTGAGTGCCAGGGATGCAGAACATGAGCGCCCGTCGTGGCCCTGTGTGCAGCCCAGCGGCAGGGGCTGTTGGTCATCCTGCAACGTCCACAGCCATGTTCTCCTAGGCAGAGAGGCCACCAGAAGCCTGAGGAGCTGCTCCAGAACCATCTGGAAGAGGTGGCTCTGAGCAGCGCCCGAGCCGGGCTGTGTCACCGAGATGTGTAACCACGACCCCTTTCCACAGGGACTCCCTTCCCAAGGTGCGTGTAGCGCCGCCAGCAGGACCCCGTGGCAGGGTTTGTGCCTGGCCTGGGTCTGCCCTGCTCTTCCTCTGACGGCCCCTGCCTCCTCCTCGGGTGGCTGGGGCCCTTTGCCAGCACACACACAGCCAGAAGGCCACAGAGGGGCCCTTCGCCCATGACTGACTGGTGGGGGTGTTTGAGAGCCCAGCTCCCTCAGGGCGGGGACCTCTTGAGCCACAGGTGGCGCGCCAGGTCCCCTGAAGTCCGAAGCCACCCCAACAGGGTTTCCGGATTTCTGCTTGAAAGCTGAGCTCTGCTGGCATCTCCCATCCCGAGGAGGGCGGGGGTCTCTTCTGGATGCACTTTCTGAGTAACTCGACCAGGAATCCCCGTCTCAGGGCACCCGTGGCACCTCCACACATGCTGAGACACAGCCTCGGACTCCAGATGCCACCCACAGCGAGGAGGGGCCTGGGACATGGAGCAGGCTTCAGTCCCTAGCACCGCCACAAACCTGCTTGGCAGCTCAGATGCAACTGTCAGACCCCCCAGCATTCAGTGGAAATGCCAGGGACCCAGAATAGTCAAATAATGTCCAAAAAGAACAAAACTGGGGGATTCACAGATCCTGATTTGAAAGCTTGCTACAAAGCTACAGTTATCAAGATGGTGCGGTCCCGGCGCAGGGCAGACATCTGGACCAATGGAATAAAATGGCAAGTCAAAAAACAAGGTGTGATGTCAAAAGCAATTCAATGGGGAAAGAATCCTCTTTTCAGCAAATGGTGCTGGGACAGTCAGACATCCACCGATGAGAGAATGAAGCTGGACCCTCACCTGACATTGTTCATAAAAATTAACCCAAAATGAATCACGCAGCTAAACGCCAAGAGCTGAAACTATACAATACTTAGAAGAAAGTGTGAGAGTAAATCCCTGTGGCCTCAGCTGAGGCGATGGATCCTTAGACAAAGCACAGCAGCCGAGAAGGAAACAGCCACACCGGACAACGTCAAGGTCCAAGACTTCCCTGCTGCAAATGATGCCCTCAAGAAAGAGAAAAGATAGCCCACGGAACAGGAGGAAATACCTGCCAATCTCCTGTCTGACCACACACCTGCGTTCAGGAAATAAAAGACATGACTCCTACCAAGAAACACAGAGACGAGCAAGGACTTCCGGCTTCTGCTCTGCGGCGAACAATGTGGAAGGCCTCATTCCCATCCCTGCGACAGGAAAAATGCGGAACTAATGAAAATCAATGACTTTTCCCGGACCCATCAGAGAGCTGAGGTCAAAGCGCTGCGGCGACCCCCAAGTCTGGAGAGACAGGTGAGCAAAGTCACAGCTGAGACCTGCTGGCCTGGAGCAGAACTGATGGTGTGCAGGAACACCTCCTGGGCAGCTCTGGGGAGCGGCCGGGGCCGTGTGCAGAACTCCTGTGGCTGCGGTCTTATGGGGCCCCCAACGTTTTGTGGGTTTCCCCTCCAGGAACCCTGCCAGGTCTTAATGAAGCCAAGGATGATCCCTTCCCGGCTCTGGCATGGGATGGGGACAGTCACCACTGTGAAATACACCCAGAGCATTCTCCACAGCAAATGGAATTTGCTCTCCAAAGGAAAGGCTTATCTCACTTGGGGGAAGACTGTTTTTCAGCCTGTACCCCGCTTTAGCCTGTCTCACCTAAGGGGAGGGGAAAAGCAGATCAACAACTGTGAAGGGGCACAGGCCCCCACGACTGAGATTTGGTCACAGACTGTGGAACAGTTCCCTCCCCGCCATCTTCCCAACACACCCACAGGGCCTCCGCAGTGTGACAGGGATTCCAGCAGAGAGGGCCACAAGACGCAGACTCTCTCTGAGGAGGAGGATTTAGGGAAGCCCAAGGGCAACCCGGGAAATGAAAACAAATGTGAAGCCTCTGGTACCCACAGCTACAGCAGACTTTAAACCCTGCCCCAAACCTGGCCAGATTACATAAACCTCACACTAAAGGCCCATCTACTTCAGCTCTTATTACCAGATACATCATGTCCAGCTTTCAACAAACATTACAAGGCATTACAAACATTACAGCTTTCAACAAACATTACAAGGTCTTAAGGAAAAAAATAGAGTGTGAAGAGACAATGCACACATTAGAACAGATCCAGATATGGCACCCATGTTGGAATTATCAAACAGGAAATTTGAAATAACTGTGATTAATATGGTAAGGGCTCCAAGGGAAAAGCAGGCAAGAACAGATGGGGAACAGAAGGGCAATGTAAGTAGAGAGATGGAAACTCCAAGGAGGGATCAAAAGGAAATGCTGGAAATAGAAAACACTGTAACAGAAATGAGGATGCCTTTGATGGTTCCTCAGTAGACTGGATCCAGATGAGGAAGGATCTATGAGCTTGAAGAAATGTCAACAGAAACTTCTCAAACTGAAATGCAAAGAGAAAAAAAAAAGAGTGAAAAAAATGAACAGAATATCCAAGAGCTGTGGGACAATTTCAAACGGCACCACACATGCATAATTGGATTTCCAGCAGGAGAAGAGAAAGAGAACAGAATATTTGAAATAATAATGACTGGGAATTTTCTGAAATTAATGACAGACACCAAACCACAGATCTAAGAAGCTCAGAGAACACCAAGCAGAAAAAAAATCTGTACCTAGGCATATCATTATTCAAATTGCAGAAAACCAAAGACAGAGAAAATCTTGAAATGAGCTGGGGGTGGGGGGTGGGGAGGAATTCTACTTACAGAAAAAGAATTAGAGCAGACTGCCTGTTAGAAATTACATAAGCAAGAAGAGAGCGGAGTGAAATATTTAAAGTGTTGAAAGTAAAAAACCTACCAATCTAGAATTCTATATCCAGTAAAATTATTCTTTAAAGGTGAAAGTAAAGACTTTTTTGGACAAACAAAAAGGGAAGGAATTCATCTCTGTTAGACCTGTCCTACAAGACATGTTAAACAAAGTTCCTCAGGGGAAAGGAAGATGATTTAGGTCAGCAACTTGGGTCTACATAAAGAAAGGAAGCACTTTAGAGGAGGAATGAATAAAGGTAAAATGAAATTTTTAATTTTTATTAATTGATCCAAAAGATAACTGTTTAAAATAACAGTAGTAACAACGTAATGAGCAATTATAGCATACAGATAAATGAAATGAATGACAGCAATGTCATCAGGAACAGGAGGAATGTATGAGAGGTGCCGTCACAAGGCATCCCACTGCACATGACGGGGCAGAGTGTCAGGTGAAGGTAGACTGTATGCTAAAGGTATACTGCAATGTCCAGGCCAACCACTAAAAATATTTCAAAAAGAAGTATAATTAACAGGCTAGGAGAGGAGATAAACTAGAATAATATAAAATGCTTAATTAAAACCAGAAAAGGCAGAAAAATAGGGAAAAAGGAAGAACAATAAATAGACTACAGTTACAAATAAGGTAGATATCATATTGAACTATATAAATGACCACTTATTTATTTACAAGACAGCGTGTTTCTCTGTTACCCAGGCTGGAGTGCAGGGGCATGATCATAGCTTACTGCAGCCTTGAACTCCTGGGCTCAAGTGATCCTACTGCCTCAGCCTCCTGTGTAGCTGGTATCACAGGTGTATCCCACCACACCCAGGTAATTTTTTTTTTGTAGAGACAGGGTCTCGCCATGTTGCCCAGCCTGGTCTCAAACTCCTGGACTCAAGCAATCCTCTCACCTCAGCCTCTCAAGTCACTGGAACTACAGGCATGCACTGTTATGCCTGCCTAATTTTTTTGTCTTTTATAGAGCTGGTGATAAGGTTTGGCTGTCTCCCCACCCCAATCTCAGTTTGAATTGTGACTCCCACAATTCCCGTGTGTCATGGGAGGAACCCAGTGGGAGGTGATTGAATTATGGGGGCGGGTCTTTCCTGTGCTGTTGTCATGATAGTGAATGAGTCTCATGAGATCTGATGGTTTTAAAAACAAAAGTTTCCCTGCACAAGCTCTCTCTGCCATCCATGTAAGATGTGACTTGCTCCTCCTTGCCTTTCACCACGATTGTGAGGCCTCCCCAGCCATGTGGAACTGTAAGTCCATTAAACCTTTTTCCTGTATAAATTTCCCAGTCTCAGATATGTCTTTATTAGCAGCGTGAGAACAGACTAATACAGTAAATTGGTACCGGTAAAGTAGGGTGCTGCTGAAATGATACCCGAAAATATGGAAGCAACTTTTTAGAACTGGGTAATAGGCAGAGGCTGGAACCATCTGGAGGGCTCAGAAGAAGACAGGAAAATGTGGGAAAGTTTGGAACTTTCTAGAGACTTGTTGAATGGCTTTGACCAAAATGCTGATAATGATATGGACAATGAAGTCCAGGCTGAGTTGGTCTCAGATGGAGATGAGGAACTTGTTGGGAACTAGAGCAAAGGTGGCTCTTGTTATGCTTTAAGCAAAGAGACTGGCAGCATTTTGCCCCTGCCCTAGAGATTTGTGGAACTCTGAATTTGAGAGATGATTTAGGGTATGTGGCAGAAGAAATTTCTAAGCAGCAAAGCATTCAAGAGGTGACTTGGGTGCTGTTAGAGGCATTCCGTTTTAAAAAGGAAACAGCATAAAAGTTCAAAAAATTTGCAACCTGACAATGCAATAGAAAAGAAACTCCTGGCTGGGCACGGTGGCTCATGCCTATAATCCTAGCACTTTGGGAGGTTAAGGCAGGCAGATCACCTGAGGTCAGGAGTTCAAGACCAGCCTGGCCAACATGGTGAAACCCTTCTCTACTAAAAATACAAAAATTAGCTGGGTGTGGTGGTGCGTGCCTGTAATCCCAGCTACTTGGGAGGCTGAGACAGGAGAATCACTTGAACTTAGGAAGCGGAGGCTGCAGTGGCAATGAGCCGCCATTGCACCACTGCACTCCAGCCTGGGTGACAGAGCAAGACTGTCTCAAAAAAAAAAAAAAAAAAAAAAAAAAAAAAAAAAAAAGAAAAAGAAAAAAAAGAAAACCCCATTTTCTGAGGAGAAATTTGCATAAGTAACAAGGAACTGAATATTAATCACCAAGACAATGGGGAAAATGTCTCCAGGGCATGCCACAGACCTTTGCGGCAGCCCCTACCATCACAGACTCAGAGGCCTAGGAGGAAAAAATGGTTTCATGGGCTAGGTCCAGGGTCCCTCTGCTGTGTGCAGTCTAGGGACTTGCTGCACTGCATCCTAGCTGCTCCAGCCATGACTGAAAGGGGCCAAGGTACAGCTCAGGCCGTGGCTTCAGAGGGTACAAGCCCCAAGCTGTGGCAGCTTCCATGTGGTTTTGAGCCCGCAGGTGCAAAGAAGTCAAGAATTGAGGTTTGGGAGCCTCTGCCTACATTTCAGAGGATGTATGGAAACACCTGGATGTCCAGGCAGAAGTTTGTTGCAGGGGTGGGGCCCTCATGGAGAACCTCTGCTAGGGCAATGCAGAAGGGAAATGTGGCGTTGGTGCCCCTATACAAAGTCCCCACTGGGGCACTGCCTAGTGGAGCTCTGAGAAGAGGGCCACCATCCTCTAGACCCCAGAATGGTATATCCACCAACAGCTTGCACCGTGCACCTGGAAAAGCCACAGACACTCAATGCCAGCCCACGAAAGCAGCCAGGAGGAAGGCTGTACTCTGCAGAGCCACAAGGGCAGAGCTGCCTAAGACCATGGGAACCCAACTCTTGCATCAGCATGACCTGGATGTGAGAGATAGAGTCAAAGATGTTCATTTTGAAGCTTTAAGATTTGACAGCCCTGCTGGATTTCAGACTTGCATGGGGCCTGTAGCCCCTTCGTTTTGGCCAATTTCTCCCATTTGGAATGGCTGTATTTACCCAATGCCTGTACCCCTATTGTATCTAGGAAGTCACTTGCTTTTGATTTTACAGACGCATAGGCAGAAGGGACTTACCTTGTCTCAGATGAGACATTGGACTGTGGACTTTTGAGTTAATGCCAAAATAAGACTATGGGGGACTGTTGGGAAGGCATGATTGGTTGTGAAATGTGAGGACATGAGATTTTGGAGGGGCTGGGGCAGAATGATATGGTTTGGCTCTGTCCCCATCCCAATCTCAGCTTGAATTGTGACTCCCACAATTCCCACATGTTGTGGGAGGAACCTGGTGGAAGGTGATTGAATTATGGGGGCGGGTCTTTTCTGTGCTGTTGTCATGATAGTGAATGAGTCTCATGAGATCTGATGGTTTTAAAAACAAAAGTTTCCCTGCACAAGCTCTCTCTTTGCCTGCCGCCATCCATGTAAGATGTGACTTGCTCCTCCTTGCCCTCCACGACTGTGAGGCCTCCCCAGCCATGTGGAACTGTAAATCCATTAAACCTTTTTCCTGTATAAATTACCCAGACTCAGGTATGCCTTTATTAGCAGTGTGAAAATAGACTAATACAGATGGGTCTCACCTTGTTGCCCAGGCTGGTCTCAAACTCCTGGACTCAAGCAGTCCTCTTGCCTCAGCCTCCCTGGTCGCTTTAAATGTGAATGGTCTAAAATACACCAATTAGGTCAGGCACAGTGGCTCACATCTGTAATCCCAGCATTTTGGGAGGCTGAGGTGGGAGGACTCCAAGAGTTTGAGATCAACCTGTACAACATAGTGAGACCCTGTCTCTACAACAAAATTTTTTTCAAATGAGCCAGGTGTGGTGGTGCACACCCACAGTTCCAGCTATTCTGGCAGCTGGGGCAGGGAGGATCACTTGAGCCCAGGAAGTCAAGGCTGAAGTGAGCCATCATTGCACCACTGCACTCCAGTTTTGGTAATAAAGCAAGACCCTGTCTCTAAAAAAAAATAAAGTAAAATAAATATGCCAATATATTGTCAGAGTAGACTAAAAAAAAGACAATAAAAATTTTAAAACATTTGGATAGACATTTCTCTAGACACAATGCCTGATAAAACACCTCAAAAGATGTTCAATATCATCAGAGAAATGCAAACCATAACCACACAATCACTGCACAGTAAGATACCTATGATTTTTTAAAAAATAAACCAGACAATAACGGGACTTGGTAAGTATATGGAGAAATTAGAACCCTCACACACTGCTGGTAGGGGCATAAAATGGCACACCTGCTGCAGAAAAGGGTAGGCGTTTCCTCCAAACATGAAGCACAGAGTCACATATGACCCAGCGGGTTCATGCCTAGGTATGTGCCCCCCAAAAATAAAAGTATATATCCACACAAAGACTTGTATGTGAATGTTCACAGCAGCATTATTCATGATAATGAAAAATGTTAACAAGTGGAAAGAACAAATACTCATCAACTGATGACTGGATAAAGGAAAGGTGATACATATGTGGAATATTACTCAGCCATCAACAGGAATGAAGCACTGACAGGCTACAATGTGGACGGGCCTCAAAAGCATCCTGCGAAGTGAAAGAAGCCAGCTGCAAAGACCACATAGTGTGTAACTCCACTTCCATGCAACGCCCACAACAGGCAACCCTACAGAGACGGAAAGTAGCTTCGTGGCTGCCAGGGGAGGGGAGAAGAGGGGAATGGGGCATGACTGCTAATAGGTGGGGTCTTTCTCTTACATTACATGAAAAGGTTCTAAAATCAGATTGTGGTGGAGAATGCACAGCCCTGTGACTATATTAAAAACCACGGAATTATACGCTTTACATGGGTGCACTGTATATTGTATGGAATGTGAATTATATCAAAATAAAGCTGTTTCCAAAAACCTCTCTCAGCCTCAAGGTTAACAGTGGGACTTTTTTTTTGGAGTGATGCTTTCCTTTCAGAACACCTCCTACCCTCAAGCCAAAACATCTCCCCACAACCAACCCAAGACAAAGCCGAGCTCCTCCGGCTCACAGGTGCCTGGCCTCACCTGTTCCCAGCCAGAGCCTCCTGGGAACTCAGCATGGCCAGCTGGGCTCTGCACACTGTCCATCCCTGAGTCTCCCATGAGGGCTCCTACCTCATCCTGGGCCTGTTTCTACACCCCAGAGCCCTGGCTCTGGACACGCTCTGGTAGGGAAAACTTAAACATCTGATGGGGGGAATGCCAAAGAACCCCCCAACCCCGAGAACCTTCCAACCATCCTGTGGCTCTCGGCAGTGCCTCACAGTGGCCACCTGGCAGACAGCAGCTCTCCACCGGCAATTCTGCCTGAGGACACCCAGGGCTGCCGGCAGCAGTCCTGGAGGAGGGGCGAGGATGGGAGCCTGACCCACTGGGGGGCTGTGTTCCCCCCAAAATCAGGGCACCCAGGGCATGACCCCACCCCTGCCCCCCACATCATGGTGAGGAGGGGACTGATACCCGTCTTCTGCCCAGGAGCAACACAGGGCCCACCAGGTCTGAGGAGGCTGCACGGGGGCTGCAGCATGAGAGTTTCCCAGGACATCCACCACAGGCTCAGGCAGACTCAGGGGCAAGGGGACCACCGAGGGACCCAGGGTCATCACTGTCACCCCGACATCAACACACAACCATAGCTACTCCTTGGTGAATATCAGCCACATACATCCTGGTGGTATGGGCCAAACTGTGTCCCCAAAAATGACACACTCAAATTCTAATCCTGGGTACCAGTGAATGTGACCTCATTTGGAAGTGAGGTCTTTGCAGATATCATCAAGATAAGATGGGGCCATACTGGATCAGGGTGGGCCCTAAATCCAATGCCTGGTGTCCTTATGAGAAGAGGGGAGGAGATGGAGACGCACATACAGGCCGACCCCACGCAGCAGCGAAGCAGGGGCTGGGGGGATGCGTCTAGGCCAAGGCAGCCTCTACCGGAGGGTAGAGGGGCAAGGACTGGTTTTCCTCCCAGGAGAGCCTTCAGAGGGGGCACGGCTTTGCTGACATCTTAACTTTGGACTCAGGCCTCCAAGCCATGAGACAACACATTTCTTTTTAAATCTGCTGATTAAAAGGGAGCCTGTTGATGCTCTATTGTGAATATCACATTCACATGGAACACGAACCACGTCCACATTGGGAACACCACGTCCTCACATGGCAGAGGATCAAAGACTCAAAAGAGGACTGAAGTCACCCTTCTACAACAGCATTAACTCCACCCATGCTGGAAGAACCTACATGGCCCCATCAGCCCCCAAAAGTCCCATCTCTACCACCACCACAATAGGAAGCAAATTCCAACACGAGTTTTAAGGGAAACATTTCAACCACAGCACCTGTCAAATCCCTGATGAGACCACGACCTCAGATAATATTAGCTCACACTCTGGGGAGACCCAGAAGCAGGAAACAGAGCTGCACCTGATGAGGCCACGACCTCAATATTAGCTCACATTCTGGTGAGACCCCGAAGCAGGGAACAGAGCTGCACCATGCCTGGACTTCCGGTTTACAGAAACTATGAGATCATCACATAACTGCCCAAAGGGTTCACCTTACCCGCTGCCTAGACAGCCAATTATCAAGACAGGGGAGCTGCAGGAGACAGAGTAGTTCACGCACAGCCGGCTGTGAAGGAGACCATTTCATTACGACTCAGATCCATCTCAGAGAGACGCATTGCTGTTCTTCAACCACCTGAGTCGTGGTCAACTGTCCTGGCAGCCCCAGGATACCAGCATGCCTGGGTGAGCATGAGGGCTTCACGTGGCTGTCCCGGCACACACACCTGATGCTGACGCACCTGGGCTAGTCTGAGGGCTTCACGTGGCCATCCCTGCACACACTCACAACTGACATCAACGCACCTGGGTGAGTGTGAGGGCTTCACGTGGCCATCCCTGCACACACAACTAACATCAACGCACCTGGGTGAGTGTGAGGG
Organism: Gorilla gorilla gorilla; assembly: GCF_029281585.2. NCBI lineage: Eukaryota > Metazoa > Chordata > Mammalia > Primates > Hominidae > Gorilla > Gorilla gorilla. The sequence goes on from NC_073232.2 coordinate 144,581,245, forward strand.
CTTCACATGGCCGTCCCCACACACACAACTGATGCCGACACATCTGGGTGAGTGTGAGGGCTTCACATGGCCGTCCCCACACACACAACTGATGCCGACACATCTGGGTGAGTGTGAGGGCTTCACATGGCCATCCCCACACACACAACTGATGCTGACGCACCTGGGCGAGTGTGAGGGCTTCACATGGCCGTCCCTGCACACACAACCAAAGCCAGCACACCTGGGCGAGTGTGAGGGCTTCATGTGGCCATCCCTGCACACACTCACAACTGACATCAACGCACCTGGGTGTGAGGGCTTCACATGGCCGACCCCGTACACACAACTGACACCGACACACCTGGGCGAGTGTGAGGGCTTCACATAGCCGTCCCCGCACACACAACCAACACCAGCAGACCTCGGCAAGCATGAAGGCTTCACATGGCCATCCCCGTGCACTCATAACCCCAGCCCTGGTTGTCCCTGCCCACCTGCTTCATAAGGAGCGAGGTGGGGGCTGGGAAAGGCAGAAGGGAGGTCTCTGGCCTTCTCAGGACTTCAGGAAACGGTCTGCTGGACTTCCGAGATGTGTGGGCTGCCAGGGGTCCCCACACGCCTTGCTCGGTGGTGGAGAGGAGCCCCAAGCCCAGCCCGCCGCCGCGCCCTGAGCCTGCCCTGGCACTCACGGACTGGGAGCTGTCCCTGCTGTTGTCCCGGGACTTGTTCTTGGCTAGGCGCTTCTTCTTCTTGTGCAGGGGCCTGGACTCCAGGATCATCTCCTCCAGCTCAAAGGTGGGGTCGCAATGCAGACGGCCTTTCTACAGAGGGATGGGAGCTGAGCCCTGGCCCGTGGAGGACGCCACGTCCATCCCCAGGGCCCCCCACCTGAGCCGCCCACACGCTTACGTTGGGCACGAAGCCCGGCTCCACCCTCTTCTCGCCCAGGTGGTCCCACAGCACGCCGGCCAGCGCCGGGGCTGCCTGCACGTCCTGGAGGCTGGAGAGGCGGTGCTCGGGGTTCACAGTGAGGAGCTGCAACCAGGCATGAGTCAGAGGGCCCAGGGCCCACAGCCCACCAGCACGGAATAGCCCACCAGCACCGAATAGCCCGCCACCCCCAGGCCAGGGCACCTTGAGGAGGGTCCCACCAAGCCTGAGGTTCAGAATTCAGGAACCTCAGGGCCACGCGAGGAAGGGTGGTGCCGACGGCCGACATCAGGCAAAGCACCGTGGCTGGCTCAGCACGTGGCCCAAGGGATGCCTGTTCTGAGTGCTGCTACCTAAACCCCTGGGGCCAGAGGACAGCAGAGGGATCTGCAGGGAAGGCTCTGCTGGGATTTGCCAGGAGGTGGCAGCCGAGGCCTGGCTAGTGGCTAACACTCCGCACGTGGCTGGCCTCACAGTAACTATCCCGGAGCCACTTCCTTCACCGAATCATGGGACCTCCACAGGCCAGATGAGCCCGGGGCAGCCATGCATGGCCTGGGAAGCAACATCCCAGCGCTGGCACCTCCCGCCTTTCCAGGGAAAATGCCGTGGACCCAGACCCCGTGCGAGGTTTCCCAGACCTGGGCTTGGGCGTGTGGGTCATGCCCAGTCCCCACACAGGCCCTCTCTAGCCCAGTGCCACCTTGTGAGCCACCTGGGCAGGTGTGGCCGAGCTTCGTGGGGCTACAGCAGAGTTAAGAGGCTCTCGGGGCTGGGGAGAGGCCCCAGCAGGCAAGGCCTCCCCAAGGCTTTAGTCTGCTTGGCTACAATTCCAGGGCAGGAGGCCCCACCTGCCTGAGACATGGGGGCCGGGAGGCAGCCGGGCCCGTGTGGCACACTCATTCCCCTCCCGGTCCTGCCTGGGCCTGGCTCTGACTCCGAACCCCCTATGGTGTTAATGCGAGGCTTGGAACAGGGAACTGTGCAGCCCAGTCAAGGCACAGCCCCAGCCTAGCACCAGATCACAAATGGGAGGCACTACTGATGGCCACACCCCTGCCTGTGTCCCTGCCAGGCTGATGTCCCCTGAGAGGCGTTTGCAGTGGGCAGTGGCTGTCCACCTTCCCCAGGAGGCACTGGGGCAAAGGGTCCCGGAGATAGCATGGGCTTGAACCCACCCACCCCACACCCTCCTTCCAATACGTGGGACAAGGGGACGTGGCTCAGGGCTCCTCTGTGGTGACCTGGCAGGGCGGGCGCACAAGCCTGCTGTGAGGGTGCCTGGGGACGCAGCTCAGGGGATCACCAGGACCCCAGTGACCTGGGAGGGCTCGCCATGAGAGGGCCACAGAGCCTGCCACCAGCTCGCTTCCTGGGGCTTGGGGCTGCCATCTGCGGAGGCCCCCACAGGTTACAGTGAAGGGATCTGTGCCTGCCAGGAAGCGGCACTAACTGTGCACTGGAGGGGGTGCCCCGAGCCGCAGGTAAGTGAGGGAGGGAGGTGGGTGCTCGGAGGGTGAGGAGGCTCAGGGATGCGGGCTCACCTTCCGCAGCAAGGCCACCATCTCCTTGGACCACGTGGGGACATACTGGACGCTCACGGTGCTGAACAGCTGCACCAGGGACTCCACGGCGTTGCTGGAGTGGATGTCATAGGGCCTCTGGAGACAGGGAGGCAGTGCTGGGCAGGTCCTCCTGGCCCCCAGGACACCCAGAACAATGCCAGACACAGGTGCCATCGCCCTAAGAGGACCCCCTCCCCCCACCCCAAGTGCAGGTACAGCTCTGAGCACAGCCTGGCCTCCACCTGCCGTGGAGGAGCCTGGGTGAGATAAAGCTTACGCCTGGGTCCTGCACCATGGCTGCTGCGCCCATCTGGCTGAGATCCCGGGGGGCTGGGTCCAGGTAGATCAGCCCCAGAGGGCCAGGAGGGAGCTGGCTTCCTCAGAGGTGGGGTCCTGTGCAGGGCTGAGGGGTACGGTCCACAAGAGGACCCCCAGCCTCCCGGTCTCCAGGACTGGCCTCGCCGTGGCCACAAGGGTAAGAGCACAGGGCCCCAAAAGAAACTTTTTGTGGAACGTTCCGAGGCAGCACCCCTGCTGGCCAGTTCTCAGCCTTGTCCACCCCCACAGAGGCTGGCCTGCAGGCCCCAGCAGCGGCCCCGGGAAACCACAGTGAGTCTGTCCTTCCTCCTCCTGCTCAGGCATTCCATCACCAACTACACACTTCGATAAAAGCGTGACTCCTCAGACACAGTGGAGACATCCCTGCACACCTGGGCACTGGGGCAGCCACCCCCTCCCCAGCACTGGCGGGGGCAGAGAGCAGGGGCCTGGCAGCCAAGCCCGGGGACTGCAGGGGGTCCATACCCATCCTCGCAGCAGCTCATAGGCCATCACCCCCACCGACCACCAGTCCACCTCGAAGGAGTAGCCGGTCCCGCCGTTGACAAAAGAGTGGAAGATCTCCGGAGCTTTCCAACAGAAAGAAGGAACAACAGCTGCCATGGGGTCACAGCCCGGACCCGTGGGCACAGGGCCGGCACCTTGAGGCCACATCCCGAGACCAGGCTGCCTCCAGGGTGGGACAGAGAAGCCACCGAGGTCTTGTCCTTCCCACCTGGAGGAAGCCAGCTCCCATCTGGAATCCCAGCTCAGGCTCACCCATGTACGGCTTGGTGCCTGCTAATGCCGTCGCCCGCTCCCCGTCCTTGATGATGGTGGCAATGTTGAAGTCGGTCAGGTGTGCATGTCCTGTGCAGAGAGGGGTCAGGTGTGGCTGTCCCAGGACCAGAGATGCATCCTTGCGTGCAGGATCCTCCTCCCCTGACAGGCCCATCCCTGCCACCACCCACCTGGGCTGCCCACACCCGGCCCCACACACCTCTCTCATCCAGGAGAATGTTGTCAGGCTTGACATCTCTAGAAAGAGCAGAAAGTGGGAAGTTGAGTTGCCCTGTTTCTGCCCTGGAATCTCTGTCACAATCCCTGGAGTCCCCAGGACATCCCACCAACCCACTCGAGGCAGAGGCCTGGGAGCTTGACTTGGTCCTTGGATGATGCTAGGACCTCACACCCCTGCGTGGGGGCAGAGGCGATGAAGTCAGCCACTTCGTTCCCTGTGGCATCTGGACAGCAGCACACACCTGGCACCAGATGCTGGGAGGGGGCCTGGAGCCCCAGAGGACGAGAGCAATTGCTGGCAGGGTCTGCCCTCCCCCTCCAAGACTCGGCCTCTAGGAGACCAAGCCACCTCGGCTCTTGCTTTGCCCCGACTTTTCCAGGTACACAGCCAGTGCTCAGGTGCCTAGGTCATAATCAGACATCCGAGTCCCCAAAAGCAGAAATGCAAACACCAGTCCATTCAACTTTAAAATATATCTCACAGATATTTTCATTTTGTTCCATTGCTGCAGAATTTCAGCCTAATTTCTGCTTCCCAATTTTACTTCCTTCATAATCTGCTTCCTATTTTCTTTTTTTTAAATTTTATTTTCAGAGCCATCACACCGGCTCTGCTTCCTAATTTCATCTGCTTTAAGCTAATGTTAAAATTAGTTTGGATTCCCTGGGAGGTGGTGGATGGGCAAATGGGAGCCTTCAGTTAAATGGACCAGGTGAAGGCCACCTGCTGTGACCCAGCCTGGTGGTCTGTCCACGAGGGCTAACAGCCCTCTGTGCCCAGTCTCAGCTGGGGCTGCTGGGACGAGGTCCCCCCAGATGGACACCAGGCACACAGCCATGGGGCTGACCTGGTCGGCACAGGTGCCACAGCTGGGGGCAGGCACTCGGGCAAGGGTGGGGCAGAGGAGCTAGACCCTCTCTGTGGGAGTACGGCCGCCCTGCCGGCAGCCTGACCTAAGGCTGCTTCAGCCCCGCCCACCTCAGCAGGTACCTGCGCCGTCTGCCACGCACACACCTGTGGATGATGTGCTGGCCGCGCAGGTAGTCGAGAGCCAGCGCCATCTCGCAGATGTACAGCCTCACCGTGTCCTCGGAGAACTGCACGTTCTGCTGCAGGTGGTAGCGCAGGTCCCCGCCCAGAAGCAGGTCCACGACCATGAACATGTCCTCCTCGTCCTGGAAGGAGTACCTGTGGGCACCGACGGGAGGCCTGTTGTGCGCACAGCTGGGGAGCCAGTCACGGCTGCTCCCACAGCTGACACACTCCCCCTAAGGACCACAGCCCCACCCCAGCATCAGCCACCAGGCATTCCCAGGAGGAGGGGCCTGCCCAAGGCACTGATTGCACCCCAGCCCAGAGCAGCTCTGAGCCCAGATCCTGAGGAAAGACACACCACCCTGTGCTGGAGGTGGCCCAGCTGGGGCCAGAGGCACCTGGGAGTGGCAAATGCAGAGCAGAGCTACAGTGCCAGCTCCGGGTGCTTCAGGCTGCCCGGCCTCCTCTTCGGTAAAATGGAGATACAGACATCTGCCTCGGAGGGTTGTTACAGAAAACGAGGCCGTGTAGGTACCACTCTTGACACTGTTGGGCAAAGAGCTGGCATTTAACAACCAGCATCCATGGTGATGACGATGGCAGTGATGGTGGTGGTGGTGACGGTGATGGTGAGGATGACGGTAGTGGGGACTGAGGGTGGTGGTGATGGTGGTAACAGTGATTGTGGTCGTGGTGGTGGTGGTGATGGTGGTGGTGACAATAGTGATTGTGTTGATTATAGCGATGACGGTGATGAGAGTGATGATGGTTGCAGTGGTGATGGTGGTGGTGGTGGCGGTGGTGGTGATGGTGATGGTGATGAGAGTGGTGAGTTTTTCAGGCCCTAAACTCTCTCCCCCTCTGACTAGTGCCAGAGACTCCATGGGAGCACATCTCCATTGTAGGGAAGCCCTGGTCTTCCGGCAGGCTCAGAAGAGACACTGCATTAACCAACCCCAGCATGCCATGGCCACCTGGGCCCCTGCCAGCCCTGGGGCACAGGAAGGGGGATAGATGAGCAGGGCTAGAAAGGGCCTGTGGGTGGCAGAGGCATCTCCGAGGCACGAGGGCCAGGGAGCACCAAGGGCAGGAGAGGACAGCCAGTGCCTTCCCGGCTTCAGGACGGTAAGTCTTTCTGCAGCAAGGCCAGGGCAGGCTCACCAGAGGTTCACCAGGAAGACGTGCTCGATTTCCTGCAGGATCTCCAGCTCCCGGAAGACGTTGCGGACCTCGTCCCGCTCGATGCACTGCTGCTTGTTCATGTACTTCATGGCGTACATCTTCTCCGTGTCCCGCTTCTGCACAATGCACACCTGGAGGGCACAGGGCTGTTCGGCAGGACGCCTGAGGACGCCTGGGGACACGTGGGGACACCTGGAAATGCATGGGGATGCCTGGGGACGCATCGTCAGGACACAAGGGGACACCTGGGGACGCACCGCAGCCCCTCTGTCTCCTAGACGCGGCAGGTGCATTCCTCTCTGCCACATCTGGTAACATTTGTTCTGGGGATTAAGATGTGGGTGTTTTGGAGGCCGTGATTCTGCCCCCCAGAGGTTCCTGTACTGCTTAGCATGTGGCCCTGGCGGCACCTGTCTCAGTGACATCCTGGCTCCGTGGCTGTTACTGAAGACCCGTCCCTGAGACTCAGTCCTGCGTTTCAAGTCTGCAGCAGGACACAGCTGTCAACAGGCGCTATCTGCAAACAGACAGGGTCCAGCCTAAGAGCATCCAGGCGTGAGTTGGAGCCAAGCAGTGGCTGGTTGTGCGGGGAGCGCCCCTCACCAGCCATGACCTGGGCATGGAGTTTCGCCTTCCTAAACCCCAACATCCTTTTCCAGGGCTTGGAGCAGCAAGCAGCCCGGAGGGGTACTGGGGAATGAATGCGAAAACCCGCTGAGCACAGAGCCCTGCGCTCAGGAAGCCTCATCAACCATGGCTGCAGCTTCACCCTGGACGCACATCACTCCACACTCCAGAGACCGCCTCCCGTCTCAACACCGTGAGGCCAAGGCCCCTCACCCTGTCCTGCAAGGAGACACACAGACTGAGCGTGAGGCTTGGGGGCCACCGCTGCCACCACAGCGGGACCCCCTCCGGGGCGCCAGTCCCCACATAGCTCTTCAGGCACTGTACCCTCTGAGCATGGATCATCGGTGTCAACACTGATGCCGCAAACACATGGCTAATTGCTTGGCAGTGAGGATGAGAGTGAGGCGACGGGCGAGAAGCATCAATGAGCAGGGGGGTCCCTTGTGGCCAAGGATGTCAATCAGAATTGAGGATGAAGATCCCCAAAGGGAAGCCAGGAATTAAGGCACAAAATTGTGAGCAGCAGAGCCAACCCCTGTCTGCCACTCAGGTTGGGAGAGACCTTCCCAGGAAAGGTAATCCAGACCCATTTCCAAGGCCTTCCACAACCTCTGCTCTCTCGTCCTCAAGGAGTTGGAGCCCAGTAGGGGGCCTGGAGGAAATGGATGATTCTGGATCTCAAGGTGGGCCACAGAAGGCCCTGGGCTCCTGGCTGCATGCCCGGAAAGCGTGGTGGCACACACCCGTAGTCCCAGCTACTCAGGAGACTGAGAAGGGAGGATTGCTTGAGGCTGAGAGGTTGAGGCTGCAGTGAGCCACGATTGTACCACTGCACTCAGCCTGGGTGACAGGGCGAGACCCTGTCTCTAAAAAAATTAAGTCAGATGATTACCAACCTTAATTCAATCTGCAATCTTCATTCCTCTCTGCCACGAATGGTAACATGTTTGTTCTGGGATTTGGATGTGGGTGTTTTGGAGGCCATGATTCTGCCCCCAGAGGTTCCCGTACTGGTTAGTGTGCGGCCCTGGAGGCACCTGTCTCAGTCACACCCTGGCTCCGGGGCCGTTACTGGAGACCCCTCCCTGAGACTCAGTCCTTTTGTGAAGCAAAGCGGTGACCCTCCCTCCTCCAAGGGGCCACTGGGAGTCACACTGTGCACAGGGCACCGGGCTGGCCCAAACTAGGAAAGCATGTCTGATGGTGCCAAGCGGTGGCCTGGGTGGATCCGGCTGCAGCACTGTGGTGCGGGAGACAGTGGCTTGGCCTGGCACCGTGGGCTCTAAGTGTGGCCTCTCCAGGAAGCTGACAACAGGTGTGGCCTCAGCACCTCCCTGCCCGCTGGGAGGGGAAAGCTGAGCCTGGAGGGACAGGAAGAGCCTTGTGTTGGGGGCTGCCCAGAGGCGCGTGTGCTGATGGGGGCTCCTGAACACGTGGCCACACCTGCTGAGGAGCAGGGGCAGCTGCAGGCAGCCCGAGAAGAACAGACAGAGACTAAGCTTGAAGGAGGCCGCCTTGGGAGGGCGGGGCTGGGCGGGATTTCTCCTGAACTTTCTGCATTTCCTATGACCATTTTTTAAATTGTTATTTTGAAAGCCAGTTGAGGGTTTCAGAATGACAGTGAGCATAAGCTGCAGCAGCCCCTGGCTGCCCACTTCGGTTCCGAGGACCCCCTCCTGCCGCTTCCCACTGCCAACGGGGCAGAGTCGCGTGGCTCAGCAGCACGGCCTTCCTCCCATGCACACGGCCGCAGGAGGCCGAGGAGTCCCGTGCTCGGGACGGAAGCCCCAGCCTCACTCTGCACAGGCGCAGAAGCAGCGGTGCTCTCCCGTGCCAGCCCCAGCACCCGCGGCCTCCCGCAGACAGCCACTGCAGGCTCAAGGCAGCCACTGCAGGCTCAAGGCGGCCACTGCAGGTCTGGAAACTGCTCCAGAAAGGCTGTTTCTTGCCCTGGGGCTGGGACCAGACAGGCTGCGAGACAAATATGGTGGAAAATCCGGCCCTCACCCTCTGCCCCTCAGGAGCCTGGCTTGGGGCCACTGGCTGGGGCCAGGGCTCTTGCTGCTGGGAGGGAAGCTGGCGGGGGGGGGGGAGCTGCAGAGCCCACCTCTGCCTGGAGCGGTGCCAGCACCCGCAGCCCAAGGCCGTCTTCAGCCGGTCCCAAGCCTCAGGCTTTCTGTCGCTTGTGCACCACCCCAGAAAGCTGCCTGCCCAGGCAACCCAACCCTCTCCGGGCTCCCTCTGCCCCTCCTGCTCACGATGCAGCTCAGCTCTTACGGGGGAATCTCTGGAAGAACACGCCTTCCCTTGGGGTGCTCAACCCCCACAGCCCACTCACCAGGGGACAGGGCACCTGGGCTTCCCGTGCCCTCTGGGCCCTGTCACATGTGCGGCGGACACAGACCGGGTGTCTACTCCAGACAGGACCTCACCCTCCTGCCAGACAGGCTCACCCAGGACCACCCACTTTCCCAAGCATGTGGCCTGGGCTCCATCTGGGACCAGCCCCTTGGCCCTGTGACCCAAGCCTGCTCTCCCCGTCACACGCATCCCATCACCCACAGCCAGGGAGCAGGGACAGAAGAGCTGCCTCGAGTCAGGGCCTGGCCTCACACACCCACGGCTCTGCTGTCCACCAGAACGAAGCAGCAGATCCACTTGCCTCCAGCCTGTTACCCCACCTGGGAAACAAACTGCCCTGGATGGTGGAGCCATCAGCCACAGTCCAAGCCCCTGGCCTGGCCCTGTGGGAGGAGCTGCCCTGAGGAGCAAGGGGAGGCAGAGTTATACCCAGGTCTCCCGAGTCTTTGGGCTCTGTGTCCTGGAACATTCTCAGCTCAACTGCAGTTCAAGAAAAGCTTGTAAGTCTTCCTATGTGCCCGCCCCATGCAAGGTACTGGCAGTGTAGGGTGAGTGGCCATGGTCCCTCCCTGGAGACCCTGGTGGAAACGCCTCGACCCCTCGCAGCAGGCCCGAGTGCGTCCCCAAAAGACACAGCCACCAGGAGCCTCGGAATGTGGCCTTATTAGGAATAAAGGTCTTTGAAGGTGTAATTAAGTTGAGGATCCGGAGGTCCTGAATTGGAATGGGCCCTAAAGCCAATGATAGACATCCTGATAAAAGACAGAAAAGAGAAGATGACGCAGGCATGGGGGCGAGGGAGTGTGAAGGTGGAGCAGAGGCAGCGATGTGAAGATGCCAGCCTGGGAACGGAGTGACGTGGCGGCAAGCTGAGGACACCACGAGTGGCCAGCAGCCACCAGACGCCGGGAGAAGGCACAGCGGGTCCTCCCACGGAGCCGCCCAGAGGACCCACCCTGCCAGGTCTCAGGCTTCCCATCTCCAGGACTACAAGAGAAACTTCTGTTGTTTGCAGACACTGAGCTACAGAACTCGGTTGTGGCGGGAAACTCGCTTTCTCCACGCCTCCTGTGTCTCTGCATCCCTGCTAACACCCTGCCGACTTTCAGCACCTGCGGCCACGCCTGCAGGAAGCGGCCTCACCTGCGCTCACGCTGCGCCCTCACCGGAGCACCTGCCAACCCAGCAGCCCGCTTCCCCTAATCTCCTTCACCACTTTCTGACCCAGGCCAGCAGGTGGGGAGCCTGGTCCTGTCCCTTATCACTAGGACCCACCCTCCGAGGCCTGGACCGTCAGGAACATTGAAGGTGGTGTGGGGCGGTGTGGGGTGGTGTGGGGCGGTGTGGGGCGGTGTGGGGGTGGCGTGTGGTGGTGTGGGGTTTTCCGTTGAAATGGATTTGATTAAGTCAATCACATCAAAGTGCTCTTAGGTGAAGACAACAGAGAAGAGGGCGGGTCCGGCAGGCTCCCTCGGGCCCCTGATGCAGGAGGCTCCAACGAGCGGTGGCGTAAAGCCCTGGGTTTGGTGCAGTCTCTCTGTCTGGAGGGACCTCAGCACCCGAGATCACGCAGAGCAGTGTTTACAAAAAAGACTGGAAACCGGCGGCCTTTTATGACCAGGCTTGGGGGGCTGAGGGCAGGCAGGTCCGACTCTGCTTCCTCCAGGAAACCGCTCCCTGCTTTCCCGGCTGCTTCCTCCAATCACCGACTTAAGCCCAAAGAGGAAATGGAGTTTGAGGTCTCGCCACAAAGAGGAATAAGCCAACCCCGGGCTCCAGAGCTCTGGGCTTTTCCTATGAAACGCCACTGACGGGGAGGCCACAGCGCCACCCGGAGCCCTGGCTTTTCCTATGAAATGCCACTGACGGGGAGGCCACAGCGCCACCCGGAGCCCTGGGCTTTTCCTATGAAACGCCACTGACGGGGAGGCCACAGCGCCACCTGGAACAGGCTGGTGCCTGCAGCCATGTGACTGCCATTTCAACCAAATGCTGTTTATGCATTTTGCAGATTTAAGTGATTCACCCAAGCTCTTTCTCTTTCCAAGTAATTTTTGTTCCTCAGAAGCAAATGCCTGACCACAAGCACCTAAGGCCTCTAAACGGTATAATGAAACCACCTCCTAATCCTTCCTGGGGGAGCTTCTGATGTTCCAAGGAGTAGAGCCTGGGGACGTGGGGACAGCAGGGCGGAACAAGGCAAGGCAGGTTCCCTCCCAGGGATCAGTGCCGGGCACCACAAAAACGGGAGGGTCAGTGCCCAGGACGGGGCTGGAGAAGGTGTCTGCAGCGGCTGAAGAAGGTGCAGCCCAGTATGGGGCCTCTGGGGAGGGCACTGGAGGCAGAGGGGTCCCCCAGGCAGAACCAGGCTTCCGTGCACTCCAGAGGCAGTTCCATCTCTCACTCTCACTCTCCTAAGACCCCCCCTGAAGCTGTTCTCTTGACGTCCCTGAGAAGCTGTGTCCCATGGGCCACTTGTCCCAGGCCCCTCTCCCTGGATGAGCTCAGGATTCTAACGCGGTGAGTGGGAATCAGTTTTGGGGTTTCAGTTTTCCCCCGATGCCTAGTGGCTGCTTCCTAGGCCATGGCTGGTGAAGTTAAGACACCTCACGAGGCCACAAACCTCTCGGGAAGAGGTGGACTCTGGCAGGCTCACCAAGGGGCCTGGGCGGTGGCTGTAGGGGCCATGCTGCGACGGCACCACCTGGCACTGAGACTCTTGTTCCATCCACTGCAGATGGCAAAGGGGGGTCTTTGTCCCAAGAGGCTGGGAACCCCCCATGCCCTATGGCTGTCAGGTGTTGGTGGCCAGGCAGGGGCACTCAGCCCACCGGCTTCCCGGGGGACGGAGCTACCTCCCAGGCCCACACGCGCTCCCGCCTAAAGCCCTCGTTTAGTCAGAACATTGCCGTGGGGCTAAGGCACACAGTTGCTGCGACTGCAGGACGGCCCCTTCGGCAACAGCTGCCTCCCCTCAGCTGCTTCATGCTGGCTGGAACCTTACTGGGCTTGGAAGAGCAGATGGGCTGGGGCGCCGTCTGAGTCCTCGCCACTGTGGAACCACTGTGGACATACTGTTTTCTGGTGCTTGCATGCAAGCGATCATTCCGATGAGGTCTGGGGTTCTTGGCTATCTTCAAACAGAGCTTGGAGATGCTGCTCCTGAGTGGCTGAGAACCTGTGGCCTCGTGGACTCTCCCACTTGGGGATAACCAAGGCTCTTAACACCTTGCCTGGCTACTCCCAGCTCTCCTCGCCCTGGGAGCGAGGACCTGTGTGCAGGATGTGCATAGTCCATGATCCATCTTGAGGGCCACCCTCCATGCTGCCCAAGCTTGACAGCCGCTTCCAAGGGAGCTCTGCCACTGTTTCTCCCTTGTGTCCTCCTGACACTTCCCGATACATCCCCGAGTTCTGGGAGGCACCTCCACGTCCCTTCCTCTTCTGCCACATTCCCATGCCTTGCCACGGTCCCCTCTGAAACAGCGGGGGTTCCTCCAGCAGTTTTGCCCACTTCGCTTTTTCTGCCTTGCCCTGCTGCTAGGTGAGGTCTCTATGAATTCTTGGGGGGACTCTGGGTGCTCCTTCACTCAGAGAGCTTTCTCTCACCTGTTTCCACACAGCTGTGAGCCCAAAGGGTTTCACCCTCCACACCCTGCATCCTGTGCTCTGTATGGCCCCTTCCGAGCTTCCGGCCCCTTCATGCCAGGGCTCTCCCCCACCTGCTTGGGGAGTGGTGGGATGCCGGGGCAGGTGTGGCTGCCATCCGTTCCTGTCAGTCAGGGACCACCTCTTCTTGCATCTCTGGCTGCCTCGAGCCTGTGGCTCTCGTGAGCTGCTGGGGGGGCCTTGGGGGTTGGAGGTCAGGTAAAGACAGGAAGTCTGTGTTGTTCAAAGCCATTGCACATGGGCTAATTTGTTACAGCAGCCATTGGACACTTGTGCAGTATGCCCACCAGGGCAGGTGGGAAGCTTGTGTGGCACGCCCACCAGGGCAAGTGATGTGGCTGTGAAGGGACCTAGGGCAGGGATACACATTGTACAGGGGGCACCAGACACACGGTTGGGGAAGAAAGCAAGGTGAAGCTGTGACTGGTGAGTGGTGTGAGCTGTGTGACTGGTATGAACCGTGTCAGTGGTGTGAGTGGTGTGAGTGATGTGCCACCCTTGATGGCAGAAGCAGATTAAACGGATATGTTAAAAGAAATCAGGCCAGGCGCGGTGGCTCACACCTGTAATCTCAATACTTTGAGAGGCGGAGGCGGGCAGATCACGAGGTCAGGAGTTCGAGACCATCCTGGACAACATGGTAAAACCCTGTCTCTACTAAAATACAAAAAATTAGCTGGGTGTGGTGGCGTGTGCCTGTAATCCCAGCTACTCAGGAGGCTGAGGCAGGGGAATCTCTTGAACCTGGGAGGCAGAGGTTGCAGTGAGCCGAGATTGCACCATTGCACTCCAGCCTGGCAACAGAGCAAGACTCAGTCTCAAAAAAAAAAAAAAAAAAAAAGGAAAGAAATCAATCAATCAATGGAAATATGAACTAAAATCTTTTTTACAAGGGATATTTCTAGAACGAAGGAGAAGGCAGGAGGAAGGGACAGTGTCGGGGCCTCCAGGTGACGTGGGCAGCAGAAGCAGACAGGATGCTCAGGACACGGAGCCATCTGGGCCCTCAGCAAGTAAACAGCAAGGACAGGGCGCACAGAGTGACCGGCGGTCACGGACCCACCTCACTGCACAGACTCATCCAGATCCTGATTGAGAGAAACCATCAGAAGACACTCACAGACACTGGGAGAACACAAGCCTGGCGCCGTGTGACAGGATCGTAAAGACCATTGTTTCAGGTGTGGAAAAATACCGTGGCGGTGGCTACGAAGAGAGTCCTCATCTTTAAAGATACTAAACTATCGGTGGATAAAATGACACTCTCTGGAATTCATGTCGGATACCAAGGGCACGGCGGGAGGTAGGCGAAGTTTGTGGCTGTAACAGGATTGCAGTCACGTCGGTCCCTGATGAGGCCGGTCCCGGGTGCTTGTGGGGGGTCACAGTGTTCCTCCTCCATACCATGTGAGTTGCACCTTCTAAAAACTAGAAAAGGAGTTCAGGCAATGCTTCCGTGGCCCCAAAGCCCACACATGGGCCTCAGTCAGGAGCACAGAAAGGACCCCTGGCCCCTTCCCCAGGTGGCAGAGCCTGCGCACGGCCTGGTCAGCGGAGGGATGTGGTCAATGCTGGGACCTGGGCTCTGGGCCCACGGGGAGGCCTGACTGCCCCGGAAATGGCCAACAATGTCCCCGTGGTCCTGGATGCCACAACCTGTCATGAGGTTCGCAGAAGGGGGTGACCCGATGGGGTGGCCAGGGGCTCCCGGTCCAGATGAGGAAGCTGAGGCAGGGTGGCAGGTGGCAGCCCCACCGTGCACGGGCCCCACACACACTGGGCAGCTGTGTCCGCCACGTGTGGGCCCAGCGCAGTGGCGAGGAAGCTTCCTTCTCACTCGCGGGCTCGCTGCAGGACAGCCAGGAAGGCAGCCCAGGAGGGGGTGCCTATGACGTATTTGAGACTGACCTGAGGCAGCATGACAAGTTTAACTTTCCACACCAGAACGGCTCAGTCACCCTCAACATGGTTTCCAGTACTATCCCCCACCCACCCCAGTGGCTCCAGCCGGCAGCCAGAGATGGAAACTTAGAGGCTTGTCTCCCACCTAACAGAGGCTTCCTTTCCCGGCCATTCAGACATGTGCCTGCCAGCTTACATGTCCATCACGGTGTGACCCTCAACCTGGTGCCTGGGGTTCACCCACCAAGCAGACCTCCTGTGGACCCGACAAACGTGTTGGCCCCAGGGTCCCTGCACTCCCTGCTTGTGCCCCCGACCTCCAAGTGCTTGTGGGCACCAGGCCTGCCATGCGCCCGCCAAGGTCTGTAAGTACTAGAAGATCTTCAGCTTCCACGCTGTGGTTGTATCACAGAAACCCTGCCTGCCCCAGTTCCACCCCTAACGACGAGGCCAGCCCTCAGGGACCCACACGGGTGGATGGATCCCTTGGTCTCTGGCCACAGCCTCCCGACTGCTGAGACCGGAGCTGCCAGCTGGCTGGGTGGTTTCATTTTAAATGCCCACTCCTGCCCCTGGGCTCCCACTCCCTGACTGTGCTCCCTGGACTGTGCTCCCTGGGCTCACAGGCTGGGCCCCTCTGCCCTCCACTGGCGCTTGCTCCTCCCAGGCCAGGTGACCTGACCGGAGGCCAGTAGGGCCACCTCTCTGGCCTCAGCTTCCTTGCAGCTCTAAGGCAAAGGCAAGGACCATGCACACGCCTGTTGAAGGAAGAAAACGAGAAAATGGATATGAAAGTTCTCCTCCTCCTCCTGAATCAGTCATGAGGGAAACAGCTATTTTAAGGCATAAAGGTGCAGCCTGGGTGACCCAGAGAGATGGGCCCAGCAAATTCCCACCGCGTTTTGGCCCATTTAGGAGCACGTGGTAACCACTCCTTCCCAAGCAGACTCTGCACCGAGGCCCCCACGCAGGGTTTCTTTGGTCCTGCAGTGGTGGCGGAGGTGAATCCAAAGCAGAGGGCGAGGCACAGAGGAACCTGAGTGTGCCGGCGGGGCTGGCCCCGGTGCGGCTTCACCCCTCTTCCCCCGAGTGTGCCGGCGGGGCTGGCCCCGGTGCAGCTTCACCCCTCTGCCCCCGAGTGTGCCGGCGGGGCTGGCCCCGGTGCAGCTTCACCCCTCTGCCCCCGAGTGTGCCGGCGGGGCTGGCCCCGGTGCAGCTTCACCCCTCTGCCCCCGAGTGCAGCTTCACCCCTCTGCCCCTGAGTGCAGCTTCACCCCTCTTCCCCCGAGTGTGCCGGCGGGGCTGGCCCGGTGCGGCTTCACCCCTCTTCCCCCGAGTGTGCCGGCGGGGCTGGTCCCGGTGCAGCTTCACCCCTCTGCCCCTAGAGCCTGGAGCAGAACTGGCCCTGGAAGAATCAGCTTCCCCACGGCAGGGAAAGCAGGATCCCCCTTTCCCGACCATTTAGGAGCCTCCAGCTGCCGTGTACACAGGGCTCCTCCGGGTTCTCTAATCAGCGCTGCCATCCCCCTCCCAACGCTGGCCTGGTGGGAGGTGATCTGTTTAATCCTCAGCATCTCTGCCTCCCTCCAAAGCCACTGTGGTCAGACCCAGCACAGCCTGGAGCCCCCGAGACTCTCCAGCCCTGACCTTCCCAGAGAAAAGGCAGCTGCTAAGCGGGGCCCCTCAGTGTGGCAGGCAAGTGGACAAGGCCTGGGGAACTGCCAGCAGTGCTGGTGGGGGAGCTTCCTCCCACCATCTGGCCAGGGCACGGGGCAGCCTCCTTGGGAACGAGGCAGCTTCTACTGAGGACTGTGGTGCAGCAGCTGCTCTCGGAGGCCCCCACGGGAAGCTACACAGCAGGTCCAAGAGATCCACATGATTCAGGAGATGCCCCTTGCTTTAAAATGTAGTTTTTATTATCACACAGGTGGGTGAGATCAGGAGATGCCTGCCACTGATGAGACCGTTTGTTACAGTTCCCAACAGGAGGAGGAGCATGCCACACCGTGGGGCCACACAGGCGAAGACCAGGGTCTCGGAGGCAGACGACGTGAAGGGGAAACACGGGCAGAGCCTTAGCGGAGGCTTCCTGGGGAAAAGCGGGGAAAGGCGGGGAAAGCCAGGTGAGCAGGTTTGAGACTGGCCTGTGGGAATACAGGCCTGCCCTGGTTGTCTGGGGTCAGGCCCTGAGGTGATTCATGCAGGGGATGTGGGCTCAAGCCTGGGAAAGCATAGAGGAGACGGCTGGGGGTGAGCTGGGGGTTGCATTTGAAAGGCAACCAAAGGCAAGTGTTTCTGATCTCTAGGAAGTGGCTGGCCCAGGAGGGGCAGTCTCTCCAGGGTCAGTAAGGCCCTGACATTAAAGCGTTGGAAATACACAGTTCATACATGTGCAATGCATGCGCACACACATACATACCACATACACACATGCACACAGAGGCATGCACACACATGCAACACACAGACATGCAGGCACACACATGTTCATGTACACAGGCATGCACACACACAGAGGAGGGGGCACACTGGGTGGACACTTGGGCAGAGACCAGGCTGCAGTGCCGGGGTGACTGTCCAGCCCTATCGGGTCCCCAGTGCTCCTGAAACCCTCGCCCTGGGCCAGGCTGGACATGCAGGGCCAAGCACTCCCCATCAGAGGTTCAAGGGAGGAAGATCACACTGCACTTAACCATTTAAACCCCAAAGCCAGACAGGGTCTGCAGTGGCCAGTACTGCACTCCACAATCCTGAGAGCCACAGGCTGGAACCCTCAGGATGCTGGTGGGTATTTTATAGATGGTGTGAGGGCTCAGGACAAGAGCACTGCGTGCGCTGAGCCTCCCCACAGCCTGTCCTGGGGCCCTCGGTCCAGCCGGCAGATTCCTTTGGTCCCCACAGGAGAGCAGGTCAGCTCAACCCAGTAAACATTCTCCGGACCCAGCACCAGCAAACGGTCCTCCCCAAGCTGGGGGCGCCCATCTCACACACAATCACAGAATCACAGCAAAGTCAGCAAAAACCCAAACAAAGCCTGTATCAAACCATCTTAGTCCCAACTAACGGAGTCCAGAAACGCCATTGCTCCAAAGTCCCCAGGGGCACCGCACACTCCCTGCCAGATGGGGGTCGCTCCATGCCACACACTTGGCCGCCACAGAGGGCTCCTGCTGCCCTGAGCGGGGTGGCCAGGCAGTGGGCTGGTGAGGAAACCAGAGCCTGTGCTGCTGGAAAATGAGAGGCATCTGGGAGAAACCCAGGCCCAGCCGCCTGCAGTGACTGCAGCAGCCCCTGCCCCGGGAGCCCGGCAGCAGGCCAGCAGACGCTGCCGGACATCGTCAACTTTTATGGCTCCCTTTCAGCCAGGCTTCCCGGACACTAGGGGGCTGTCGTGTGAGGGGTCACTCACGGCACATAGACCCGGGTTCCCCAGGTCCCAAGCCCAGGATCCAGGCCTGGACATCTCAGGAGCAGGGTCTGGACAGTGAGGACAGGGACACATCACTCGCCATGGGAACACACGTCACAGATAAGCAACCCCCAGCACACCCAGCTTCCAATCGACGTCAGCGTCCGCTGGCTGCGAACATGAGGAAGAAATGGAGCTGCCTGCCAGGCTGAGGTCACCCAGGCTGCCTTCCGGCGGAGCTGCCATCCTGGTGGCCTGGAGAGCATGAGGCCCCCCCCCCAAAGAAGACCCCCAGGGAAGCCCCCCCAGGGCAGAGCCTGGGCTACAGGCAGTGCTGACTCGAGCCGCCCGGGTGGTGGCCTGAGACCCATGACTCCAAGCTGGCAACCGAGTTTCATCCCAGAACCCAGACACCTCCAAGCTCTTCTCGGCCAGGGCTGCTCTCCACCTGCAGCGAGTCCCCCTGATGGATGAGGAACCCTCAGAACCAGCTCCTCCCGGCGTGGACTCAGAGGCCACAGGCTCAGCCACGGTGTCACAGTCACACATGGCACGGTGGTCCTACAGCAGCCACTGGCGGGTTGCCATAGCGACCACAGGCACTGTCTTCTTGCTGAGACGGCACAGGGGGCCCAGGTAAGGTGGAATCCAGAGGCCACGTACACAGGCCCTGCACGGGGGCATGGAGCCGGGGAGCCCGGCCAGGCAGACCTTCTTCACCCACAAACATGCTCATCCTCTTCTTGCCTCTCTGTTGGGTCCATCTGAGATGTGGGGTCACTGCAAGGACAGGCGGTTCCTCGGGGTGGGTGGGGGCTGTGGTGAAGGCCTTTTGACCTGTTTTCTTAGTTCTTTCCCCACAGCCTGGGAAACGCGGACGCCGTGCGCCTGTGCTTCTCTCTCTCTCGGACAGGGGGATGGCCTGGGGTGAGGGGTGCGCAGGGCAGGGCGAGGAGCCCAGCCAGCCAGGGGGGTTAGAGAGGAGAGGGCAGAGACCCACTTAGGGTCAAGGGGCGGGGCTGCACCCAACTGTGCCCACTGCCCAACAGCCAGCCGTGCCACCGAGAAATCCATCTGGGCAAGGGGCTCTCGAACCCCCAAAGGGGCACCACACCCCTAGAGACACGCCTCTGCCTCCTGATAGCTGTGCCCATCAGACACCGTCAAGCTGGTGTCCTGGTGCTGCCTGCAGCATTCTGGCCAAGTGGAAATCCGGCCTCTGCCCCTATAGAAGTCAACGGGAACACACGATCTCCCAGCACTTAGCACCTCACACCCCAAACACTCCTAGTTAAGTGAGGGCCTGGCTGTTATTCCCAGGAGCACCAGCCACAGCTTGGCAAAGCCAAACCCGACCCTCCACCCACACCTGCTGCCCAGGCTGGGTGCAAGAGCCACACGCCCAGCCCACCCAACTCCTCCAGCCAGAAGCACAGCCGTGGCTCCAAAGAGGCGTCCAAAGAGGACGCCGACTGCCCCTTTGACAGCTGCGGGAAGGCAGGGCTCAGGGCCAGGCGGCGGCTCAACGACAAGGTCGACAATTTAACACTGGGAAAAGTTAGAAAATAAAGTCTGTTAGTCACGGCAGCAAAAAAGTTCCACGTAACAACATGACATAGAATAACCATAGGAACGACGTATCATCAACGGAGCAAAATGTGAAGAATCAATATGAAAAAGCAGACGCCTATTTGGGTAAAAGACACTAGACCCCTAGATGGGTAAGATCTCAACTTTGCTCTCAATTAATCTGAAAACGTAATTCCTACCCAAATCCCAGCGGGGTTACTTTCGACCTTGACAAGACGAATTCAGAAGTCCATGTGGAAAAATAAACACGAAGGAAGAGCCAGCATTTTTGGCAGAGTGTAGAAGAGGCTCCGGAACACTGCGGACTCACTGGTCAACACACCCTTCATTCAGGGGACAGAGCGGGAAGCCCAGAGAGAGGCCTGCACCCTCGACGGGCTGTCCACAAGCAGCTCCAGACCTCAAGCCCGCCAACTTAAAAGTGCTGAATTCCAGCCACGAGCAGCGGCTCACACCTGTAATCCCAGCACTTTGGGAGGCTGAGGTGGGCAGATCTCTTGAGGTCACGAGTTTGAGACCAGCCCGGAGAACATAGCGAAACCCTGTCTCTACTAAAAATACAAAAAAAAATTAGCTGAGCATGGTGGCACACGCCTGTAGTCCCGGCTACTCAGGAGGCTGAGGCATGAGAATCACTTGAACCTGCGAGGCGGACGTCGCAGTGAGCCGAGATCACGCCACTGCACTTTAGCCTGGGTGACACAGTGAAACCCTGACTAAAAAAAAAAAAAAAAAAAAAAAAAAAGGCTGAATTCCAGATGGACTCCATTCTCCCCAGAACAGAACGTTTCTTGCCCTGATCGCGAATGAGGCAGTGCTGGGTGTAGACGGCCTTCAAGCATGTATGGGGGCCAGGGGCTGGTGTCCTCTGAGAGGGGCCATGAGCTGGGAGCTGCTGGGAGGGGGGAAGCTGAAGGCACCCAGGACACGGGACAAGTGGCGGGGAGTGCAGCAGGAGGACGGAAGGGCACGGGTGGTGAAGGGGCTCCGACGGCACCAGTAAACTCTGCGTTGTTGACTGTTTGGAGCAGAAACCACTGGAAAACAGCACCTGAGGTGGGGAGGCTCTCTCCGAACTCCCCTCATCTGCCTAAAGACAGACCCTCCAAGAGGAACTGCCAGCACAGCCCCCCTGCAGTTCCAGCGGCCCAGGAAGAGGGACCCTTCCCCGGGAGAGGGGCCAGGATCCACCCCCGCCTCAGGCTCAGTCACAAACCATCACAGCCCCCGCTGCTTCTCCGAGGGCCCTGTAGTCTCCCCAAAAGCTGTGTGCCCCCCATGCGGCCCCCCGCGCCCCCTTCTCCCAGCCTGCACATCAGCCCTTGGGGCCCACCATTGTTTTGGGTGTTTTCTTTTTTCCCCCACGATGCCCTGCACACGTAACACTAATAATAAATGCGTATGCTTTTCCTCCTGCCCCTGTGCCTACTGTCAGCACGTTTCACAGACCCGGCTCTCAGCCTCAGAAGGCAGCCGGAGGGCGGCTCCTCCATGACACGTTTGGTTTGGGAAACCTGGCCCCAAAGAACAGGAAAACGCTGTACCCCCACCCAGGGGAACCACAGACCGGAAAGGTCAATGGCTTTTAAGAGATGCATGTCCAGAGATGGGGCCCACCTTACAGGCCAGAGGGGCTGGGGCTTGGCATGGGCTTGGGGTTCATGCCCAGCCCAACCTGCACTGGTCTGCGCCCCCCAGCCAAGCCTGGTCCCAGAGAGACCCTGGGGCAGCGACCTCCCCTCATCCCTGGGGCAGCTGCATCCAAGCAAACCACCCACCAGCTCACAGAAGGATGCAGGAATGGGGCTGCCCAGATCTGTGGATCATGGCCCTCAGCCTGAGATATCCACAGCCCGAGGCTGGAATGCGATGTCCTGGATTCTGAACAAGCACAGTTAGGCAGCGCAGGGGAGGCAGCGAGCCTCTCAGACACCGCGGCCTTTGGAACCCCGGCTGGAGGCTGAGGAGGCAGCAGGCTTCTAACCACACTGAGCAGCCTGGGGGTGAGGCGGGGGTGGAGAGTGGGCTGGACGAAAGTCTATGCCGGGTAAGGGGCAGGCAGGGGTGGAGGGCAGGCTGGACGAGTGTCCGTGGCAGGGAGGAGCAGATTTGCTCCAAGTCTAGACTCCTCCCTGCTAAGCGGTCAGTCCTGGAATCAACTACGGCCACCACTTTCAGCCGGACAGAACCGGGGGCACCATGTACTTCATGCCCCAGAGCTGTCTTCAAAACAGTGAAAATGGTAAATTCTGCTATGTGTAAGTCACTGTAATTTTTTAAAAACTGAAAACAAAAACAAAAGCCAAGGGCCAGGTCTAGATAATCCATTTCCGAGAGCGGCGGCCCCGAGGGTGAAGCCGTGGCCCTGGTGGTAGAGCAGCTGCACCAGGGCCATTTGGCAGGACCTGACTCTACCCGGTCAGACTCTAAATGCTGCACCGCCTGAACGGGTGGGCTCCGGTGCTCTGCCAGGGGATCCCACCCCTCAACCCGGAGCCATTTTCACAGGTGGCTCAAACACTGGCAGGGCTTGGGCACAGCTGAGCCTGGGCCCACCACCACCTGCAGGGAAACAGGGGTGGCTGGGGCCCCTGCTGCTGCAGCCCCTCTGAACTGAGGCCACGTGGGAGCAGACGCAGCTACAGCCCAACCACACGCAGAGCCGCCCTTCTCAGCCCTCATCCTTCCTGCCATGGGGTCACTGCCTTGGCCAGTGAAAGAGCTGGAAGGACCCCTCCCGGTCAGTGACAGGCCTCACCTCACCCTCCCCTCGGTGCCAGGCACCCATCAACAAGCACCGCACAGAACCCCTGCAGGCCTGATGAGGAGGCCTAACTGTGAGCCGGAAGGAACCCTCCAGGTGCACGACTACCCCGCATCTGAACACGGCACCCAGCAGCTCGCTCCTGTTCCCCGCATTCCACAGCCGCCCATTTCTGGGCCAGCTGGCTTTTCCGAGCCTCTTAAGGACTGGTCCAAGGAGCAGAACCCTGGCGGTCTACAGATGGTGGCAGGGCTGATGCTGCCCACCTGTGCTCATGAGGAGGGGACCATCCCCAGGCAGCGGTGCAGGGCCAGCAGAGGTGGGGGCAACGCAGGCAATGGGGAGATGCTGGGGGCCCCAGGAAACAGCACCTGCACCCGCCAGCCTCGCTCCCCAGGGCAGGTCTCTGCCCCTCAGATGCCCTCGGCCTGGCCCTCTCCAGACATGCTGGCCGGGCCCAGGCTTCCCAACCTCCCTCCTTGAACCTGATTTCTGGATGCCTGGTGACTCCCAGGGTCCCCCTAAGCCACCTCTCCTGAACCTGGTCGCAGCTGCCGTCTTCCGCTGCCAGAGGGGAGCAGTCCCCCAAAACTCCATCCTGCCTGCCCCTCGTGCACCCGCTGTGGGCCTGGGAAACAGAACTTAGGCTCAGCTGGGAGGACAGGAGGGTCTGAGTCATCCCAACAGCCCTGAGCGTCTCTGACGAACTCCGCCAGCTTCAGCACCTCACCTCAATGGTCAACCGGCCTCACCAGCAACAAAACGGTGCAGGTCCACGGGCGCCTCCCAACATGCAGGGACTCAAAAGCACTCTCTTCTCGGTGCACGGGAGCTTTCTCAACGCACTGAGCAAAGGGGCTCATTTGCTCTGACTTTTCACATCCCAGGCCTCAAGTAGCCCAGTGGAGCCATCGTTTGCTATACAATGAAATGGAGGTAATTAATCGCATTCAAATACCCTACGTATTATGCTCCGGTAGCACGGCAATCGCTTTAAAAAGGGCTTATGGGGCTTAGACAGACACAGTGTCCAGGCCGCCATACAGCCAGGAGCAGCAGGGAGGCGGAACCCATCTGCTAAGCCTCCCGGGACAGCTGAAAACAGTGTCCAGGCCGCTGCGCAGCCAGGAGCAGCAGGGAGGCAGAACCCATCTGCTAAGCCTCCCGGGACAGCTGAAAAGAACTGTCCATCCAGAAGTGATTCATCCACAACAGAGCTGCGCGCAGAAGCCAGAGGGCTAATTCCAACCTTTTCCGAGTGCTCGTTAAGCCTCTTTGAGTTATAATTACCCCCAATCTCTAGATATTACAAGGCGGCAATCAGGAAGTTAGATCTGGTCAAGAGAAAACAAAAGGAGAGTGAAGGAACGGGCTCCGTCCAGGCCGGCAAACAGGCCTATCTGGAGGACAGCAGCAGGGCGCTCTGGACGGGGCTGGAGACAGGGATAAGGATGAGGACAAGGACCAGCTGAGGATGCACGCTCAGCACCCACCCTCCGTCCTGTCCCCTGTAGGTCCCGAGGAGCAGCCGCAGGCACAGCCTGGCCTCTAGGCTCCAGTTCAGCCAAAGCTGCGATTTTGTCCTCCTGGTGGCTCCTGGACGCTGCGGAGTTGGTGACACCATGGGGCCCAGTCTGATGGCGGCACAGCCAGCTGCCTCCGTGGCAGGAGTGCCCACGTCCTCCCTAAAAGACCTGGAGCCTCTGCCCGGGTAAGGCTGCTTCTCCCAAGGAGGATGGGAGTAGGTGGGCTCAGGGGACAGCACGTCCAACTCCACGGTTCTGCCCCTGCCCCCTCAGCCCAGTCCCCACCCCAGGCCCTGCCTTACCTTGCCAAAGCTGCCCTTCCCAATGGCCCGAAGGATCTGGAAGTGGTCGAAGTTCACTGCAGGATAAAACAGAGGGACACCTGGTGAGGTGGCAGCAAGGCCCCACATGGCACAAGGCCCCACCCCAGAGCAGCTCTCCCACCTCAACATCCCCCACCCCGACACTGCCCAGGGCCCCTCATCCTAGAAGAGGGTCGCCGTGGGGCGGGCCAAACTCTCGCTCCTGTGCGAGGCAGGAGGGGGCTGAGCCCCGGTCAGTGAAGACATGGGCCTTGGGTCAGGCACGTCTTACTCCCAGGATTGCTATGGGATTAGGCATGTGCTCAGCCACAGCAGGGACGGGGCAAGAATGAACCACACACACCTGAGTCCCAGACTCGACTGGGCTGTCTTCCCAGGCACCAGCCACCCCCACTGAAAGCTGCTCCATCCAGTGAAGACCCCCAGACAGGCAGGCCTGGGGTTTTGGGGGAAGCCACGCACACATGAGCAGCTGTTCCTAGTTCCCCTCCACCCTGCTCCGCGTCTCCAGAGGACAGGGGTGTCAGCCCTGCTGGCACTCACTGGGCAAGCCTGGGGGAGTCTGCAAACAGCCCCAAGATGAACAACGAGAGGCGGCTCAGGGCTGTGGCTATGTCCACCATGACCTGTGTAGCCTGGGAGCGCCTGCGCCCAGCACGAGAGCCGTTCCGCAAGCCTGTGCGAAGCTGCAGAAGGCACCGTTTCCCACACCTGCAAGCCCCTCCGGGAGAAGGACGGCTCCCCTAATTGTCACTCGTCAGACCTGTCCGTGTGCCCTATCCACACCAAGGAAAGGGATTCTGATGGGCTTTCCAGACCGTCTGCACTTGCCTTTCAAACCCAGGACATTCTCCGTACACATAACACAGGGGTCCCACAATGTCACCCCCTGGCCTCCAGGACAAGCCCCTCCAGATGACTCCCAGGCCAGCAGCTGCCTCCAGTTGTGTCCCCAGGCCTGTGTCCCCAATTCTGCACCCCCAAGCCCGTGTCCCCAGGTCTGCACCCCTCAGTGTGCCATATCCATGAAGGGCCAGCACTGTGCCCTGAAGCCAGGTTTAGGACACCCACTGGTTCATGACATTTCACCTATTTACCCACTTTTACCCCAGCCTCATGTTCACTTATTCTCTGGGGAATTCGACAGCTGGAACAACCCCCTACACACATCGTTATTCTAAAGGCAGGGAAGACACAGCCAAGGCCAGAGGCAGACCCGGGGAGACAGCAGGGTAGGTACTGACCCCTCCTGGGAGGCACGGCCTGGAGTCTCATCTCATCTCCACTGCTCCCTGGGGGTACCCTGTGCCGTCTAGTGGGGCAAGTGCTTTAGGCACTCAGTGTGTGGAGGAGGAGACAGAACAGTTTCTAGACGAAAGGTTTCTTCGCATTTTCCTCTGAACTGGAAAATGCCCACTCCCTTCCCAGGGTGCCCCAGGATAGCACCAGGTTTCAGCATAGACGCAGCAGGCAAAGTGTCCATCCTCATGGGCCCTGGGGACAGAGTCACACACCCAGAGTTCTTTCAGCCTGAGCTATGGGTGCCGTGACAAGGACCCATGGAGGCTTCAGGGCTCCGAGCACAGGGCAGAGCTGGCCTGAAGGCGCAGAGTGGCATCCTGGGGAGAGGATGCCTGTGCTGGGCCCTCCAGGACAAGTGGGCATCAGCTGGGGGAAGGGAGGGGGTGCCTAGGTGAGGGGCCAGCCTGGGCACAGGCAGGAAAAGGACCCCAAGGGTATGGACAGACCCACAAGCTGGTCCTGGGTGAAGTGGGAGAGCAGTCAGCAGAGCACCTGGGGGTGAGGAAGGGGCTGTGACCTGTGGCCTTGGTCTCCTCTGCACAAGAAGGCAGTGGGGCTTGACTCGCAGAGGTGGGGAGAGCAGTTTGATTTAAGCGCCTTAGAAAGGCACTCCCCACTGCAAGTGGCCAGAGGGGCACTGACTGGCACAGGAGGTTGGGACCAAGTTGACGGAGGGGGTGGGGCTTCAAAGGGTGAGAGAAGAGGCTGCCAGGCATCAGAGCTGGGCACTGGGCAGAAAGGCCGCAGAGGACGGGCCGTGCTGCACAGACAAGACCCGTGGCCGACACCCACAAGCTGACACAGCCCCCACGAGCCCCCGTTCCAGGCGGCAGCTGCCCCACCCTGCATCCCAGCCTCCTTCCTCAGGAAAACCTATGCACCCCCAAACAGAGATTATGTCATCGAGGCAGAGGCTGCTCCGGCACCAGCAAAGCCACTCCAAGGCAGCCCAGGCCGCGGCCGCACAGGCAGGGAGCAGCTGCCGCCATGTGGTGTCACCCAACATCACCAGATGTTAAAGGAAAGTCAGCTGTGAACCAGCACGTGGGACAGACGGGCTGAACTGGAGGAGGGAGGAGAGTGAGAGGGCAGCTGGGCCGTGGCAGGGGAGATGGGGACACCAATGCCATCCAGCAGCCAACCCCAACAGGACAGACCTCGGAGTCTGTGGGGCCTGCCCTGCAGTGGGGAGGGGACAGGGTGTCAGGGCAAGGCCCAGGGCTGAGCTGGCTGCCTACAGCTTGGGGAGATGAACTCCACTGGGCGGCTCTGGGTCCAAGGACCCTCTGTCCACCTAGGCTCCACCCAGGCCCAGGTTGCCGCTGCCCAGAGACCCCTGTGCTCCTTGCAGCGTCCGGTAGAGGCAGAAGAGCCACAGCGGGCACAGGAGCCCGTGGTCGTCACAGCCTTGGCCATTCCCAACAGAGCCGAGAACGAGGGTGGTGGTCCACGCCCACGTGCATGCCTAGGACGGCCACATGGCACCTGCTGTACCAGGCCCCTGACCCTGGCACTTGGCTCATGGGTACCTGGAGTCCAGTCCTGCACTGCCCTGGGAAACGAAGCCAGCGTCTTCCAGTCCATGGGCACGTGCTCTGGTGGCCTCCCCCAGGACCCCAAGCAGCCCGCACAGCACAGAGCCCTAAGCCTCTGGCCCCCGAGCTGTGAACCGGCAAGGGAGTCCAGCCACCATCACCTCCACTTTAGAGAATAAGCACAAGTTCCCAAGGTTAGTCCCTCCCGGAGAGGAAAAGGATGGGAAACAAAATCTATTAAATAACAAGTCAGAAGCATAAGGGAGTCACGGCAATTGTGTCACCTGCGCCTGCACACCTGCAAAGCCTCCTGAGGGTGTGAGGGAGGCGGCGGCTCCAACAGGGGCTCCCAGCCAGGAGGCAGCAGCAAGGCGCATGCGTGCCGGGGCAGGGCTGTGGCGTAAGGGCGTGCAGGGGGCGGGGCGTGCTGGGGGCTGGGCTATGGGGGTCAGGGCGTGTCAGGGGTGGGGCCGTGGGGTTGGGGGAGTGCTGGGAGTGGGGCTGAGGGTGGGGCTGTGGGGTTAGGGGCACACGGCCCCCACTTTGCAGTGCCTGTGATTTGAACACAACTGCCCCTGCTTCCTAAGACTGACCAGGAGGGCAGCCACAGGGACACCAAGGACACCAAGTCTGAGACAGCCATGCAGATGCTGCTCAGGGAAGGCGCAGGCAGGGCAGGAATCCTGGATGTGGCTCCAGGATGCCGTGCAAGCAGCAGAGTGGAGACCTGTGGGCTTGGGCAGGGCTCACCGCACCAGCACCCATGAGAAGCCCCGAGCCAAGTGGTCCCTGCCGGCCATGTCCACAGGGATCCCTGCTCAGGGACCTGTTGGCCCAGACCCCGCCAGGTGAGTCACGGGCACTGGCAGGGGGCTGACCAGCATCGTGGCTGTCCTCTGGGTGACCGTGGCTCCACCCTGATGCCCAGCTCCTGCTGCCCCCAGGTGCCCACCTGGCCTTGCCACTGTGCACAGCAGCCCTCACGCCCTCCCGACCCCAGCCCAAGTCTCCAAACCAGTGGAACTGGAGACCCAGTGGCTGTTTCAGGCTCCTGTCCCCAGCTCCTGTCATTAGCAACCCATGAGGGTCTCCACACTGCCCCGGGCTGGGCCAGGACCTCCCATGACCATCGGCCCTGCCCCACGCAAGCCCAGGCTCAGCCCCATTCCCGGCTCCCAAAGGAGAGGTCAGCTCTCATTCCAGCACTCAGTGGAGGAGGTAAGGAGAAGGAAGTCCACCGGCCGGAATCTGTCAAAACAGCTCCCTGTGGGCTTTGAGGGGAGCAATATGTAATCAGCCTGGTGTCCCAAGAGTGGTCCTGCAACCACCACAGTCACCAGGAGCCAGTGTCTATGGAGTCCATCAAACTCCTCTCATGAGAGTTCCCGGAGCTCCCTGCATGCTGGCTCCGCACCGGGGGAGGGAAGGGGCTGAGGCCGCAGAGCCTGGCAGAGGGGTGGCACTGGCAGAGGGGACAGCACCCTGAGGGCAGGTGTGTGTGAGGCGCCCGGGACAGGTCACTGCAGAGAGGAGCCCCACCCCGAGGGCAGGTGTGTGTGAGGCGCACAGGACAGGTCACTGCAGAGAGGAGAGGGCAGGTGTGTGTGAGGCGCCCGGGACAGGTCACTGCAGAGAGGGGCCCTGCCCTGAGGCAGGTGGGTGTGAGGTGCCCGGGACAGGTCATTGCAGAGAGGAGACCCGGGCAAGTGTTCCTGAACCTTCCAGGTCTCCGCCTGGCCTTCCATCGGCAGCACGGAAGTCGGAGACTGTTCTAGGCAAAGGTCAACGTCTGGTCCCCAGAGAGGAGGAAGGTTCCAAGCTGGGCAAGAGGCCAACACTGCACTCAGAGCCCCCAAAACCAATCCCTGCCTCATGGTGGGCTCCGTGCAGGCCACCTCCACGCCCACCTCCTTCGGGCCTCAGTTTCCTCCTCTGCCAGTGGGAGGGTACAGTGGGGGTCTGCATAGCAGAGGCCTGGGTGGGGCCTATGGAGCATTAGGGGAGCCAGAGATGTCCCAGCAGGACCCCACCATCCCTGGGGTCACCCCCAAGGAGCCCTGAGCCCCAGGCCCCATACATCTGCCTCCTGTCTGCCACAGGACCGGCCTGGGGGTCTGGGAGCCACCACGTGGTCACCCAACAGCAGGGGTGACCCCAGCTACTGGGTCCCCAGGCCATGAATCTGCTCCCAGGCCCTACCCAGTTTCCCCTAGTCCCAAGTCCGCTCTCATGGGGGCCCGTGGAGGGGGCAGAGGCCAGGCCCCTGCAATGGGAGGAGAGGGAGCAGAGGGACGGGTCTGCGTGGTGGTGCCATGGGCAGCCCTGGTCACCGAGGAAGCCGGACAGGCTCCCAGAAGGAGTGGGTGTGCAAAGGGTTGGGGTCACGTCACTTGATCTGGGCCTCAGAGGGGAGTGGGCACGGCCCCTTCGTTATACACAGAGCCTATTGTGAACGGCCGAGGAGCCCTGTGGCCCTGGGAAGGGGGGGCATAGGAGACCCCACACCATCTCTTTACCCCACCTCGCCCCACACTCAGCCCCTGAGGACTTGGGTGAGCACCCCAAGAGGGTGGTGGGTGCCCACCTCAGATCGACTCTGGCTTCCGGGGGTTGAGCCCTGAATGCAAACCCTCCACTACCCACCACAGGCAGGTCAACACCCTATGCCTCCTGGGGCCTCCGACCCTCCACTACTCACCACAGGCAGGTCAATGCCCTACGCCTCCTGGAGCCTCCAACCCTCCACTACCCACCACAGGCAGGTTGATGCCCTATGCCTCCTGGGGCCTCCGACCCACGCCTCCCCCTCACATCCCCCTCTCATCCTGCTGGGCCACTCAGGGCTGGACCTTGGCACTGTCTGATCAGAAGTCTCTGGCCAAGAACCCACTAGGGACATGGGGGCCTGCTAACCAGCCAAGGTCAGAGGTCACCACATGAACCGCTGGCCAGGCCCCTTCCAGACCCAGGAAGGAGGGAGATAACCTCCTGGAGTGAACTCTTCAGTGTGGGGGAAACACTCAACAAGCCCACAGTGTGGCGCCAGGTGCCAGGGAGGGGGCTAAAGGGGGAGGGGGCTGCCATCCTACAAGGCCATCGGGAGACATTTCTGAAGGGGACATTTGGTAAAGAAGTGTGGGCATGGGTCGTGATTACAGGGACCAAGACTGGTCTGTCACACTCCTCGGCGTGATTTACGCCGTGCAGCGATGCTGTCAGCGCATCCTCCACCCGTGCTGTCCACCTCTCAAATTAAGACGCAGGTAAAAGGAGAAGCAGACGCAGCTTCCCACAATCCCATCTCACAGCTAGGGGGCTCCTTCCCAGGAACCAGGATGCATCTGCCTGAAGGAAGCACCTCTGTACTTGTGTGCACCCAACGGCGGGCGTGGGATGGACGGAGCGGCTCGGAGCTCCGGGCCCACCAGCACCTGCCCTCATTGTGCAGCTTGGCCAAAGGGCCACAGACACAGTCTTCCCAGTACAGCAAATGCATTCGAATCAAGGGTCTTTAAAATATTTATTCTTCAAGGAAGGCTTTTATTTTTTTTGGCGTTGGCAACTGAGAGCAGGTCCTATGAGAATCGCCATCTGAATCCCGCTAAGTGACCCCAGCGTGGGGCCGCCTCCTCCCACGTCACTCTGGATTCTGCATCCACACAGGTGGGTTGAGAAACCAACCCCAGCCTCCCACACCTCCCACGGTGTCCGACAGCCTCTCCAGGGCCTCCCCAAGGGCTGCTAGCTGGGGTCTCAGTCCCTGAACCAGGCCCCACAATCAGAGATAGGTTCTCTTGAGACTCGTCAGCACTAAGCCCAGCATCCAGGGAGGACGTTCATCCTCCCTAACGCAGCATTTCCCTGTTCTCAGAGGGTTTTGCCACCATCTCCAGGCTTACCAGGAGCAACAAAATAACCAAAGAAAAGGCAAGGAGCTTTTCTGGAAAGCAGCATTCCAACGCAATTGTTTCTGGTTTCTGGGTTGCCAGCACAGGTGGCCCATCCACATGTCTGCCTGGAAGGTCCTGCCGGGCCTGGGAACTGGAACCGGGCAAAAGGAAGCTGGAGGGAGCAGAGGGAGCTGGAGGGAGCTGGAGAGAGTCAAGGGAGCCTGGGGAGCCGAGGGAGCTGGAGGGAGCTGGAGGGAGTTGGAGGGAGTCAAGGGAGTTGGAGGGAGTCGAGGGAGCTGGAGGGAGCTGGAGGGAGTAGAGGGAGCTGGAGGGAGGTGGAGGGAGTCGAGGGAGCTGGAGGGAGTCAAGGGAGCTGGAGGGAGCCAGAGGGAGTCAAGGGAGTTGGAGGGAGTCAAGGGAGCTGGAGGGAGCTGGAGGGAGTCAAGGGAGCTGGAGGGAGCCAGAGGGAGTCAAGGGAGTTGGAGGGAGTCAAGGGAGCTGGAGGGAGCTGGAGGGAGTCAAGGGAGCTGGAGGGAGTCAAGGGAGCTGGAGGGAGTCAAGGGAGCTGGAGGGAGCTGGAGGGAGTCAAGGGAGCTGGAGGGAGTCAAGGGAGCTGGAGGGAGCTGGAGGGAGTCGAGGGAGCTGGAGGGAGCCAGAGGGAGTCAAGGGAGTTGGAGGGAGTCAAGGGAGCTGGAGGGAGCTGGAGGGAGTCGGAGGGAGCTGGAGGGAGTCGGAGGGAGCTGGAGGGAGTCGAGGGAGCTGGAGGGAGCCAGAGGGAGTCAAGGGAGTTGGAGGGAGTCAAGGGAGCTGGAGGGAGCTGGAGGGAGTCGAGGGAGCTGGAGGGAGTCAAGGGAGCTGGAGGGAGCTGGAGGGAGTCAAGGGAGCTGGAGGGAGCCAGAGGGAGTCAAGGGAGTTGGAGGGAGTCAAGGGAGCTGGAGGGAGTCGAGGGAGCTGGAGGGAGTCAAGGGAGCTGGAGGGAGCTGGAGGGAGCTGGAGGGAGTCGAGGGAGCTGGAGGGAGTCAAGGGAGTTGGAGGGAGTCAAGGGAGCTGGAGGGAGCTGGAGGGAGCTGGAGGGAGTCAAGGGAGTTGGAGGGAGTCAAGGGAGCTGGAGGGAGCTGGAGGGAGTCGAGAGAGCTGGAGGGAGCTGGAGGGAGCTGGAGGGAGCCAAGGGAGCTGGAGGGAGCTGGAGGGAGTCAAGGGAGTTGGAGGGAGTCAAGGGAGCTGGAGGGAGCTGGAGGGAGCTGGAGGGAGCTGGAGGGAGCTGGAGGGAGCTGGAGGGAGCTGGAGGGAGTCGAGGGAGCTGGAGGGAGTCGAGGGAGCTGGAGGGAGTCGAGGGAGCTGGAGGGAGCTGGAGGGAGCTGGAGGGAGCCGGAGGGAGCTGGAGGGAGTCGAGGGAGCCGGAGGGAGCCAGAGGGAGTCAAGGGAGCTGGAGGGAGTCAAGGGAGCTGGAGGGAGCTGGAGGGAGCTGGAGGGAGCTGGAGGGAGCTGGAGGGAGTCGAGGGAGCTGGAGGGAGCCAGAGGGAGCTGGAGGGAGTCGAGGGAGCTGGAGGGAGTCGAGGGAGCTGGAGGGAGCCAGAGGGAGTCAAGGGAGTTGGAGGGAGTCGAGGGAGCTGGAGGGAGGTGGAGGGAGTCGAGGGAGCTGGAGGGAGCTGGAGGGAGCTGGAGGGAGCTGGAGGGAGTCGAGGGAGCTGGAGGGAGCCAGAGGGAGCCGGAGGGAGTCGAGGGAGCTGGAGGGAGTCGAGGGAGCTGGAGGGAGCCAGAGGGAGTCAAGGGAGTTGGAGGGAGTCGAGGGAGCTGGAGGGAGCTGGAGGGAGCTGGAGGGAGCTGGAGGGAGTCGAGGGAGTTGGAGGGAGTCGAGGGAGCCGGAGGGAGCCGGAGGGAGCCGGAGGGAGCCGGAGGGAGCCGGAGGGAGTCGAGGGAGCCGGAGGGAGTCAAGGGAGCCGGAGGGAGCCGGAGGGAGTCGAGGGAGCCGGAGGGAGCCGGAGGGAGCCGGAGGGAGTCGGAGGGAGTCGAGGGAGTTGGAGGGAGCCGGAGGGAGCCGGAGGGAGTCGAGGGAGCCGGAGGGAGTCGAGGGAGCCGGAGGGAGCCGGAGGGAGTCGAGGGAGCCGGAGGGAGCCGGAGGGAGCCGGAGGGAGTCGGAGGGAGTCGAGGGAGTTGGAGGGAGCCGGAGGGAGCCGGAGGGAGTCGAGGGAGCCGGAGGGAGTCGAGGGAGCCGGAGGGAGCCGGAGGGAGTCGAGGGAGCCGGAGGGAGCCGGAGGGAGTCGAGGGAGCCGGAGGGAGTCGAGGGAGCCGGAGGGAGCTGGAGGGAGCTGGAGGGAGCCGGAGGGAGCCGGAGGGAGTCGAGGGAGCCGGAGGGAGTCGAGGGAGCCGGAGGGAGTCGAGGGAGCCGGAGGGAGTCGAGGGAGCCGGAAGGAGTCAAGGGAGTTGGAGGGAGTCAAGGGAGCTGGAGGGAGCTGGAGGGAGCCGGAGGGAGTCGAGGGAGCCGGAGGGAGTCGAGGGAGCCGGAGGGAGTCAAGGGAGTTGGAGGGAGTCAAGGGAGCTGGAGGGAGCTGGAGGGAGTCGAGGGAGCTCGAGGGAGGTGGAGGGAGTCGAGGGAGCTCGAGGGAGCTGGAGGGAGCCAAGGGAGCTGGAGGGAGTCGAGGGAGCCTGCAGAGCTGAGGGAGTCGCCCCTCCACAGCACATCTAAGGCCAAACACTGGCTCAAGGCGAGAGATGGCCACGACGTCACCTCTGGCATGGCTACCACCAAGTCCAAGGCAAAAGCATTAGGTGACATTTCAACACTTTTCCCCAAGAATAAAAAATGATCTGCCCTCCCGTGTGCCTGGCTAGAACCTTCCTCCCACCCTGCAGGGACCCGCCTCTGCGTCTAGCACTCGGCTGAGTGGCTGGCCCACGTGGGCGTAGAAAGAGCACTTCCAATAACAAACCATGTTAGGAAAGCCCGAAGCCTCAGTGGGGTTTCAGGTTAAAACCTAGTCTTTTCAGGCAGGGCGCGGTGGCTCATGACTGTAATCCCAGCACTTAGGGAGGCCGAGGCAGGTGGATCACGAGGTCAGGAGATCGAGACCATCCTTGCCAACATGGTGAAACCCTGTCTCTACTAAAAATACAAAAAATTAGCCAGGCATTGTGGCGGGCGCCTGTAATCCCAGCTACTCAGGAGGCTGAGGCAGGAGAACAGCATGAACCCGGGAGGCAGAGGTTGCAGTGAGCCGAGATCGCACCTCTGCACTCCAGCCTGGGCAAAAAGGGCGAAACTCCATCGGGGAAAAAAAAACGAAAAAAACATAGCCTTTTCATAAGCCAGGGCTTGTATCAAAACTGGTAAGAAAATGCTCCCAATGAGGACAGCAAAAGAAGAGAGGAGAGTAAAATAAGCCTGCCGCAGGGCGCCGGGAATCAGCACTATGTCACCCCGGCACAATGCGTGCACCCTCCACGAAGGCTGCCCCCAGACCTGGGAGCCCAGGAGAGTAAAATAAGCCTGCCGCAGGGCGCCTGGAGTCAGCACTATGTCACCCCAGCACAATGCGTGCACCCCACGCGAAGGCTGTCCCAAGAGCTGGAGAATCAGCTCTGCTCCTGACACTCCAGGTCCCCTCTTGATGTCTTTGGAGGCCCGGGAAGTGGGTGCTGGACAGTTTCGGAGCTGCCACGTGGTGGATGAGCTGCCCACAGCTGCAGGCGTGTCCCAGGCCTGGGACGCTTCCCTTCACAGCCCACCCCACCCGCTCATCCGGGAGAGGCCCCCACCTCCGAGTGTCCTCAGGCAGAACCAGCCCGTTCACCCATGGGAGGATTGCACAGCAGAAGTGGGCACTACTGTGAGAGCTGTCACAAAGATCAAACGTCACACGTGGTTGAAACACAAGCAGAAGTTGATTAAATGCCGTCTCGTCTCCTATGACCTGGGAAGTGCTTATGATGAGGAAAATCATGCCCCAGGACTCCGAGACGCAGGCCCCGCAGAGCTTGTGCAGCCTCTGGGGATGTCTGGCCCACACGGGGCTCCTGACTTAGGAAACACCGGGCCAGGTGGAAGAGTTGGAACCAGCCCGATAGCTCCTCCTGGCAATGGGTGCCCCCCACTCCCGCTCCTCAGGTGCCCTGGCCCGCTAGGTCAACAGGAACCACAGGAGTCACCAGACATCACCTCACAGACCCCTCACCCTCTCGCCATGGCCTGCGGGAACAAAGACCCACCACGCTGACGGGCAGGGTTGACACAGATGGGGACAAGACAGGTGGGGGCTAGAGACGGGCATGAGAGCCGCTGGGCAGGGGTGGGAAGGCTCCCGAGTTACAGCGGGGAACATAGAGCAGAAGCGTCCAGCCACAGCAGCACCCAGGAGAGGAGCAGGAGGCCCTGCAGGAAGCAGGTCCCTCAACCCTTGCTGAGCCCCACGCGGTTTCCTGCACCACTAAGGATGTGTTGAAACCCCAGGGCAGGAAGGTCAGAGATCCGGAGAGGGGATGCAGGCATGGGTGCTGGCCTCTGACCCTGGACTCCTCAGTCCAGAGGGGGCCTGGAGCCTCGAGGTCATGCCTGGGTGCCAGCACCATGGCCCAGCATTACATGCGCTGCCCACGCATCTCCGAGGGCCCAGCTGGCCACCTTCCCCTTCTCCACCGTCCCCTCACCCAGGGGCAGACCCCCGTGACCAGCAGCCTGCAGCCTCTGCACACCCTGGAGCCCTGGTGTCCAGCTTGGACTTGCCCGGGTGGCTTGGTGGTTTCCCGGCATCCCCGGGCAGCTCCAGGACAGGGCTCTGTCCTCAGCTGGCACCACCACCCTTCCAGCCTTGGGGAGCCAAGTGGGGTCTTACTCTGGGAACATACCCTGTGTCCCAGGCTCCGTCTTGGCAGCGATGCCCTCACCCTGTCTTTTCTGTGAAACAGACACAGCCAGGATGTGGCAGCAGCCCAGAGCTGAGTCCTGTGGGGCCCCTGGGCTCCGAAACAATCGTGGCTTCTCCTGCCCAGGTACACAACCAGAGCCCGGGGTCCTGGTGCCTACACCTCCAGCAGGACCCTGTTGGCGGCAGCATTCTTGCCATCTCCCTCCCCCACCTTAATTGCAGTGAAAGCTTCCACCCATTAAACAGGCTCAGTGGCAGCTTCCCGGGCCAGCACTGTGGATCCTGGTCCTGTCTGGTCTGAAATTGTCTGGAATCATGTTCCGGTGTTTAATATCGACATCCTCAGACAACACGGGGATCTGCCATAAATGAGTGATTAGGGCAACCGCCTGATCAATACAGTATCTCCGGGTGGCGGAGGCTCAGGCCTGAGACCGCAGTGCCTGAGACCGCAGGAGTCGCCCACGGCAGCAGGGACCTGGGCTCCTCCAGCTCCCCCAGCCGCTGGAGAGGTGGGCAGCGGCACCTCCCCCCAGGCTGCCTAGAGGGGTCCTACTGTCCGAGGCCCGGCCCCACCCACCCCTGCCTCTCACTGCGCAGGGCCTAGCATCCCAGGACCACCCACAGGGGCAGACCTGGAGGACTCCAAGGCCGCCTGGCCCTGCAGCAGCTGAGAAGCCTGCTCCTGGGGCTGCCCGTCCAGAGGCACAGATGCTCGGGGACCCCGGAGCTTCGATGGAGATGGCCCTGACTCGGGGTGGGGCTTGGGGCTCCTCCTGAGTCCTGAACCCTGAGGCAGGTGTGCCTAGCCAGTGCGGGGGACGCTGGCCACAGCAGCAGCAGCACTGGATGAGGGGAGCAAGCCCAGTGGGATCCCAGGGCTGGGGATCAAAGCAGAACAGCCCACGAAGGAGCCCTGGCCGGGAGCAGATGGATGGGCAGGGCCCTGTGTCCTGGGGTGTGGCTGCACCAAGGGCCACACTCAGGGCTCACTGTGGGGCCAGCTGGGGGCTGCCCATGAGGCTGGGTCCTCAGGGGGTTGAGGCCTGTGGATACAGGACATCCCCTGAAAGACCCCAGAGGTCAGTGTGTTCAGAGGCCAGCATGAGATGGGTAGGTGTGTGGATGGGCCAAGGCTGGAAAAAGCCGTCCACCTATCTGTCCTTCCATCCTCCCATCTGCAGCCCCTGGGGTCCTGCACAGCCCTCCCACACCCGTGCCACTGTCTCCCACAGAGGGAGACGGAGGGGCTCCTAGAAGAGGTGGCTCCTGGCAGCCACAGGCCCCTAGGCCAGCGGGCTGTGGTCATTCAGGGTGCCTGAGAGCTCCCAGGGAGTGGGGCAGAGCTGGAGGAGGAGTGACTCAGAGCATGGAGGGAGCATCACACCCCACAGCCAAAGAGATGGGCGAGGCAGAGCTGCGAAGGAGTGGGTGGCAGGATGCTGCCTGTTCTGGCACAGAAAGCCACATCACCCCTGCCCACCCCATCTGGTGCCCACCCCCTGCTGCCGGCCCCCTGCCCTGCCCTCCCTCTGCCTCTGTCCCCAGGGGCACCCACTGTGAGCCAATGATGGCAATCCCAGGCCTGACACCCCCACAATCCTCCCCCCAACCCCCACCCTCCACCAGGCCCCTCTGCAGACACTAGGAGGGGGCCCCAGAACCAAACACCCCCCAGGGGACCCATCAGCTGCCCTGGGCTGGGGGCTCCTCTACACCTGCAGGTGGGACTCAGGGCTCTCGAGCCTCCACTGTGCAGCCTGCCTGAGGCCCAAAGGAGGCCGCGGCCCAGCAGGCCCCTGAAAGCCACAGGCCCTGACATGGGCTGCAAAGGCCAGCGAGGCTCCCCTCAGTGCACAGACTCCACCAGCCCCGGGAAATTGGTCAGGACAAAGGGCTCCATGTCCCAAGTGCCCTCACTGTCCCTGTCACCCCATCACACACATGTGCTGATGAATGCCAGCTGAGTGGCCCCCCAGGACCTCCCCGGGAGCAACAGCAAGTGTCCCAGCCCCAGGACATCGGCCCTGACCTGACCTAGAGAGGGGGGCAGCTGCCTCTCCTGGATCTGCAGTGGACAGGCGAGAGGGCCCGGCTGCCAAGGCTGGGCAGGTGTCTGCCGGGCACAGCGGGAGCTTTGCTCCAAGGTGGCATGAGCTCCAGTCTGATCTTCACACACATTAGCACTTGGTAGAGTGGAAAGCACCTTTCCCCAAACCGTCAACAGCACTCGAGGAGTTCCTCACAGCCTCCTTTTCCTAAAATGGAAAGCATGGCCCTGGCCGCCCCCCATCACCCTCCACGGGGCCCTTCCAGGGCTCTTTGCGAAGGACAGGTGGAGCCCGTGTCATCCTCAGGACGGGTCCAGTGCGCTCTCCTGGGTGCCTAGGCCAGCGCGTTCTCCTGGGAGGACAGGTCCAATGCGCTCTCCTGGGTGGCTGGGCCAGCGCACAGGCCTTCCTGTGGAATTCCTCCCAGCCCACCAAACAGGAACAGGGCGGCGGGCTCACAGCCGGTCCCCCAGGCACCTAACGCCCTGGGTACCGACTGCTGTCCACGCTGACGCTGTGAGGGCCAGCAGGCCCTGGAAAAGAGCTGCTTCTGGACTCACACGGATTCCCACTGCCCCTCCTGAGTGGGCCCAGGCCACACAGTCGCACACCTCAGGGCCGGATGAGGATCCCCAACCACCACAGTGCCAAGGAGGGGCTGCGAGGGCCTCGAGGGCATGGCCTCTTCCACAACATGAAGGTCTCCGCCCGTGGGCAGATGGGGGTTAAGGATGACCAGTTCATCAGGAAGGAATTTTATCCTAGAAATGCTAATGGCAAATGGTAGGAAAATATCATCTCCAACTAAAAGCATTCACTCGACAACACATGAACAGGGCTATAGCTTGGGAGGCTGCTGCACCGGGTACTGGGGGCACAGCTGGGGGCATGGACGGGGCTGTGGCTTGGGAGGCTGCTGCACCGGGTACTGGGGCACAGCTGGGGGCATGGACGGGGCTGTGGCTTGGGAGGCTGCTGCACCGGGTACTGGGGCACAGCTGGGGGCATGAACAGGGCCATAGCCAACCATTCTCACCCTCATGGGCACCTTCCCCATCCCAGCCTCCAAGCCCTGGGGCAGGTGGGAAAATGGGCCCTGCAGGACCCTCCTTCCATCCAGGGTAAGATGTAACTCCCTGACATGGTTTGGCTCTGTGTCCCCACCCAAATCTCATGTAAGATGTAACTCCCTGACATGGTTTGGCTCTATGTCCCCACCCAAATCTCATGCTGAATTGTCATCCCCAGTATTGGAGGAGGGTCCTGGTGGGAGGTGACTGGGTCAACGGGGCGGAGATCCCCCTTGCTGTTCTCGTGATAGTGAGTTCTCACGAGATCAGTGTTGGAGGAGGGTCCTGGTGGGAGGTGACTGGATCATGGGGCGGAGATCCCCCTTGCTGTTCTCGTGATAGTGAGTTCTCATGAGATCTGGGCGTTTGAAAGTGTGTGTCACTTCCCCTCCACTCTCTTCTACCTGCTCCAGCCATGAGAACATGCTGGCCTCCCCTTGGCCTTCCACCATGACTGTAAGTTTCCTGAGGCCTCCCAGCCAGGCTTCCTGTACAGCCTGCAGAAGTGAGTCCATTAAACCTCTTTTCTTTATAAATTATTACCCAGTCTCAGGTAGTTCTAGCAATGAGAAAACAGACTAATAACCACCATCTCAGGAAACCACGGCCGGCATTCCGGAGCAGCCCCTGCAGTTTCCCTGTGACACTCGCTACAGACTTTCTGGGATGTGCCCTCACAGGGCTGGTCACCTGAATGAAGGAGCTGTGTGTTTTCAACTGGCTTGAATAAGCCCATTGGGCTTCGCGGGGCAGGGGTTGCCATGGTTTCCTGTTATGGGTGAGTGTTCTACATGGGCTCCAGACCAAGGGCAGAGCGCACGCATCACGGAGGCCCCGTGCACACATGCCACAAATGCACGCTGTGTAAAGTCTGGTTCAGGAAAAAAAAAAAATCCAAGCTAAACCCTGATGATGTTGAGAGAGGGTCACCTGGCTCAGGGACCCTGGAACCAAAGCTGTCCCCAGAAACAACTGTTCAGGTTGAGGAGACATCGACACGTCCTCCCAGCCACGTTGTCAGGGACAGCAATGGCCTCAGCCTCCGCCTGGCCCCTGGCCCTGCTCAGCCACTGGGAAATGTACCAAAGCCCAGCCCCAGAGTCTGGCCCGGGGTCCTCGCAGGTGTCCGGCTTGGAGACAAGGACATGGCACCACTGAGAGCCAACTGCATGGAAGAGGGAGGAGGCCAAGCCAGAGCTAGAGCGAAATCCGCCCCCGCGGCCCCTCTGCCTCCACCAGCTCCTGTGTGCCAGGGAATGGGCTCCACCCCAAGCCCCAACGCCCTCCCACACCCTCCCACCGGACACACAGGCCCCCGTCTTGGGATGCTGGGCACTGTTGTCGGGTCCTGGGTGTTGCAGGGGGCTGCTTCCCAGACCCTCACCTTCAGACCGTATCATTCAAGGGGACTGCTCTGCTTCCTCGGCCCACCTGCAAGCAGGGGCCAGCAGATACCCATGAGGCACACCCCACTACTCTGCACCCAGGGCCCCGTGATCGAGTCTGTGCCCCATGCAGTGCTCATGGATGCCACCAGCGGCCGGGTGGGCATTGCTTCACCACATGCCCATCACCACCTGGAGGGGCAGGGAGAGGGGCGAGACAGGGCCCAGTTAAAGCCCGCGCCCGACACCACAGTGGCACCTGGGGAACCCTGGACGTGCCAAGGCCCAGCAGGAGCACAGGGGACAGGCCGCGAGGTCAGCGCTGCCAGACCCTCCCTCCCAGAACCCCGTCAGGACGCTCATGTGGGCCCCCAGCAGGCCCCTGGCCCACAGAGCTCTACCTCCGCTCAGTCCAGCCCCTGGGGCTGGGGGAAGCTGTCCGACTGGCGTCCCCACCTCCCACAGGCCTCAGGGACTACGAGCTTAGGCCTTGGAGACGATCACTGCTTCCCATGGGGAGGACTCAGGGACTACGAGCTTAGGCCTTGAAGACGATCACTGCTTCCCATGGGGAGGACTCGGGGACTACGAGCTTAGGCCTTGGAGACGATCACTGCTTCCCATGGGGAGGACTCGGGGACTACGAGCTTAGGCCTTGGAGATGATCACTGCTTCCCATGGGGAGGCTGTGGAGTTGCCAGGTGGCTGGAGAATCTCCCCGGGAAGGAATGAGGCGCCTGGAACTGACAAACGACCTCAGTAAAGTTTCAGGATACAGAACAAACATTAACAACAATCCGCAGAGTCACACACCCCTAGTCTGGCTTCCAGATGGGTGGGGTTGGAACGTGGACATCTCTGCACGGCAGGCTCTAGTCAGGAGGACACACAGACAGGATAGGAAGCAGCGGGTCTTCAGAGGGAGCTTCCCAGGCTCCTTAACCCTGTGCGTCCACACCAGGTCTACCAGTGGAAAGACAGACAGCCCCCGACCCAGGGCCACACCCTCA
The DNA here is from genome assembly GCF_029281585.2 of Gorilla gorilla gorilla. NCBI lineage: Eukaryota > Metazoa > Chordata > Mammalia > Primates > Hominidae > Gorilla > Gorilla gorilla. The sequence continues at coordinate 144,622,557 of NC_073232.2, forward strand.
ATTACCAGTGGGCAGAGTCACGGGGAGAAAGCAGCCCTGGCCCCCGCATGCTGAGCCAGCTCAGGATCCTTGTGTGGACACGGACAACAGGAGCCATCAGGCGCTGCAGGCATGCTCTGAACTCCTGCAAGCAAGTCCCAGGAGACCCGCAAGCATGGCAGCCTCTTCATAAAGTGCAAACACAAGTAAGATGGAGCAGGGATCGCTCAGGCAGGGATCTACACGTCATCAAAGTTTTCCACACCCTGAAAGAAACTACAGCCACAAAATCCCAGCTGCCAGGGAGAGCACAAAGTGGGGGCTTACGGCAGTGTCCCAACTCCGTGGCGACAGTGTCCACGGGAGCGGACAAGAAATCAAACACACATGGAAAAGTCACTAACAAGTCTGCCTCCCTCGAGGAAATATGTGTGGCCCCCACGCAGGGCCAGGCTTACAGGGACACAGACCCCGACCGTGGGCAGACAGCCCGCGGAAGCCAGCGGAGCGACCTTAGGACCGCAGTGGGGGCTCCTCATGAGAGGTGGGCCACATGGAACACGACCCACGAGGCAGCCACAAGGTGCAGGCAACCCCAGCACCATCGGTGCATGAGCAGGTAAACCTGATGTGGCACAGCCACCCTGGGGAATGTGCATCGGCCACTCGGAGGCATAGGGCAGAGGCCCCGGCCAGCACAGTCGGGCAGGAGAAAGAAACCAAGGAATCCAAACTACAAAGTCATTTTTCACAGAAATAGGAAAAACTATGCTAAAATTCACATGCAACCAAAAATGAGCTCAAATAGCCAAAGCAATCCTAAGAAAAAAGAACAAAGCTGGGGGCGTCACATTACTGGACTTCAAACTCTACTACAGGGCCAAAGGAAAAGAGGAGCCCAAATCACCTCTCCTCGCAGACGACAGGATTCTATGCCTAGAAAACCCCGAAGACTCCCCCACAAGGCACCTGGAACTGACAAACGACCTCAGTAAAGTTTCAGGATACAGAACCAACATACAACAATCCGCAGCATTTTTATACACCAATAACATTCAAGCTGAGAACCAAATCAAGAATACAATCCCATTTACAACAGCCAAAAAATAAAATACAATACCCGGGAATACACCTAACCAAGGAGATGAAAGAGCTCTACAAGGGGAACTACAAAATACTGTGGATAGAAATCAGGGGCCGGGCACGGTGGCTCACACCTGTAATCCCAGCACTTTGGGAGGCCAAGGCAGGTGGATCACCTGAGGTCAGGAGTTTGAGACCAGCCTGGACAATACGGTAAAACCCTGTCTCTATTAAAATACAGAAAATTAGTCAGGCATGGTGGTGCACACCTGTAATCCCAGCTAGTCAGGAGGCTGAGGCACAAGAATTGCTTGAGCCCAGCAGGCAGAGGTTGCAGTGAGCCAAGATTGCACCACTGCACTCCAGCCTGGGCAACGGAGAGACAGTCTGTCTCAAAAAAATAAAATAAAAAAGAAGTCAGAGATGACACAAACAAGTGGAAATGCATCCCATGCTAACAGATTGGCAGAATCAATATTGTTAAAATGGCCATACTGCCCAAAGTAATCTACTGATTCAATGCTGTTCCTATCAAACTACAAAGTCATTTTTCACAGAAACAGGAAAAACTATGCTAAAATTCACATGCAACAAAAAATGAGCTCAAATAGCCAAAGCAATCCTAAGAAAAAAGAACAAAGCTGGGGGCATCACATTACTGGACTTCAAACTCTACTACAGGGCCAAAGTAACCAAAACAGCATGGCACTGGTACAAAAACAGACACATAGACCAATGGAGCAGAATAGAAAACCCCAAATTAAGGCTGCACACCTACAACCATCTGATCTTCGACAAAGCTGACAAAATCAAGCAATGGGGAAAGGACTCCCCATTCAATAAATGGTGCTGGGAGAGCCGGCGAGCCACATGAGGAAGAATGAAGCTGGACTTCTGCTTTTCACCATATACAAAAATTAACTCAAGACAAAGACTGAAATGTAAGACCTCAAACTATAAAAGTTCTAGGAGAAAAGCAGAAAACACCCTTCTTGACATCAGCCTTGGAAAGAATTTATGACTAAGTCCTCAAAAGCAATTTCCATAAAAACGAAATGTGACAAGTGGAACCTAATTAAGCTACAGAGCTTCTTCACGGCAAGAGAAACCATCAACAGAATAAACGGAAAACCTACAAACAGGGAGAAAATATTCACAAACCATGCATCTGACAAAGTTCTAATACCCAGAATCTATAAGGAACTTAAACAACTGAACAAGCAACAAACAAATAAACCCATTAAAAAATGGGTAAGATACAGCTGGGCACGGTGGCTCACGCCTGTAATCCCAGCACTTTGGGAGGCCGAGGTGTGTGGATCACGAGGTCAGGAGATCACACCACTGCACTCCGGCCTGGTGACAGAGTGAGACTCCATCTCAAAAAAAAAAAAAAAAAAAACAAACAGGTAAAATACATGAACAGACACTTTTCAACAGCAGACATCCAAATGGCCAACAAGCATATATGAAAAACATGCTCCACATCACTAATCATCAGAGAAATGCAAGTCAAAGCCACAATGAGACACACCATCTCACACCAGAGTCAGGGCGACTGTTCCATCTCACACCAGTCAGGACGACTGTTATTAAAAAGTCACAAAACAACAGATGCTGGCAAGACTGCAGAGAAAAGAGAACAAACGCTTATACACTATTAGTGGGAATCTGAATTAGTTCAGCCACTGTGGAAAGCAGTTTGAAGATTTCCCAAAAAATATAGAACTACCATTTGACCCAGCAATCCCATTATGGGTACGTATCCAAAAGAAAACAAATCGTTCTACCACAAAGACACGTGCATTCGTGTGTTCATTGTGGTGCTAATCACAACAGCAATGACGTGGATCAACCCAGGTGCCCATCTACGGTGGACTGGATAAAGAAAACGCAGTAGCTATACACCATGGCATATCACACAATCGTAAAAAAGAGCAAGATTATGGCCTCTGTGGCAACATGGATGCAGCTGGAGGCCACAATCCTAAGCGAATTAATGCAGGAACAGAAAACTCAATACCACATGTCCTCATGTGTAGGTGGGAGCTAACCACTGGGCACACATGGACATAAAGACAGGAACAATGGACACCGGGACTGCGAGGCAGGGGAGAGGAGGAGGAGTCGAGGGTTGAAAAACCAGCCACTGGGTACTATGCTCAGTGCCTGGGTGACAGGATCAATTGAATCCCAAACCTCAGCATCAGGCAATATATCCAGGCAACGAACCTGCACCCTCGAATCTAAAATAAAAATTGAGATTATGTAATCCCAGCATTTTGGGAGGCCGAGGCAGGTGGATCTCCTGAGGTCAGGAGTTCGAGACCCACCTAGCCAACGTGGTGAAACCCCATCTCTACAAAAAATACAAAAAAAAAAAAAGATAGCTGGGCATGGTGGTGGACGCCTGTAATCCCAGCTACTCGGGAGGCTGAGGCATAAGAACTGCTTGAACCTGGGAGGCAGAGGCTGCCGTGAGCTGAGATTGTGCCACTGCACTCCAGCCTGGATGACAGAACGAGACTCCATCTCAAAAAAAAAAAAAAAAAAGTTGAGATTATAAAAAAGAAAAAGCATGGCGCAGTGACACATTGGGTCCAAGCTGGAAGGACCCTGACAGAAACACAGTGCCAGGTGAAGGCAGCTAGAGACAAGAGTTCATGCATCGTGTGACTCCGTCCCTGTGAAATACCCAGTGCCACGACCCAGGGACAGAAGGCAGTGTGGTGGCTGCCAGGAGCTGGGGCAGGCGGTGGCGACGGATGATGTCATCAGCAGGCATGGAGTCTCCCTTAGGGCTGGTGAGACGCCTGCAGTTAGATAGAGGTGGTGTGAAGAGTACGTTCTCAACATTGTCAATGCACTAAACACCACGGAACTCTTCACTCTAAAGTGGTTAATTTTGTGTGCTATGAATTTCACTTCAATTAACAAGATAATTATTTAAGTGGCCCACGATCAGTCGGCTGTAGGCTGCAGCCCCCTGGAGGGACGCCTGGTCATCAGGTGGCCCCATGTGGATGGCATTACATGGTAGGGAAGGTGGTCAGGGCAGAACTGAGCCGCAGGGACCCCTCAAGCTGGGAGTAGGAGTTAGGTGGGCGGGACGCACAGGGAGCTGGGGACCTTGAGGAAGAAAGGGACAGAGCTTTGTGCCGCACCCCAGCACTGCTGGCACATCCTGCTGGACCGAGGAGTTGGTGGAAGAACGGCCTCACGGGGAGGAGGAAGCCAGGCCAGGACCCCTCCAGGACCCTCCCCACCAGCGAGCTGAGGGGCCAGATGCCATCCTGAGGGGTTTGAGCTGATGGGGGGCATGGATGCAGGGAGGGAAGAGGACTCCCCGAACCAGCACCTAGTGGGGCTCCCATGGGACACACCCCCACAGGGCCTCACTGTCACCCCAAAGCCAGCGAGGTGGGACCCAGCAGACAGCACAGTCTTCTTTTTCAACACGAGTTTCCTCGGTGGGAGGTAGGGGCGGGACAGTCGCTCACGGCAGTTTTCCTTGATGGAAGACGTAAAAAATCACGTGAATAAATAGGGCACTTCATTCTGACTTTCACTTTAGGAAAGACGTTAAACTACGTTAAATTCATAAAAGTTCAAGCCTCATCCATCATACCCGTATTTTATTTATACTCCGCCTGATTTCAGAGGATTCAGGACAGCCACACATCTTCCTGACCTGCTGCAACATCAGAACAGTAGAAGGTGCGAGCAGCAGACATGGCCGCAAGGGCGGGGCTCTGGGGGAGCCGCAAGGGCGGTGAGGTGGGCTCTGCAGCCACCCGGGGGACACTCTGCTGGGCACTGGCTCTTCTTAAATGACAGCCCCTGCTCCTCCCTGCCACACTCAGCCTAGGCCTGGCCCATCACAGTGAGGGTGTCCAGGAAGAGCCAGTCCTGGGCTTCTGGAACTAGGGGAGAAGCGACCACCAGGGTTGCAGGGGCAACACACAGCCTGGAGGAGCCTGTGGGGTCCTCACTACACTCTGGGGCCCTGCCTGGGTGTGAGGAGAGGACACTGTGCAGAGACAGAGGGCAGGCCCATCAGCCCCGCACAGCCCTGGGAGGCCTCTCGCTTTCACGACTCGGGACAATGTCTTTCCTTCCTGCTGAAGGCTCTGGGTCAGGATTCAGCCGCAGGCAGCCAGGGCACACACAAGGCAGTAATAAATGGCAAGCAGCGCATTAAAGATGGGCAAGAGGCCCGGGCAGATGCTTCACAGACGAGGAGCTCCCGAAGGCCAATGAGCACAGGAGACAGGCTGTCCTTAGTCGCCACGGAAACACAAGGAAAACCCAATGCGGGCCCCCTCCATCCCCCCGGAACAGCCAGGGAGAGCGACAGCAGCGAGGCCTGGCAAGGACACCGGGCACCTTGACCCACACGCTAGGGGTGAGGGGGTGCCGTGCACGGCCGCTTAGGAAACTCAGGCAGCATCTTAGTTAAACATAAACTTGCTGTGCCACCCGGCAATTCCATTCCTAGCTATTTACACAAAAGGAATGAAACAGACGTCTACCCAGGAATGTGCTTTGCTGCCTTACAACAGTCAAATACTGGAAATAACCCAAACGTCCATCAAGAGGATAATGAATAAAGAAATTATGTTATATCCATACGATGGAATACCACTAGGGGACTTTTTTTAAAGGAACAAACTCCTGATCCATAGCCACGTGGATGAATCTCAAAGGTTACATTGAGGGAAAGAAGCCAGGTTTACAAGAGCGCGTCGTGCGATTCTGTTTGTGTGAGTTCAAGAACGGGCTGGACGCATCCACAGTGAGAAGCACAGGTTTGTCTCTGGGGGTAGGAAGGGGATGCTTGGAACAGAGCCCAGAGAACTTTCCAGAAGGAGGGCAACGTCCTCTGTCTCCATGGGGGGTCTTGGTTACACAGGAGTGCCCATCTGTCAAAACATCAATCTGCATACTCACATCTGTGCCCTTGACTGTAATTATACCTCAATACAAATAAATAGATCATCTAGATCAGGGACATTCTGTAGTGGAAGCGTTTTAGGCATCTTATCTGAATTTCAGGAAATGGATGTTTACCTCTGGCAGCAGGAAACTGAGGCTCACTGAGGTTACATGGCCTGCCCACGCCAAGGAGCCCTCAATCTGTCTCCAGGACAACCCCGAGCCCTGGGGGAGGAACAAGCCAGGGCTGGAGGGGAGGAAGGAACGCGGGCGTGGGTGGGGGAGGCGCTGGGCAAGGGACGCTAGCTCCATGGGGTGGAAGGAGTGGATCACAAATGCTCTTGGGGAGGAGGGCACTGGAGGGGGCTCCACCGGTGGGGCGGGGTGACTCCAAGGAGAGCATCACACAAGCAGGACTTGGGGGCAGCTCGAGGTCAGAACAACAGGACTTCTCAGCCAGCCTTGAGGCATGGAGTGACAATGAACACTGGGGGTGGGGAGGGCTGCGAGGACAAGGCCGCAGAGGAACTGCAGCTCCAACCCCACCAACCACCGTGAGTGCTGGGAGCTCAGCCGTCACTGAGTGGGCAGCCCCCACCTGCCCCGCTGCAGTGGGGAGACCCAAAGCTGGGCCAGAAGCCGGAGCAGCCCCTTCCAGCCTGTCCTCAGGCTTCCCCGGCCCTGCTCCCCGCATGGTTTCTCTGGCCTGTGACACGTGGGCCCTGGGCTCAGTCCGGGCAGTGAGCCAGCTGCAGTAGCAGCCCCTTTAGAAGCAGCAAGCCCAGTGTGGGGTGCAGGTCTCCTTTTGGGGTCCCTTGAAACCTGGCCAAAACGCGAGAAGTCTGCACAGCCCAGCATTCACTTGTATTCTGGAGGCCTGGAATACACCTCAGATCACACCTATGTGTGCGTGCCTGTGGGTGTAGCTCTGTACATGTGAATGTGCATGTGTGTCTGTATGCATGTGCATATATGTTTCTGGGGCTACAGTTCTGTGCATGTGTGTCAGTGCGTGAGCATGCATGTGTATGCAGGTTCAGCTCTATGCCTGTGTGCACGCATGTCCCACATCGTGTGTGTGTGTGTGTGTGTGTTGGTGTGTGTGCATGCCTGTGTATGCAGGTGCAGCTGTGCCTGTGTGCATGCGTCACAGTGTGAGTGTGTGTGCCTGCGTGTGTACATGCACGTGTCTGTTGGTTCACATGTTGCATCGTGTGTGCATGTGTCACATCGTGTGTGTGTCTGTGTGTGCATGCATGTGCCTGTGGGTGCAGCTCTGTGCATGTGTCTGTGTGTGTCTCTGTGCATGTGTGTGCACGCGGTGGTACGCACAGGGTGCTGCACAGGGTCTCTTCAAGTGAGTTGATTATGTGCCTGGCCTCATCTGACCGACACATGGTGCCCGGAGCCTGGAAAATCTGCTGCTGAGCTGCAGGACTGAGATGCAGCCTGGATTCCACTGGCCGCACCGGATCTTCCCGAGCTCAGGGCTGCCTCCCAGCCCTGCTGGCTGCTGCAGGAGAACCTGGGGAAAGTGTGTGGCAGCAAGCTGCAGCCTCACAGCCATTTATCACCATCATTGCTCTGCTAAGAGCCAGCGCCTCTGGGCTGGCTGCTGATGGATTGATTTTCCCCAAGGGCAGGAAGGCTGCTCGGGGCTAACAGCTAGTGGATGGTCTTATTTCCCAAACCTGAGCTTATGAGCCAGACCCCAGGCTGTCCCCCAACCACATCCACCTGGGAGCATTCCAGACCCTTGCCTCGCCTTGCAAAAGGTGGAGGTGGGCCCTGGGGTCCCCTTCAGCCATGGCCTCCCCCCAGTGCCTGTGGGAGCGCTGACTCCAGCGGCACAGTGGGGGCAGTCCTCCCAAGTCCGAGAGGTTGGTGTTGGGAGGAGGCGTTCAGTGAGAGTCCCTAGCCTGCCACGGCCATAATAGCTGACACCCACCCAATGGTGACCTCCCAGCCACGTGGGCCCCAGATGCCTGAGCCAGGCCCCCTGTCCTCCACGCCTGACGACCTGAGCCCTCCCCTGACTGCTTTCATGGTCTCTTGAGAACCCTGCAGAGTTTACAAGCTGATGCCTGGTACTGCTGTGGGCCTTGGGACAGCGTCCCCTCAACCTGTGGCAGGGGACTGAGGGCAGCAGGGGACCAAGGGCAGCACCCATGTGAGGAGGAGGCCGAAAGAGCCCACCCCACCCCACATAGCCTGTGGGCGGCTGAACAATGGCTCCAGGGATGTCCAGGCCCCAGTCCCCGGACCTGTGATTCACCTTATGTGGCAAAAAGGATTTGGCAGACGTGACTGAGTGAACAATCTTGAGAGGGTGGGACTCCTGAATTATCCAGGTGGGCCCTAACTGCTCACAGCCGTCCTTGCAGGGAGACACTGCTACCAGGGAAGGTGACACCACAAGTGAAGCACGGGCCCACGCCGCTGGCCTTGCAGATGCAGGGGTCATGAGCCACGGCTGCAGGGGAGCGGCCTCTGGAAGCTGGAATTGGCGAGAGCAAACCCTCCACGGCACCTCTGGAGGGCAGGTGGCCCTGCCAGCCTCTGGAGCTGAGAGTGAATGTGCACTGTGGGAACCGCAGAGTATGGCCGTGAGTTACGGCAACCCCAGGACCCAGCATGGCCTCTTCCCTTGGAGTCCCACGCCTGCTCCCCGGCCTGCCGGATATGAACCCACGGCCGTATTTGCTAGTGCTGCCTTGCAGAATGGCCTGGGGGTACCAACCAGACACCCCTCCCTCCCTCTGCGTCTGTAACCAGCAGAGAACCCACAGGCAGCCCAAAGAACCACAGCGAGCCCTGCACATCACCCTGGACTCAGAGCTCCATCCTGGCCAGGGTGAGGCTGTGGAGCGGCCCAGGGCTTCTTCCCATCCTGGAGGCGTCCATCAACACACCTGGTGAGGACCCACCTGTGGCCCAGGGCAGAAGCAGGACCAGAAGGATGCAGCCCCCCTCCAGAGCAACAGCCAATAAGGGTAGGGCAATGGGGTGGGGCCTCACCTCCCACCAATCAGAGGGGGTGATCTGTCCTGAGGGGGGAGCCAGGGGTGAGACCAAGGGGGTTCTGAACCACAGTCAGATGGGGTACAAGGAGGGTGGCACCCCCAAAGTGACTCAAAGACGCAAATGACTAGGGCTCCATTATCAGATAGAAATACAGGGGGTGAGGAGTGTCCTAACCGGGGCCCTCCATTCAGCAGCCGGCACCCCTGACCCATGGCTGGGGACTCTGACATCCAGAAGAGTGTCCCTGGGCTCAGGCACTTCCAGCCAGCTTCGGCCCCCACATGGCAGTGGCCCACACACCCCATCTGTAAAGCAGGCAGCCCTACAGCAACGGTTCCCAGGCCCCTGGCACTCAGGAAAAAACCAGCACACCTGGCAAGAGACCCAGGCAGAGAGCTGCAAGAATAGCATGGAGGGTCAAAACAGAGGCCACGTTCCCAGAGCCCCCAGCTCCTTGTCCCAACAGTGTGGGCCCGTGCTGCGGCCACGCCCTGCCTCACTGGGCACCTGAGGCTGGCCCCACACCTGGCCTCACACAGAAAGATGTTGTCCCGTCAACTGTGGCCAAATCTGACCCCACACACAGCACTCAGGGTGGGAAAAAGTTGGCCGTGGCGTCAGCATGACACGGTCTTGTCCGGCTGGGAGAGCTGGTAAGACCTGCAACCATGGATCCAGCCCCCACCACTGAAGAACCACGGTGGTGTTTCCCTAAGGTGGCCAAAGCACACATCGGAGTGACCTGGGAGCACCCGTTCCTGACCCCAGACTCGTGCCCTTCCCGACACCCCACACCTACAGAACAAAATTTCCAGGTGTGGGTGGGGATCTGGAGTCTGAGTTTTCCAGAGACTCCTGCGGCCTCCTGGGCACACTGTGCTCAGAGCCACGGCCCTGCCCCTTCCCAGGCAGCACTGGGGCTGCCTCAGTGACACCACCACTGCTCAGTGCCCGGACGCCCGGACCTCCTCATGTTTGTGTGTGTGTTGGCGGGGCAAGGCCCCTACCCTGAATGCATGTCTAGCTTCTCTCCAGCTCAGCTGAAATGGGGAAAGGACAGACCAGGTGTGCCTGCAAGCCCCAGCAGGGTAGGTGTGTCATGGGCTGTGCTGTGCCCCCGAAGTCCTAAGCTGAGGCCCTGACCCCTCGTGCCTCCGAGCGTGGCTGTGTGTGGAGATGAGATCTTCAAAGAGTTGGTTAAGGTGAAGCAAGGTCACGTGGGTGGGCCCAATCCCACTGGACCGTGTCCTCACAGAAAAGATCAGGACGGAGACACCCACAGAGGAACGGCCACGTGAGGACGCTGCCCACGAGCCAAGGAGCCAGGCCTCAGAGGCAGCCAACCCTGCCGGCGCGTGGTCTCGGACTTCCAGCCTCCGGATCTGTGAGAGTGCAAGCGGCTGTTGTTTACGCCACCCACGAACAACCCGAGCAAATGAATACAATGTCTGAAACCCACAACCCAAATCTAACGTGCCCTCAACCCAGCTCCCCACCTCACACTGCCACAGCCTCAGTTACCAACAGCTCATCCGGATGCTCGGCCTGAAGCCTTGGCATGGGCTCGACTCCTCTCTGTCTCACACCCCAGCCCGTCTGTCGGGAAATCCTGCAGGCTCTTCCTTCAAGCGTTCCCAGACTCCGACCGCATCTTGCCCCTCCTCTGCTTCTGGCCACCGTCCACTCGCGCCTGGATTCCTGCAACAGCCTGGTCTCCCCGCCTCCACCCTCGCCCTAGAATCTATTCTCAACAAAGCTGCAGGCGTCGTCCTTTTGAAACAAACATGTCAAGCCCCGCTCTGCTCAAAGGCTCCATACTCCCATTTCTCTCAAGTAATAGCCCATGTCCTTCCGGCTGCCAGCAAGCCATCCAGGACCCAGCCCCAGACCCCTCTGGCCTCGGCTCCTCCACCCTCCCTGTGGCTGACTCTGCTGCGCTCTCTGAAGCAGCCCAGTGTGCCCACCATGCGGCCTGCGCACCAACAGCTCCCTCTGCCCGGAGCCCTCTTCCCCAGAGCCGCACGGTTTGCACCCTGGGCTCACCATATCCCTATTTAGTGTGTCATTTTCACCAAGATTTCACCCCAATGAAGACTGCAGTTGCCCACATCATTTTTTTCCTTGCTGCCCCCCTCAACAGTATTTGTTTGTTAACATCCTATACATTTACTTAGCTTCACACAAATCAGTTCCAATCCACTCAGCCTTTCCACTGCTTTGAATAGGCTGACGGGGCATCTGATAGAGCTTTCTGTGCTCACTAAGCAACCCCACCAAGAGGGCAGCCCCCAGTCAAGAAAGGAAGCTGCTCAGCCCTAAAGGTCCTGTGAACGGGCTCTGAGTCCCTGCAGCTCTAGGGTGGGGCAACTGCAGGTGTCTGTGGGGCTCAGGGAGATATCACTGCAGTACCTCCTCCAGATCTCTGTTCTCAACAAAGCCCTGTTGAGTGAATGAATGAGTGAATGAATCAGTAGATGAGTGAATGAAAACACAGTGAGTGAATGGTGGGTGAGTGAGTGAACGAATGCACGGTTAATGAGTTAGTGAATGGGGAGTTAGCAAATGAGTAAATGAGATGAATGAGCAAATGAACACATGGTGAGTGAATGAATACATGGTTAGTGAATGAGTGAAGGAGTTACTGAATGAGTGGAGTTACTGAATGAGTGAAGGAGTTAGCGAATGAGTGGAGTTAGCAAATGAGTAAATGAGATGAATGAGTAAATGAATGAGTAGATGAGAATGAACACACGGTGAGTGAATGGTGAGTGAATGAATGCACAGTGAATGAATGCAGCGAGTGAATGGTGAGTGAATGAACACATGGTAAGTGAATCAATGCATGGTGAGTGAATGAGGTGAGCAAATGAGAGATGAGTGAATGAGTGAATGAACGCACAGTGAGTGAATGGTGAGTGAATGAATGAGAGTGGATCTAAGTGAAAGATCATCTTATGATCACTATGCGTGTGCTGACCCCAGCCCCATACTGACTGGGCCTGGGCTGCCAACTGCACTTCTGACTTCCCAGCTGATTCCTGGTGTGACCCTGGGCTCTGTTCTCTTTTTCCATAAGATCCGCAAGATATGGGAGGTGCACATCGACTTAAACATTTGCGAGGTGAAGCAAGCTGAGGTGCAGGGGTTGGGGCTGGAAATGCAACCTACAAGGAGAATGCATCAGTCTGCAGACGCCTGCAGGGTCACTGCTCAGGACGGGACCAGACAGCAAGCACCATCCACGCTGGGTGTGGCCACACTGGGACTCAGTGGAGAGGGTGGCTCCTCCTGTCCTAGGGCCTGGGGAGCAGCCAACAGCTGTGCCCGGATTCAGGACTCACACGAGGGTAATGTGGCGTCTGAATCAAATGCCCATCCCACACCAAATGCCCATCCCCCACCATTGCTAAGGAAAGGCGGCTGTTTTAAATCCTATCTCAAGGTAAGTGCACGGTTTTATTTTGGACACTTCTTTACAAAGAAATTTTCGTATGTGTTTGATGGGAGGTCAATGTATGAAGATTGACAACTGTTCACGGTTGTTTTGCAGGAAATGTGCAGTGACAAAACCTCGTACCAGGCTGTGGAGGCTGCACCTCCCGCTGACATTCACCTGAGGCTTGGGAATCTAACAGGGCCTGGCCGCAGAGCCTCCCCTGCCCTCAGCCCACCAGGAGCCACGGACGCCGGATCCTCAGGCTGCACTGGTCCCTCAGGCGTGGGCCTGTCTGCAGAATAAATCCGGCTGAGCGCAAACCTCAAAATCCACGGGAACCAGGCCTCGGAGGGCCCTGAGATGTCCCCGAGTCCAAAGCCTCCTCGGCAGGCGGCCACCTCCACCCCCAAGTCACCTGTCACTCCGCCGCACAGGCAGCCAGCAGGCGCCTCCTCCCCCAGGGACGTGGCAAGGCTGAGTCACTCCCAGGACTCCTTCAGTGAGAGCCTTAAATCCACCCTGTTCTTCCACTCCCTGGAGGGTGCCCCAGCTCCAGAGAGGGGACAACATGGAAGGTGACAGCCGGGACAGGGACCGAGAACCCTGTGCCAGCCCCAGCTTCTGAGGGCCCAGCACCATGGCACAGCAGGCCCAGTGTGTGGTTCACGGTGTCCCCCAGGGCCGAGGAACCAAGTTCCTCCTGGAAGCACCCAGGGGGCCCAGGCAGCAGGTGCTGTCCCTGGTGCTGCCATCTGGCCCATCAGCCCGTCTGGCCTCAGCCCTGACAGCAGCCACGGGAGGTCCGGCATCCCCGTACCCGTGCCCACCATGTCTCTGGGCAGTGCTGCCCCACCAGGCCCCATGGCTACTCACACACAGCCCCACAGGGCCGCTGGTGGGGGTGGGTGCTGGGACCCCCGGGGAAGATGGTGAGTCAGCAACAGTAGCAAGGCTGGCAGGTGCAAGAGGTCGAGGGAAAGTCCAGGGGTCTGGGATGAATCCGCCCCACCTGCCCTTGGAGGCAGCCATCCTGGCCTTGGAAACATCTAGATGTCGTGCCATGGACGTAGGATGAGAATCAGGTCCCTTTCCTGGAATCCAAGCAATAAGAGAGCCCAGGACATCCTAGGATTTTGCTCCAGAATCACCTCCGAGTCTCAGCGCCCGCTCTTCCTTCTGGCCACTCCGCCGACGTGTCACTGCAATGCAGGGTCACAGCACAGCCAGGCCACCGGGCCAGTGGCCAGGGGCCAGCGCAGTGCAGAGCCACCCACCGTCACTGACGCATCACGCCACAGGGATGAGGACCTGGGCCCATGGGCTTCCCACACCACCTTCTCTCGGGCTCCAGGGTCTGTCTTCCCGGGAAATCCCTTCAAACGTCCCCTTCCATTAGAGAAACCACAGCCTTCAGTGGAAACCTCCTCAGCAGCTCCATGTTCTTCCTGCTCCTCTTTGCTCCCCACCTCCTCGCATCTCTGAGAAGCAGACACCCAGGCCTGTGTCGGGCAGGAGACTGTACAGGAAAACCCCCTCTGCCTAGGAAACCTCACCCCCCACCCCGCAAGTGGTGGCTGCCTTCCACCCTGGCATGCGGAACGGTCACAGCGAAGGCCCGCGAGGATGGGAGGCCCCCAAGCCGCCACACCACCAGGCTGCCACCTGGTGACGCCAGACCCACATACGAGGCTTCCCTCATCATGAGATGAGCCTGGAGGTAATTCTGGGGTCCAGCTTTTGGACCAGCTTTTCGGTCAGCAATTTTCCAGTCCACACAAATCAGAAGGTGGACCCACAGCAAAACACAGAAAACAGCATGACCGCAGCAGAAAAACCATTTTCAAGGGAAGATGCAGAAAAGTGAGCTTTCAGCAGAGTGATGAGATGCCACCACGCCAAGTCTGGGATCGGCTGGCATCAGGCACGTGATCCTACAGACACCAGCCATCCCACAGACCTGGCACTGGGCACTGGAACAGGGTCAGGGTCAGCACCTGTGCCAGCTACACTGTGTCTAAATGTGGTCCTGTGCACCTGTGAATGCCAAGAAGGACATCACCACAGGCACTCAGAGCATCTGCATCCACCCGATACACTCAGAGCACAAAAGGGGCGAGACACAGCGGCTCAGGCCTGTCATCCCAGCACTTTGGGAAGCCAAGGCGGGAGGACTGCTTGTGGCCAGGAGTGTGAGACCAGCCTGGATAACATAGCAAGACCCCCATCTCTGAAAAAAAAAAAAAAAAAGTTTTTAATTAGCTGGACATGATGGCACACACCTATAGTCCCAGCTACTCAGGAGACTGGGGCGGGAGGATTGCTTGAGCCCAGGAGCTCAAAGCTTCAGTGAGCTATGATTGCGCCACTGCAGTCCAGCCTGGTGACAGAGCAAGACCCTGCCTCAAAAAAAAAAAAAACACAATGTGTCTTCTCCCAAGGTTTCCTCCGTTACCCCAGCGTGGCCCACGGTCCCCAAGAATCCAGGTCAGACGCAGGCTATGGCTCCCCAGGGCTCGAGGCCATGGCTGCGCCCCATCTGGGCTCACTGAACGGCCTCTGTGCCTGTCCCTCCCCAGCCCAGCCTCCCCTCCTCCATTCCTCCTTCCAGCTCAAAGGATTGGATTATCACCCTGGGAAAGGGATGTGCCTATTTTTGACCAACTGAATTGAAGTAAGGAAAGGCATTATTTCTAGACAGAGTGTAAGACTCTGTTCTCTTTTATGCCTCCAAAAATAAGAGTCAGAAGAGCTGAGCAGGGCCAGCAGTCTGCCTTCCCGTGGATGCACAAGTTTGTGGTTTCTGGGCTGCGTGTCTTGGCCAGGACCATAAAAACCACCTGATGACGGGCCGAGGGGAGTCAGGGCCCTCCACGAGAGCCACTGGAGAGAGAGCCAGGGAGGACACCAGCACCTGGACTTCCCGAGTTGCAGCACAGAGACGGCCACAAAACTGGGCTGCAGCCCACCATTCCTGTGTGGGGAGGTGGCCAGGCTGAGGAGGCTGGGACCACACCAGGGCCCTAAACATCCAGAAACATGGCATGCTGCCCTTCCTATCCACTGACCAGTTTCCTTCTCAGGAACCCAGAGAGCCAGCCTGGCCCCCGGCTGCAGTTCTGTGCCCACCGCCTTGCTGGATGGCAGCTGGAGCTGAGAGCTCAGTGGCCGATCACCTGCCTGCCCGTGGCCCTGCAGGGAAATCGGCAAATGCAACTGCCTTTGGGACAGCGGCAGCCTTTGGGACAGCTGCAGGCAACATCCCAAGCCTGCAGGGGACTTTATTCGACCTTGACCCAAGCTGGTCGGGGCAAAGCATTGTGGGGAGCAGGGTGTCTCTTCTGAGTCCCTTACAAAGACATGTGCACACACACGTGCACACACGCTCCTTTCCAAACCTCTGCCTTCAGGCTGCAGGAACCTGGCTTCTCACCCGGGGCCCGACACACCCTCCCCACCTCTCCTTCATTGGCTGTCTCGGTGCAGGGCCAGCCTGCACTCTGGCTCACCTGGGAGAGGGTCTTTCTTCATCTCCCAAATCACGATAAAATCACATGAACGTCCTGTTGATGGCAGAAGGCTGCAGTGGCAAAGCAAGGCTTCGGAATTCCTCCCCAGTTCCCTCCAGGGAGAGGTGGGGGTGGTCTTGAGGGGGCAGCTTAGGAATAGACTCCTTACCATGAAGACCCCCTGGGAACCCATTGCTCACACCTCTCTCTGCAGACTCTGCCCTCTGACTTGGCTCTCAGAGCAGCTCCACCATCACTCTGTGGGGTCAGGAAAAACCTGGAGACACTAGATCCCCACCTCATGTCCAGTGACAGAAGAAACTACAAACCCAGCAAAGATCCACACATGCCATGCCCCACACATGCCATGCCCCGCACATGCCATGCCTCCGTGAGTTCTAAAAACAAAAATTCACCGGTGAATTTATCTGTAATCCTGCAGCAAGAGAGGCCTCTCCAAGGAAGACAAAGACTGCAGAAGCTACAGGGAAAGGGCTCTTGACCAGGAAGATACACAGAACCCTACAAAAATGCAAAGCTTCTGCATAGATAACAATAAACACAGTTTTTAAAAATCAAAATACTGGCCGGGCGTGGTGGCTCACGCCTGTAATCCCAGCACTTTGAGAGGCTGAGGTGGGTGGATCACGAAGTTAGGAGATCAAGACCATCCTGGCTAACACGGTGAAACCATCTCTACTAAAAATAGAAAAAATTAGCCGGGCGTGGTGGCGGGCGCCTGTAGTCCCAGCTGCTCAGGAGGCTGAGGCAGGAGAATGGCGTGAACCCGAGAAGCGGAGCTTGCAGTGAGCCGAGATCGCGCCACTGCACTCCAGCCTGGGCGACAGAGCGAGACTCTGTCTCAAAAAAAAAAAAAAAAAAATCAAAATACTACTCACTGAGAAAAGGCATTTGCAATACATATGACAAACAAGGGGCTACTTTTCTTACAAGGAACTTATACAGATTATTGAGAAAACCAACCCAACAGGAGACGGGGCAGAGGCCACGAGGGCCACTCATGGTACAAGTGTGTCAGACGCGAGACTGCCCTGCCTCAGTCCCCATTTAACAATCCAAGCCAAAATAGCAAGCAGATGCCCTTTGTCTTGAATACAGCCAGTGCCAGTTGCCCATATACCATGCAGGGGGCGGGGGACGGGGCATATAAGTGGCCCAGCCCTTCTAGAAGCAATTAGCAACAGTGATCAACAGTCCAGCTGCACCCAGTTTAACACAGTAATGATTGCAACTGTGAAGTTCCACAGTCAACAAGCCCACAAAAATTCATCAAGACCGATGTGCAGTGACTTTCACGACTGAAGTGTAAGAACAAAAAGCCCTGGGCTACCCGTGTCCGTAACAGGCGAGGTGACATGACCATGTCACGGCCATAACATGGACTCTCGTGCAGACGTTACAAACTAGGTGGAGCGGCGTGCTGATAAGAGCATATCCCAAAGAGACAACATAAAGCCTTTGCAGGAGTCCAGAACACTCTGCACACAACACTCCTCTTCATGTAAATGACAGACTCTACGTGACAAGTACATGCATGTGTGTAAAGACATACACATGTGGCCAGGTGCAGTGGCTCACACCTGTCATCCCAGCACTTTGGGAGGCTGAGGCAGGGGGATGGCCAGAGCACAGGAGGTCAAGGCTGCAATGAGCCATGATCACGCTCCTGAACTCCGTGATCACCCACCCGCACTCCACGATCACGCCCCTGCACTCCGTAATCATGCCACTCCACTCCCTGATCATGCCACTCCTCCGTGATCAAGCCACTGCACTCCGTGATCAGGACACTCCACTCCATGATCACGACACTCCACTCCATGATCACACCATTGCACTCCGTGATCACGCCCCTGCACTCGGTGATCACACCCCTGCATTCCGTGATCACTCTGAGGCCTCCACTCTGTGATCACGCCACTGCACCCCATGATCACGCCCCTGCACTACGTGATCACGACACTCCACTCTGTGATCACGCACCTCCACTGCCTGATCACACCACTGCACTCAGTGATCACACCCCTGCATTCCGTGATCACTGAGGCCTCCACTCTGTGATCACGCCCCTGCACTCCGTGATCACACCACCTGCGCTCCATGACCATGTCCCTGCACTCTGTAATCACGCTGAGGCCTCCACACCATGACCACGCCCCTGCACTCCGTGACCACGCCCCTGCACCCCGTGACCACACCCCTGCACTCCATGATCACGCCACTGCACTCCCTGACTATGCTGAGGCCTCCACTCCGTGATCACACCCCTGCACTCTGTGACCACGCCCCTGCACTCCGTGATCACGCCACTACACTCCGTGACTACGCTGAGGCCTCCACTCCATGATCACACCCCTGCACTCCGTGATCATGCAACTACACTCTGTGATCATGGCACTGCACTCTGTGATCATGTAACTACACTCTGTGATCATGGCACTGCACTCCATGATCACACCACTGCACTCCATCCTGGACAACAGAGCAAGATCTATCTTTAAACACACACACGTGATCCTCGTGGACACACATACACACACACACACAGGTGCATAGACACAGTGACCTTCAGGCCCCATCTTCTGCTTCTCTAGACTATGTCCGTGTTTGAACCTTCTACTTGAACTATTTTTGTTGGCAATAGGGGTTATCTGGGTGTGAGATTATGGGTTCTTTTCTGTTTCCTTCTTTGGGCCTCTCTGTTTATTAAAAAAAGCCTGTTAAATACAACATAAAACAGACAGTGCCCCAGCTATTCCTAATGTACCTTACCAGGCCCGCTCCTGCTGGGTAAAAGAAAGCCATTTTGCCAGCTCACGTCTTAGTGGGCCTGGACCAGTGTCTTCCAAGCTTAATATGACTGTCTTTTTTTAAAGGAAAAAAACATTCTCACATAGCCCAAAGTATGTTCATGAAGCCCAGCCCAGGAAATACTGTCTCTGAAAATCTTCTATCAGAAATCTTCTATCAGAAAAGGGCTCCGGTTGGAAAGCACTGTTGCGGACAGGGAGTATCCCCCTGGGCCGGTCAGGTGGTTTGTGCAGGTCCCCGTGAGATGAAAAGGCAGATTTCCTCCCGGCACCTGCAGGCCCCTCTGCTTTGGTTCCAGGACCCAAAGAAACCTGCTCCACCTTGGGAGAAGCCCGGGTGGGAGATCAGACATGGTGCTGAGGCCACGGGGCAACTTCTCTGACGATGGCTATTTCAGCCCAACCAAGATGGTGGGGTCTGGGGGGAAGAGAGCTCCTCAGACGGGAGCCTGTTTACAGGGGCCACTCTCCCCATGCTGTCCGCTGCCACTCTCAGAGCAGCGTCCCTGCTGAGCGCCGACATCCGGAGGGAGGCGCCTCCCTGATCCCGGCCTGGAGGCAGAGCCGCCAGCTGGCCAGGCAGCAGCCCAGCCGCTCCGGGGGTGGGGGCGACAGGTGCTGGGCGGGGAGGCGCTAAATTGTGTAACACTCAGCAGCCACGCTACACTTGGGAAGAGCGGATGTGCTGAAAATGCCCAGTGCAGGACCAAGGTGCGCCAACCAGCCCGCACCATGCCCGAGAGGCTTCGCAGCCGCCCACCCCGGCTCTCACAGCGCCCATCCCTGCCACACGCCCTGCCAGCTGTGCCAGCTTCCCCAGGCCGTCCAGAGTGGCTGCTGGAACTGGAATAAAGTCCTCTCTGAGACAGCTCCTGGGTGGTTTCCTGCAGTTTTCTGGTGACTGATGAAGAGGGCAGTGCCAAGCATCAGCTACCCACCTGTGCCTGCGCCCACCTGTGCCTGCGCCCACCTGTACCTGCGCCCACCTGTGCCTGCACCTGTCCTTCTGCAGTTCACTTATTTAACCCACAGCCATGGCTTCGCCAGGGGAAGTGACATACTAACACCACACTGAAACCCCCACTTGAAACAAGAAATAACAACAAAATAATAATAACGACGACAACGAAGTCAGCTTGCCATTAAGGAAGCCGAAACAGAGCATCCGATCACCCAGCTGTCTGGGTAGGCTGGGGCCACCAGTTAAACATCTTAGCCACCAGCAGCCACTCCTCTGGGGAACCGGCCAGAAGTGACTGCTGCACCCTATTAGCTGCTGGAGCGAAAGGAAGAAGTGGTTTCTCTGGAGAAAACACAGCACAGGCTACAGCAACTCTGCTGGTCAGGGGGGGGGGGGGGGCGTTGTCATTTCCTGTCACAGCACCTCTGAGGCTGGGGTCGGGGAGGCTGGCCCTGCTGCGTTCTCAGGCCGAGGCTGCACCGATCACATTCCCAGGGGTCCTGACCACAAAAGGGCCACCACCAAGGCGGACCCCACTCCATGCAGCCAACCCCGGGGGCAGCAGAGAAGAATCCAGTGACCAGACAGAGCAGGGAGAGGCGTGTGCACCTCAGGGCCACGATGGCCAAGACCCAGCCGGGAGGCCGGCCCAGGCCCCAGGCCCCAGGGACTGTGCCAGTCCTCTCTGCTATCTCAGCTCTGTGAGCGCTACTGAAGACACCCCAGCAAAACGTTTTCAGGACAGAGCAACACGGTGATCAGTGGCTTTGGGGATGACTGTAACACGGGTAAGTTACAAGAAAAAATGGCACAACCCGCCCTGTGAAATCTGAGCGGAGCAAACAGGCTGTGAAGGCGTTGGCAGAACGCAGACGAGGCTGCGAAGGTCCAGCGGCAGCCACGCCCACCTCACCGTGCGACCAGCGGAGGCAGGGTCCTGGAGGCACTCACTGGGAGGAGGGTGTCATGGGGACCAGGCTCCCAGACAGATGGGCAGCGGGGAGGGCTCCAGCCTCTAGAAAGGCAGATTCCCTCCAGGCCGCCCATCTTCCTCGGCACAGAAGGCCAGTGAAGGGGGCGGTTTGTGACCTGCAAGCTGCAGCAGGTCTGGGCCCGGTTTTGGGGAACACCTGAGGGTCCAGCGTCTGCAGAGCTGAAGACAGGAGGAGGGAGAGGCCGCGGGCTGTCATGGAGATGACCCCAGCACTAAGAGGAGGGAACACGTGGTGCCATACACGTCCGACTCCGCTGCGCCTGAGACTGAGAAACACAGCTGTTGCCTCCTCCTCCGCCCCCATGGCTGGCTGTGGCTCCACTTCTCCCCACGCTCTGCTGGGAAGAGCCACCCCAGACTGCCCAGGAGGCCTCCTTGAGTCCAGCCCCACCCCATCCAAAGTCCAGGGGAACCAAAGGAGAAGACGGGTGCAGTCCCCACCTGATGGTCAGAGGCAAGTACACAGATGGCACAGAATCAAAACCTGTCTGGCCACGGAATGTGCCCTTCTCTGTCACAGACTCTCCAAATTCCAGGACTTGCTGCTGAGGCTTTTAAGCGCATCCCACAGCCTCTGACCAACCATGAGCAGAGCTGGCCAACTGAAAGGGCACGTGGACCACAGGAGGATGGTGGTGAAGAGCAGACGCTGACCACAAGCCCCGCATCCACCCGTGCCTGAGGTCTGCAGGGTCCGCAGCGGCTTGCCGGGCCCCAGGGGAAGCCCCGCAGGAGATGGGCAGACTAGGAGGTGGCATCAAGGTGGAGGACAGGGGCAGGTGAGGTTGAGAGGGCAGGTGAGGTTGGGAGGGCAGGTGAGGTTGGGAGGGCAGGTGAGGTTGGGAGGGCAGGTGAGGTTGGGAGGGCAGGTGAGGTTGGGAGGGCAGGTGAGGTTGGGAGGGCAGGTGAGGTTGGGAGGGCAGGTGAGGTTGGGAGGGCAGGTGAGGTTGGGAGGGCAGGTGAGGTTGGGAGGGCAGGTGAGGTTGGGAGGGCAGGTGAGGTTGGGAGGGCAGGTGAGGTTGGGAGGGCAGGTGAGGTTGGGGGGGCAGGTGAGGTTGGGGGGGCAGGTGAGGTTGGGGGGGCAGGTGAGGTTGGGGGGCAGGTGAGGTTGGGGGGGGCAGGTGAGGTTGGGAGGGCAGGTGAGGTTGGGAGGGCAGCAGATTCAACCCACGAGGCTCCGCAGGGACTCTGAGCACCCATGACACCCACAGAGCCCCCAGTAGCATCGACTGCATGGGCCTTTCCCCTCAGACGAACAGAGCCGCAGCCCTGGGAACCACCTGCCCAAAGACCAGGCATGAACCCAGAACACATTCCCACACCTGCCCAAAGACCAGGCATGAACCCAGAACACATTCCCACGTCTGTCCAAAGACCAGGCATGAACCTAGAACACATTCCCATGCCTGCCCAAAGACCAGGCATGAACCCAGAACACATTTCCACACCTGCCCAAAGACCAGGCATGAACCCAGAACACATTCCCACACCTGCCCAAAGACCAGGCATGAACCCAGAACACATTCCCACACCTGCCCAAAGACCAGGCATGAACCCAGAACACATTCCCACACCTGCCCAAAGACCAGGCATGAACCCAGAACACATTCCCACACCTGCCCAAAGACCAGGCATGAACCCAGAACACATTCCCACGTCTGCCCAAAGACCAGGCATGAACCCAGAACACATTCCCACGTCTGCCCAAAGACCAGGCATGAACCCAGAACACATTCCCACACCTGCCCAAAGACCAGGCATGAACCCAGAACACATTCCCACATCTGCCCAAAGACCAGGCATGAACCCAGAACACATTCCCACATCTGCCCAAAGACCAGGCATGAACCCAGAACACATTCCCACACCTGCCCAAAGACCAGGCATGAACCCAGAACACATTCCCACGTCTGCCCAAAGACAAGGCATGAACCCATAACACATTCCCACACCTGCCCAAAGACCAGGCATGAACCCAGAACACATTCCCACACCTGCCCAAAGACCAGGCATGAACCCAGAACACATTCTCACGTCTGCCCAAAGACCAGGCATGAATCCAGAACACATTCCTACGTCTGCCCAAAGACCAGGCATGAACCCAGAACACATTCCCACGTCTGTCCAAAGACCAAGCATGAACCCAGAACACATTCCCACACCTGCCCAAAGACCAGGCATGAACCCAGAACACATTCTCACGTCTGCCCAAAGACCAGGCATGAACCCAGAACACATTCCCACACCTGCCCAAAGACCAGGCATGAACCCAGAACACATTCCCACATCTGCCCAAAGACCAGGCATGAACCCAGAACACATTCCCACATCTGCCCAAAGACCAGGCATGAACCCAGAACACATTCCCACACCTGCCCAAAGACCAGGCATGAACCCAGAACACATTCCCACGTCTGCCCAAAGACAAGGCATGAACCCATAACACATTCCCACACCTGCCCAAAGACCAGGCATGAACCCAGAACACATTCCCACACCTGCCCAAAGACCAGGCATGAACCCAGAACACATTCTCACGTCTGCCCAAAGACCAGGCATGAACCCAGAACACATTCCCACGTCTGTCCAAAGACCAGGCATGAACCCAGAACACATTCTCACACCTGCCCAAAGACCAGGCATGAACCCAGAACACATTCCCACGTCTGTCCAAAGACCAGGCATGAACCCAGAACACATTCTCACACGTGCCCAAAGACCAGGCATGAACCCAGAACACATTCCCACATCTGCCCAAAGACCAGGCATGAACCCAGAACACATTCCCACATCTGCCCAAAGACCAGGCATGAACCCAGAACACATTCCCACGTCTGCCCAAAGACCAGGCATGAACCCAGAACACATTCCCACACCTGCCTGTGGAGCTCCACAACGAGCTCAACGTCCCCACCCTCAGGAGTCTATATTCTCACCCTGGGAGACTGATGATAAACAATTAACAGATGGAAACACAGAGAAAATTAGCAACACTGTAGACTCAAGGAAAACCATATCAATAATGACGCTAACATTCCAATTAAAGAGCAGATATTTTCAGACTGTATTTTTAAAAGCAAGACACCACTATATATTTGTAAAAGATGTACTTCCTATTTAAAGACACAGGTTAAAAAGGAAAAGGGTGGAAAATGATACATCATGAAAACACTGATCATAAAGTTAAGTGACTACATCAAAGCACATTTCAAACAAGGGATATTTGACCAATGTGTAGAGGAACATTTCCTAAAAGGTTTAATCTTCAGAAAGATACCAACCCTAAATGTGAATGCACCCAACAACAACCCAAAATATGTGGAGCAAAAATAGACAAAATGAAAGGAAGGAACAGACTAACCAACAGACATAGCGATAGATTGCATCATTCCCCTCTATTATAGACAAGGAACAAAACGCAAAACACTAATGTGAGGAATAAGAGGGCGGAATCACTACAGACATTAAAAGGAAAATACTGGCCAGGCGCGGTGGCTCACGCCTGTAAGCCCAGCACTTTGGGAGGCCGAGGCGGGCAGATCACGAGGTCAGGAGATGGAGATGACCATCCTGGCTAACACAGTGAAATCCCATCTCTACTAAAAAAGCACAAAAAATCAGCCAGGCGTGGTGGCGGGCGCCTGTCGTCCCAGCTACTCGGGAGGCTGAGGCAGGAGAATGGCATGAACCTGGGAAGTGGAGCTCGCAGTGAGCAGAGATTGAGCCACTGCACTCCAGCCTGGGCGACAGAGCAAGACTCTGTCTCAAAAAAAAAGGAAAATAATACAACTTCATGCAACAAACTCAACAGCTTAGATGAACTGGACAAAACTCATTCCTTGAAAGACACAAATTATCAAAACTAACACGAAAGAGATGGAAGATCTGAATAATCCTTTATCTCCTAAAGAAATTGAGCTCATTATTAAAATCTTCACACAAAGAAAACTCCAGGGTCAAACAGCACCACTGGTGAATGTTAGAAAACATTTAATGGAAAAACACCACCAACCTTACACAAACTTTTCCAGAAAATCGAGGAGAAGAGAACACCACTCAACTCATTTTGTGAGGCCAGCACATGCCTGATGTCAAAACCAGACAAGGACACCGCAGGAAAGAAAACACAGGCCAATATCCCTAATGAACACAAATGTAAAAATTATTAATGAAATATTGGAAAACTGAATTCAGGAACACATAAAAACAAATCTAGAAATGAAAGGTTGGTATAATATTCAAAAGTCAATGTAACTTATTACACAAACAAAATAAAGGAGGAAAAATCATCACATCCACAAATACAGAAGAAAAAGCATTTGACAAAATTCAACAACTGTTAATAATTAAAAACATAAAAAACTCAGCAAACTAAAAGGAGAAGGAGATTTCCTCTACCTGATAAAAAGCACATATGACAAGGCTCAGCCAACATTACAATAAATAATAAAATGTTGAATGCTTCCCCCTAAGACCAGAAAACAGCAAGGATGTCTGCTCTCACTTCTACTCATTGTGCTGGAGATCCCAGAGAGTGCAATGAGGCAGAAAGTTTTAAAAGAAAGCAGCAAAATTGTCTTTATTCGCAAATGATATGAGAAACCCTCAAGAATCTAAAAATATGATAATGGAAGTTCTGAGTGAGTTTAAGCAAGGCTGGAGAATACAAAGACAATATAAGCAATAGATTTCATTTTTTAAAAAACATAAAATATGTGGGGATAAATTTAACAAAATATCTGCAACATTTGCACACTGAAAGCTAGGAAACAGTGCTGAGAAAAATTAAAGACGACCAAAATAAAATGTCCCAACTGCCACAGATTCATAGATTTAAAAAATCAATTTTTGGCCAAGCACAGTGGCTCACACCTGTAATCCCAGCACTTTGGGAGGCCAAGGCAGGTGGATCACTAGGTCAGGAGTTCAAGACCAGCCTGGCCAACATGGTGAAACCCCATCTCTACTAAAAATACAAAAATTAGCTGAGCGTGGTGGTGTGAGTCTGTAATCCCACCTACTTGGGAGGCTGAGGCAAGAGAATCACTTGAACCCGGGAGGCGGAGGCTACAGTGAGCCGAGATCGTGCCACTGTACTCTCCAGCCTGGGCGACAGAGCGAGACTCAGTCAAAACAGGCTAGAGTGCAGTGGCGTGATCTTGGCTCACTGCAACCTCCACCTCCTGGGTTCAAGTGATTCTTCTGCCTCAGCCTCCCAAGTAGCTGGGATGACAGACGTGCACCACCATGTCTGGCTAATTTTTGTGATTTTTAGTAGAGATGGGGTTTCACCATGTTGGCCAGGCTGGTCTCAAACTCCTGACCTCAGGTGATCCGCCTGCCTCAGCCTCCCAAAGTACTGGGATTACAGGCGTGAGCTGCTGCGCCCGGCCAAAAATCCTCAATTTTTAAGAGATCCATTCTCCCTGAACTGATCTATAGTTTCAATGCAATCCCAATCAGTCTCTCCTCCAGAAGAGTACAAATAATACTAATGAGTAGCAGAAATTGACAAGCTGGGATAAAAGAGCAAATAATCTGAGTAGCCAAAATAATTTTGAGAAAGAACAAAACTGGGGTTTTGCTTCCAAGACTTATAAAGCTACAGTAATAAATAGTGTTGAACTGGGGTAAAGACGGATATACAGGTCAACAGAAAAGAATAGTGTTCAGGAATAAACCCACAATTATAAGCTCTTCTCCCCCACCCCCCAAAAAAAAAGGTGCCAAGGTAATACAATGAGGAAAGGGTAGTCATTTCAGCAAATAGTGCTGGACCATAAAAACATCCAGATTATAAAAAGGAGAAGAGTGGAGGAGGGAAGAAGAGGGGAAAAAAATCCTCAACCCTCACCACATGTGAAACACAAAAATTAACAGCTATAAAACTTCTAGAAGAAAACACAGGAAAGAATCCTTGTGATCAAGCATTGGTCGAAGATTTCTTAGAAAGAACACAAAAAGAACAAACCATAAAGGAAGCAATTGATGATATACTGAACTTCATCAACATTTAAAACTTCTTTCTCCAAAACCACCATTAAGAACTAAAGAGGAATGAGACAAAGATGCAGAATTGGCTCCTGTGAGCCAGTGTAGCCAACTCCAGCCCAGAGCTGGGCTGCCTGTAAAGGTTCAAGGGCGAGCTTTCTGAGGTGACAGACATATTCTACATCTTTACTGCAGTAGTGGTTATGTGACTATATGCCTTTGTCAAAACTCATTAAATCTCAACCTTAAAATGTGTGAATTTTATGTAAATTAGACTTCAATAAAACTGATATTAAAAATTAAACATATTCCTATGCACCAGCAATAAAAATTTTTAAATACAACTAAAATAATGCCAGTTACAGTAGCATAAAACAAAAATTACTTGGGGATAAATTTAACAGACGTACAAGACTTGTATACTGAAAACGGCAACCCATGCTGAGAGAAATTAAAGAAGACCTCAATAAATGGAGAGATGTACCATGTTCATGGATTGAAAAACTAATTATTATTAAGATGTCCAGCCTCCCTAAAACTGAGTTATATTTCTAACACAGTCTGAATCAACATCTTGGCAGGCTTCTGTACATATAAATTGACAAGTTTATATTCAAAATTCATATGGAAATACAGAGGATCCACAATTGCTGAAACAATTTTGGGAAATGAACTAAGTTGGTGGACATAAAAATCTCATTTAAAGATTTACTATAAAGCTACAATAATCAAGACAGTGTGTTACTGGTAACAAGAAAGATAAAAAAAAAAATAGACCCAAACATACTGGTTTTTGACAAAAGCACGAAGGTAATCCCATGGGGAAAGCTAAGTCTCTTCAATGAATGATGCTGGAGTAAACAGATATCCACATGGAAAAATGAACCTCTACCCCCATTTCACACTCTGCACAAAAATTAATTTTAAATGTATCTTAGACCTAAACTTGACTTTAGGATAGACAAAGATTTCTTAGAGGAGACACAGACTACTCATCAAAAGAGACCACTGAGAAAATGAATGGGTGAGCCATAAACTGGAAGAAAACACAGTGCATCTGTCCATCAAAGGACCTGAATACAGAATCGTTAAACTCCTACAACTTAATAAAACACACACATAAATGGGCTAAAGAATTGCACAGACACTTCACAAAGTAAGCCACACAAATGACTGTCTCAGTCGGTTCAGGCTACTATAACAGATTGCCATAGACCTAATCCCTCAAACAACAGAGATTTATTTCTTACAGCTGTAGAGGCTGGGAAGTGTAAGATCAAAGCACCGGAAGACTCAGTGTCTGGTGAGGGCCCACTTCTCGGCTCCTAAACAGCTGTCTTCTCTCCATGTTCTCACAGGGTAGAAGGGTGGTGACAGAGCCCTCTGGGGTCCCTTGTTATAAAGGCATTAATCCCCTTCAAAAGGGTTCCACCCTTATCACCTAAGTACCTCCCAAAGGCCCTAGGTCCTAATACTATCACTCTGGAGGGTGGATCTCAACATATGTATGTGGGTGGGGACACAAACATTCAGTCCACTACAATGTTCAATAAGCACATGAAAGAGTCGTGAATATCATCAGTCATCAGGAAAATGCAAATGTTGCTAATATCAAAACTTATCACATCACGTTTGGAAATGCCCATTATTTGCCAACCTCAGATGCATAATTTTCTTGAAAACCGTATGGTCATCCAACAGCAATCCGATTTGGCCACACCTGCCAAAGAGATTCTGCTGTGTCTCCAAGATACCAGCCGGCCACCCTAGGGCCAGCAGATGCCTCCACCACGGCCACCCTAGGGCCAGCAGATGCCTCCACCACGGCCACCCTAGGGCCAGCAGATGCCTCCACCACGGCCACCCTAGGGCCAGCAGATGCCTCCACCACGGCCACCCTAGGGCCAGCAGATGCCTCCACCACGGCCACCCTAGGGCCAGCAGATGCCTCCACCATAGACCCCAAGAAGAACCCCGGGACCCAGCCAGAAAGGTGAGCAGGGCTGGGCCATGCCTGCCCACTGGACACTGCAGCACACTCCCTAAGGGAGACACAGCCTTGTGCAACACTCATGGTCAAAAAGCCCAACCTCCATGTGCCCAGCTCCCTTCCACACTGACTCATTCACTTTCTCTTTCTACCCAGTTACATTAAATCTAAGTATTTATTGAGCACTTACATGTGCAAGACCATATGGAGTCCAGAGCGAACATAACCCGGCCCCTGCCCACATGGCTTTCTCAGCAACAGACAGAAACGTGTTCTTGCAGCAGGTAGTACCTAGAGAGGATGCGATTACTGTGCACATGTGTGTATGCATGCACACTCACAGGAGAGTGACATCTCCAAACTCAAAGCCAGATCCTCTTGGCCAGATCATCTGACTGTTCTGACGTTTATGAGGATGGATTCCAAGAGACCCCTAAGAAGCTAAGGTCCCCAGCACTACCCAGGAGGATGCCAAGACCAAGCCAGTGTCCAGCATGCTGTGTCCTGAGGCATCCCCCTGACCACAGCCCTGGGGCACTGGACATTGCTGCCCTGAGGGCCCAAGGCTCTACTGCTGTTCACAGGGCCACCCTCCCAGGGCCATCATACCCAAGGCCACCACATCCAGGGCCATCGTGCCCAGGGCTACCATGCTCGAGGCCACCCAACCAGGGCCACCACACCCAGACCCACCAAGCCCAGGGCCACCATGTCCAGGGATATCCATCCAGACCCACCACACCCAGGGCCACCTCCAGGGCAACCCAAGGGAAATACGGCAGGAGAGGCACAGCCAGTCTTCCACCGGCTTCCGCCGCCTTGGCTCTCCCCTGCCTCCCTTCCAGCTCTCTCCTGCATTCGATAACAGCCCTCGTGGCTGTGGGACCTCACTGTTTGTATGTTGAAAACACAAAATCAACACAGCCACTGCACGTAGAAGAGAAGAAACCACTGGAGGGCAAGTTGAATTAATGGAAATTTTCTGAACCTTCCAATTAGCTCGGCGGTGGCTGAGCTGGCTTGTGCTCTCTGGAGCATTGCCGTTTCTTAATTAAAGGAATGTGAGTTCATTTTGGCACAGGTTTCCTGCGATCCACTGCACTGGGCCCCTGGACAGGCCACACAGGTCCACAGGAAGGACAGGCTCCACTGGCTGTGGGTGACCCTGTCCCCTTGGATGTTCTCGGTCTGAGATGTGTGTCATCCTTGTGAGGATGAGGCTCTGCTTTCTGAGGACCCAGGAGCCCTGCGGACACCTCCTCGTGGCCTTGGAAGAAAGAAGTCCATGGTCAAGCTGTGTCAAAGAAAGCCTAGAGGCATGGTCACCTGCAGAGCCCAGGCCACCTAGTGGGAAGAAGGGCTGTGCCCATGAGATGCCAGCCCGCCCAATGGAGGTGGGCCTGGAGCCTTCCAGAGTGCCCCTCTGCAAGTCTGAGTTTAGAATCATACCAGGTACCATCCTTCACGCATCCAGACTCCCGCATGAACGCTGAGGCTGAGCTATGCCAAGCTTCAAGCAGAGCCACGGGGCTCATGAAACAGGCCTCGAGAGAGAACCTTCAGGTGCCAGAGACCCCATCCCCCCGACCCTAGCTCTGACCTGCCTGCTGCCCTGCACTGAAGACCCTCAGGCTGCAGAGCTGAAGGACACAGACCACATGGCCTCCATGTCCACCTGTGTGTACAAGATGGCCATTCCTAACCTCCTGCCCTGGCAAGCCTGATGCTGACAGCGAGAGGTGGTGTGTCTCCCCTCAGACACCAGTGGGGAGCGGGGAAGAAGAGCATTGCAGTGAGGTCCACATACGGCCCCAGCCTTCACTTCCCACCGTCGCACTGACCTCTCTAGACCTGGAGGCTTCCCCTGCAGGGGCCCAAGGCTCCTACAGGGACTGAGCACCTCCCAGGACTGGCCTCAGACCCCAGTCAGCACTGGGCCTCAACACTTCAGCTACTCTCTAAAGTCACGAAGAGCAAGGACATTGGAGGCAGACTGCCACCCTGGACATCCAGTGCCAACATAAGCACCTCCACGAGGAGTAGACAACCAGTGCAGCACACTCTGAGCCCAGGAGCCCAAGCCCAGCGCTTACAAGCACCCCCAGGACCATGCATCAGCCAGACAGGGTCCCCTCACTGCCACCGAGGGCCTGGGTATCGGCCTCAGCCTCTCCATCCAGGCACTCAATGCTCACACACTCACCACATGCACATCGATACCCACACTCTCTCACCCAGTCACACACTCATCCACACTCAGGCTCACACACCACATGCACGTCGATACACTCTCACCCAGTAACACACTCATCCACACTCAGGCTCACACACTCACCACATGCATGTCGATACACACACTCTCTCACCCAGTCACACACTCATCCACACTCAGGCTCACACACTCGCCACATGCATGTCGATACACTCTCTCACCCAGTCACACACTCATCCACACTCAGGCTCACACACCACATGCACGTCAATACACACACTCTCACCCAGTAACACACTCATCCACACTCAGGCTCACACACCACATGCACGTCGATACACACACTCTCACCCAGTCACACACTCATCCACACTCAGGCTCACACACTCACCACATGCACGTCGACACACTCTCTCACCCAGTCACACACTCATCCACACTCAGGCTCACACACCACATGCACGTCGATACACACACTCTCACCCAGTAACACACTCATCCACACTCAGGCTCACACACCACATGCACGTCGATACACACACTCTCACCCAGTAACACACTCATCCACACTCAGGCTCACACACCACATGCATGTCGATACACACACTCTCTCACCCAGTCACTCACTCATTCACACTCAGGCTCACACACTCGCCACATGCACGTCGATACCCACACTCTCTCACCCAGTCACACACTCATCCACACTCAGTCTGACGGATTCATCCACACACTCATACACACGTAAACAATTCATGCATGCATACACACTGACACACGCTCATCCACACAAATGCACGCATGCACACACTCACATGCTCATGCACACAAACACATTCATACATTCGTGCTTGCACACATGCTTCCATATTCATGCACTCCCATGCTTGTGCTCATACCCATACAGGCTAATCCACAGATTCCCGGTGCCAGCCCAGGTGCTCTGAGGGGCACCCAACACAAGACCCCCACCCAAAGCAGGCCCTGGAATTATCGAAAAAAAGACACCAGACCCTGGGAAGCCACTCTCAGGGGCCTGGCTGACACCATCCCCTGGAGCTCTTCTATAAGAAAGGTGTGAGGGAGGGCATCAGATTGCCAACCTCTCACCCTCTGGAGATGGCACCCAAGCCCCACGACGACCCGCTGCCGGTCCCTCCCTGGTCCCTCTCCCCTCCCTTCCCCATGCAGACGTCCTCCTCCTGACTCGGTGGGTGCTCACCTGCTCCAGTGCTGCAAGTCACTCAGGACACAAGACTGAGCCAAGGAGACGAAACCTGCCCCACGCAACGTGCAGGGCAAGAGGCTGACCCGGAGGTGAGCAGCGAACGGCAAACATCAGCAAGCAGGGAGCACGGCACGTGCGGGGCGGTCAGTGCAGCGCGTGCATGCGTGCGGGGAGGGCAGCGCTGGGGAAGAGCCAAGAGAGGCCTGGGGCCAGGGGGCTGGGGCAGGACTTAGAGTGGGCCTGGCTGAGAGGAGGATGGAGTGGCCATCGCTACTCTCACGGTCCCTCCACCCAGACCTGGCGCCTGGCGGGCTCCCCTCCTGGCTCTGAGATGGCCCAGGGCCAAGGGACTGTCCTGGCCAGCAAACTGTGAGCCACTCTCAGGCCAGGGCAGGCAATTCTTCGCCAGCAAAAGACATCTCAGAACACTCCTTCTCCCACTCCAGCCCCTGGTGGCTGCACCTTCACACAGGCCAGTGTGACAGTGAGCCAAGCCCTCCCTTGGACTCATGGGGACACAGGGCAGGCGGCAGAATGAAGGCCCTGTCATCCTCAGCCACTGGCTTGGGGTGGGCGTTATTGCAGAGCGTCTGCCACCCAGACTGGGCCAGGGGAGCGAGGCAGCCGGCCAGGCACACGGAGGGTGCCATCGGCAGAGCTCTTTTAAGAAGCAGCAGTCAGGCCGGCTACAGCGGAGGGAACGCAGGGCAGGCAGGGCCAGAGTGGGGGTGGGGAGATCACACAGCCAGGCACGTGGTGAGCCTCGGCCTGAAGAACAGAGCCAGGAGCCCAGCAGGTGGGAGGTCCAGCAGACTGGGCCACACCAGCCACTGCCTGGGGAATGGGGGTGGTGGCAGCCCCGAGGAAGCCCTACCAGAGCTGGGCCAGAGCCTGCTCCGGGGACGCAGAAGGAGCCAGGGCAGAGGGGGCCCTTCAGAGGGTAGAGCCAAGAGAACACCCGACGGTCACAGGCACGAGGGAAGGGGCCCCCGAGGGAGCTCAGAGGTGAGCACAGGCAGGGGCCTTCAGGCGGGGCCAGCGTGGGGGCATCAGGACTCGCATTTGAACCTGCCGAACTGAGACACTCGAGTGGCGATGTCGAGTCGGAGGGTGGATGGAAAAGCCTGGAATGTGGGAAACAGGTCTCAGCTGGAGACAGGAATTGGGAGTCGCTGCCATACAGGTGGTATTTGAACCGTGAGATCACCAGCGTGTGGTGGACCGGGAGGTGAAAGAGCCCCGAGGCCCCAGCACGGCAGAGTCAGAGTCAGAGACGAGGAGGATCCGCCAAGGAGGCCATGGAGCAGGCACGGGGAAGGGGGTTGGGGATCAGGAGTGTCAGACCCTGCCACAGGTCGAGGCCAAGGAAGGCTGGGAACAGAGCACAGCCACAGGGAGGGGCCCGCCCCAAGGCATCTTTGGGGCAGGCGGGGCAGATTCCAGCTCCAGTGGGTTTTGGGAGAACTGGAGGGGAGGCCTGCAGACGGCAGGGAGTGAGTGAGTTTGAGTTTTGCTGAAAATGGAGGGCTAAGAAATAGGGCTGTGGGCTGACACTTTCGTAGCATGGGAAATAAAGCATGTTGCTTATTCACTCAACAGCCACACACCAAACGCCATCTGATGCCTGGCGCCCTTCTCCACTCTCGGGACACAAACATGCATGGCTCACTCTTAGCCCCTCGGGAGCTCCAGCTAGTGTACACAGCTATTAGCCATTGACCTCGCACCATCTACAGCCAACAGCTCAGCCTCTGATCCAGGCATGGGTCAGTGCACCAGCCCCCGACCCAGGGCCAGCACCATGGACAGCTCTTCCCCCCAGAGCCCCGGGTCCTGTATTCCAGAGCCCTGCAGTGACTTCTGTCCCCTTCCCCGGAAGTCCTGACCACGGAGACAGGCCACAGGTCCTGCAGCTGCCACGTGTGGTGGCTTTGTTTCATCGTGATCTGTCCTGCCTGTGTATGACGCGGGTAAATCATGTGTGGTCCACAAGGGAACACTGAGGCCCGGCCAGCGGAGCCAGGACAGCTCCAGATGTCAGCGGCCTCTGCCCCTCTCGGTGTGGACTGTGCCACTTCAGTAAACCCAGAGAAACAGCTTCCAAAGGAGGCCTGTCAATTCACACACCCACCGGCAGTGCACAGAGCAGGTGCATGGAAAACACATTAAGCTGAGCAAACATAGTGACAGGAAAAGCTAAGAGTCTTAAGCCGGCAGTGACACCATGGGCTTTGTACTTTAAAAAGATCACTGTCTCCCCAGAGCAAGGAGCACAATGGGACCCAGAGCTCAGTGTCTAACACCATCCTCCTAATAAAGAAACCAGGGCTCCTTGGAGAAATGGCCAGTTCTAGGGCTGGGTAAGGAAACACACGGGGTGAGCCTGCAGCATCGTGCAGTGCCCGAATGTGAGGAAGTGATCAGAAACTCACAATAGCAACAACGAAAGCACCGAGGAAGGGGTGTCGAAGGAGCCAGGGCAACGGACAGCTCCCAGTGGCCAGACTGGGACAGGGTGACCAAGAAATCAAAGCAGTGACGAATTACAACCAACGTGTAAAATCAGCACCCATGAGTCTACAGTGATATCAATGACGGGGTAACAGAATTAATGCAAGGAAGAGACAAATCTACACAGAAGAATTCCAGGCTGGGCGCGGTGGCTCACGCTTGTAATCCCAGCACTTCGGGGGGCCGAGGAGGGCAGATCACGAGGTCAGGAGTTTGAGACCAGCCTGGCCAACATGGCGAAACTCTGTCTCGACTAAAAATACAAAAATTAGTTGGGTGTGGTGGCGCACGCCTGTAATCCCAGCTACTCGGGAGGCTGAGGAAAAAGAATCGCTTGAACCCAGAGGCAGAGGCTGCAGTGAGCCGAGGTTGTGCCACTGCACTCCAGCCCAGGCGATGGAGCAAGATTCCATCTAAAAAAAAAAGAATTCTGAATAACGTATATAGATAAGCCCCCTTGATGAGGGGACCATAACTACCCCCACACCCGGTGTGGGCTGCATATGGTGCCATCCTGCCAGGGAGGACAGTGTGGAAAAGGGGGAAAGGGGACGTCATGGTGGAGACACCTCACCAGTGACAGGGCCAGCATCGGCAGGAAGGTGTGTGGACAGCGTGTAATCTCGTATGACATCATGAGAATGGCATTTACCTCCGTGGTCTTCCTCCCAAAGACCCATAATCCTGAGAGAAACATCAAATGAATCCCAGTTAAAGGACACTTTACAACGCAGCTGACCAGTGTCCAAACTGTCAAGGTCATAAAAAGCAAGTTTGAGAAACGGTCACAGCACGGAGTACACTAAGGCGCCAGGAGACTCATGTAACATGGGATCTTGGGACAGATAAGGGACACTGGGGAACAACTGAGGAGATCTGAACCCAGTGTGGACTTCAGTTCACAACGAGGTATCGACATGGGTCCTCTAGTTATGACAAATGTACCCGGTTAATGCAAGACGGTGACGTGAGGGGAAACTGCTTTTGGGGAACAAGGGAACTCTCTGTATCAGCTTCGCAACTTTTCTATAAATCTAAACTATCCTGAAATTTAAAAGGCGACATAGATTTTGCATGTTTTCCAGTACGAACTGGGAGGTCATATGAAAAACTACAAATGGTTGTTTATCAGTGCTGAGATGACATAAGATGCTGGATTTCTTATTTTTTTTCTCATCACTTTCATTATATAATAAAAAGCTATAAAGGAAGAAAGAGATCGTTCTGGCACAGCATCTGGTGGTTAGACCGGGCAACCACACAACTGATCATCCAAACCAGGCCACTTGGAGACAGAAAGGGGCCGCCGTGAGTAATGACACCGATCAGCAGGCAGGAAGCAGATGTCCCAGGCGACCCCGGGGCATGGTAGGCCACAGAGGCAGGACTCGCAGGCCCGCGCCCTCTGGGACGCCGAAAGCCTCTGCGGCTCTGGAAAGGAGTGTCAGGGCCAGTGGGGAGACCACGGCAGGTGGTGCAGGGAAGGAGAGGCAGCCCAGAGATAGGGAGGCGGACATCGCCACAGACAGAGGCCAAGGCCTGGGCACGGCTCTGCCCAGTGTCCTCTCCCACCACTCACTCACCACCCCTTTCACCTTTTGTTTCCTTGTGGTGCCCGAGCAGGTGCAGCTTCCGGGCGGGTGACAGTCACAGCTTAGGCCCCTTCCTTCCTGCGCCTCTGGCTGCTGTGGCTCTGGGGAAGGGGCACCAGGACCCAATGACAGAGGACTCCCCTCCTGCTGGGCTCCCACCCCACACCCTCTGCAGGACATGCCCCGGCCCCTCCTCCGTGGCCATCCCCAGCCTGTCCAGGGCAGCCAGTCCTCACTGCCACCCCACCCATGCCTCCGCCCCCGCTGCCAGCAGACCCCGAAGATCCACCGAAGGGCCTGCTGTGGCTGTGCCTGGTTAGCCCATCCTGGGTTTTCCAATTGCCACCTACAGTTCCCAGCCCCACCAGGGGCCACGCCAGCGCCGGTACTAGCTGGGCCACGCACTCTGGGGCTGGGGTCCCAGGGTCCAATGCTGTCTTCAGAACAGATTTTTTTCCTCCCTTTTCCTTTGTATCTTTCTTCCTATTTCATCTTTTTCCCTCTTTCAGTCATGTGCTAACTTTACAGATTATCTTTTCTGCCTTTGGAGATAAAACATCACTTCAGACACACAAGATGACTGATGTTTACAAGAAAAAGGAAAAAGAATTGGGGGCAAAATAAACAAAGACCCTGGCAGTCACAGGTGCATCCTCCAGGGGCAGTGCAGGAAGCCCTGAGCCAGAGCTCCGAGACTCCCCGGCGAAGCCCCCGTAGTCAGGGGCCCGCCCCGTGGCCAGCAGCAGGTGCACACCCGCCTGGTCTCTGGGGCTTTATTTTCCAAACTCAGGAAGATGTTGACTCCACTCCAACTTCCTGTTTGTTTGTTCTCAAGTACAAACAGCCTTCCCTCCAAGCTCTTTCAGTTTCAAAGCTCAGAGATGCTTTGTATCTCCTGGGGTCTTGGTGCTCTGCGGCAGTGACCTGGGTACACTGGCTGGTGCTTGGCCATTTGGCTAAACTGGGTTTAGAGGTGGCCGAGAGAGAACTCGTGTGATGCTGGCAGGTGGCAGGCAGCAGCACCACTCCCTGAAGGTCTCGCTTCCAACTCGTCCCTGCTCTCCCGGCCCCATGTCCAGCTCTTCCAAACAGCCCAGCCGACCCGCAGCAGCCCTAGCCCAGCCCCAGATGCGGAGACTTCACCCTGTGTGGTCCCTCCCCTGAATCTGAGCTGGGCCTGTGACTGGCTCCAACCAGCAGAAGGCAGCCTTCTTGAGGCTTAGGCCCGGCATCTTCTCCTCTGCGTCTGTGGGCGCCCTGGGGCCTCTCAGGAATTCCTGCTGCCCCAGTGTGGGGCCCAGTGGGGAGAAGAAGCCGAGACTCTGAGGACGGCTGTGGTGGTGTGAGACACGTCCACAGGTCCCACGGCAGCCCCTTCCGATGCGGGGTCCAGCTTCCCTCCCCTGAGGATGAGCTGGACATGCTCACTTGCTCCTAACAGGACATGCCGGGAGGAGCCTGTGGCTCAGATCCTCGCTGTGGCTTCTCGCTCCTGCTCAGCTCACTGGGGAGGGAGGGAGTGGAGCGCCGTGTGTGGGGTCACTAGTGGGAGTTGAGCGCCGTGTGTGGGGTCACTTGGGGGGGGAGTTGAGCACCGTGTGTGGGGTCACGGGGGGGGAGTTGAGCGCCGTGTGTGGGGTCACTGGGGGGGAGTTGAGCGCCGTGTGTGGGGTCACTGGGGGGGAGTTGAGCGCCGTGTGTGGGGTCACTGGGGGGGAGTTGAGCGCCGTGTGTGGGGTCACTGGGGGGGTAGCTGAGCGCAGAGTGTGGGGTCACGGGGGGGAGTTGAGCGCCGTGTGTGGGGTCACTGGGGGGGGAGTTGAGCGCAGAGTGTGGGGTCACTGGGGGGGAGTTGAGCGCCGTGTGTGGGGTCACTGGGGGGGGAGTTGAGCGCAGTGTGTGGGGTCACTAGTGGGGAGTTGAGCGCCGTGTGTGGGGTCACTGGGGGGGAGTTGAGCGCAGTGTGTGGGGTCACTAGTGGGGAGTTGGGCGCCGTGTGTGTGGTCACTGGGGGGGAGTTGAGCGCCGTGTGTGGGGTCACTGGGGGGGGAGTTGAGCGCCGTGTGTGGGGTCACTGGGGGGGGAGTTGAGCGCCGTGTGTGTGGTCACTGGGGGGGAGTTGAGCGCCGTGTGTGGGGTCACTGGGGGGGAGTTGAGCGCCGTGTGTGGGGTCACTGGGGGGGGAGTTGAGCGCTGTGTGTGGGGTCACTGGGGGGGGAGTTGAGCGCAGAGTGTGGGGTCACTGGGGGGGGAGTTGAGCACCGTGTGTGGGGTCACTGGGGGGGGAGTTGAGCGCAGTGTGTGGGGTCACTAGTGGGGAGTTGAGCGCCGTGTGTGTGGTCACTGGGGGGGCGTTGAGCACCGTGTGTGTGGTCACTGGGGGGGAGTTGAGCGCATTGTGTGGGGTCACTAGTGGGGAGTTGAGCGCCGTGTGTGGGGTCACTGGGGGGGAGTTGAGCGCCGTGTGTGTGGTCACTGGGGGGGGGAGTTGAGCGCCGTGTGTGGGGTCACTGGGGGGGGAGTTGAGCGCCGTGTGTGGGGTCACTAGGGGGGGAGTTGAGCGCAGTGTGTGGGGTCACTAGTGGGGAGTTGAGCGCCGTGTGTGGGGTCACTGGGGGGGAGTTGAGCGCATTGTGTGCGGTCACTAGTGGGGAGTTGAGCGCCGTGTGTGGGGTCACTAGGGGGGAGTTGAGCGCCGTGTGTGGGGTCACTGGGGGGGAGTTGAGCGCAGTGTGTGGGGTCACTAGTGGGGAGTTGAGCGCCGTGTGTGGGGTCACTGGGGGGGAGTTGAGCGCAGTGTGTGGGGTCACTAGTGGGGAGCTGAGCGCCGTGTGTGGGGTCACTGGGGGGGAGTTGAGCGCAGTGTGTGGGGTCACTAGTGGGGAGTTGAGCGCCGTGTGTGGGGTCACTGGGGGGGAGTTGAGCGCAGTGTGTGGGGTCACTAGTGGGGAGTTGAGCGCCGTGTGTGGGGTCACTGGGGGGGAGTTGAACGCATTGTGTGGGGTCACTAGTGGGGAGTTGAGCGCCGTGTGTGGGGTCACTAGGGGAGGAGTTGAGCGCAGTGTGTGGGGTCACTAGTGGGGGTGTTGAGCGCCGTGTGTGGGGTCACTAGTGGGGAGTTGAGCGCCGTGTGTGTGGTCACTGGGGGGGAGTTGAGCGCATTGTGTGGGGTCACTAGTGGGGAGTTGAGCGCCGTGTGTGGGGTCACTGGGGGGGAGTTGAGCGCAGTGTGTGGGGTCACTAGTGGGGAGTTGAGCGCCGTGTGTGGGGTCACTGGGGGGGAGTTGAGCGCATTGTGTGGGGTCACTAGTGGGGAGTTGAGCGCCGTGTGTGGGGTCACTGGGGGGGAGTTGAGGACCGTGTGTGGGGTCACTAGTGGGGGTGTTGAGCGCCGTGTGTGGGGTCACTAGGGGGGGAGTTGAGCGCCGTGTGTGTGGTCACTAGTGGGGAGTTGAGCGCCGTGTGTGGGGTCACTGGGGGGGAGTTGAGCGCCGTGTGTAGGGTCACTAGGGGGGGAGTTGAGCGCAGTGTGTGGGGTCACTAGTGGGGAGTTGAGCGCCGTGTGTGGGGTCACTGGGGGGGAGTTGAGCGCATTGTGTGGGGTCACTAGTGGGGAGTTGAGCACCGTGTGTGGGGTCACTGGGGGGGAGTTGAGGACCGTGTGTGGGGTCACTGGTGGGGGTGTTGAGCGCCGTGTGTGGGGTCACTGGGGAGGGAGTTGAGCGCAGCGTGTGTGGGGTCACTGGGGGGGAGTTGAGCGCCGTGTGTGGGGTCACTGGGGGGGAGTTGAGGGCCGTGTGTGGGGTCACTAGTGGGGGTGTTGAGCGCCGTGTGTGGGGTCACTGGGGGGGAGTTGAGCGCAGTGTGTGGGGTCACTGGGGGGGAGTTGAGGACCGTGTGTGGGGTCACTAGTGGGGAGTTGAGCGCCGTGTGTGTGGTCACTGGGGGGGAGTTGAGCGCATTGTGTGGGGTCACTAGTGGGGAGTTGAGCGCCGTGTGTGGGGTCACTAGGGGGGAGTTGAGCGCAGTGTGTGGGGTCACTAGTGGGGAGTTGAGCGCCGTGTGTGGGGTCACTGGGGGGGAGTTGAGGACCGTGTGTGGGGTCACTAGTGGGGGTGTTGAGCGCCGTGTGTGGGGTCACTAGGGGGGGAGTTGAGCGCCGTGTGTGTGGTCACTAGTGGGGAGTTGAGCGCCGTGTGTGGGGTCACTGGGGGGGAGTTGAGCGCCGTGTGTAGGGTCACTAGGGGGGGAGTTGAGCGCAGTGTGTGGGGTCACTAGTGGGGAGTTGAGCGCCGTGTGTGGGGTCACTGGGGGGGAGTTGAGCGCATTGTGTGGGGTCACTAGTGGGGAGTTGAGCACCGTGTGTGGGGTCACTGGGGGGGAGTTGAGGACCGTGTGTGGGGTCACTGGTGGGGGTGTTGAGCGCCGTGTGTGGGGTCACTGGGGAGGGAGTTGAGCGCAGCGTGTGTGGGGTCACTGGGGGGGAGTTGAGCGCCGTGTGTGGGGTCACTGGGGGGGAGTTGAGGGCCGTGTGTGGGGTCACTAGTGGGGGTGTTGAGCGCCGTGTGTGGGGTCACTGGGGGGGAGTTGAGCGCAGTGTGTGGGGTCACTGGGGGGGAGTTGAGGACCGTGTGTGGGGTCACTAGTGGGGAGTTGAGCGCCGTGTGTGTGGTCACTGGGGGGGAGTTGAGCGCATTGTGTGGGGTCACTAGTGGGGAGTTGAGCGCCGTGTGTGGGGTCACTAGGGGGGAGTTGAGCGCAGTGTGTGGGGTCACTAGTGGGGAGTTGAGCGCCGTGTGTGGGGTCACTGGGGGGGAGTTGAGGACCGTGTGTGGGGTCACTAGTGGGGGTGTTGAGCGCCGTGTGTGGGGTCACTGGGGGGGAGTTGAGCGCCGTGTGTGGGGTCACTGGGGGGGGAGTTGAGGGCCGTGTGTGGGGTCACTAGTGGGGGTGTTGAGCGCCGTGTGTGGGGTCACTAGGGGAGGAGCTGAGCGCAGTGTGTGGGGTCACTGGGGGGGAGTTGAGCGCCGTGTGTGGGGTCACTGGGGGGGAGTTGAGGACCGTGTGTGGGGTCACTGGGGGGGAGTTGAGCGCCGTGTGTGGGGTCACTAGGGGGGGAGTTGAGCGCCGTTTGTGGGGTCACTAGGGGGGAGTTGAGCGCTGTGTGTGGGGTCACTGGGGGGGAGAGGAGCGCCGTGTGTGGGGTCACTAGGGGGGGAGTTGAGCACCGTGTGTGGGGTCACTGGGGGGGAGTTGAGCGCCGTGTGTGGGGTCACTGGGGGGGAGTTCAGCGCAATGTGTGGGGTCACTGGGGGGGAGTTGAGCGCCGTGTGTGGGGTCACTGGGTGGGTAGCTGAGCGCAGAGTGTGGGGTCACGGGGGGGAGTTGAGCGCCGTGTGTGGGGTCACTGGGGGGGAGTTGAGCACCGTGTGTGGGGTCACCGGGGAGTTGAGCGAAGTGTGTGGGGTCACAGGGGAGTTGAGCGCCGTGTGTGGGGTCACTGGGGAGTTGAGCGCTGTGTTTGGGGTCATGGGGGAAGAAGTTGAGTGCCGTGTGTGGAGTCACCCAGGCAGTGTGTGGGGACGCTCCCTTAGCAAGGAACAGAGGCCTCCATCCAGGAGCCACATGGGGAAGCTGGCCTGGAAGTGGTCGCTCCAGTCCCAGTCAAACCTTCAGGTGACAGCAGCCCCAGCTGCCATCTTCACCACAGCCTCATGAGAGACACCAAGAGGATGCACCGGCTAAGCCACTCCTGAATCACCGACTCAGAAACGATAAGCTGTAGCTCACTGTGGGCCACTAGGCTATGAGGAAATTCATTAAGCAGCATGGATAGCTAATCTACCAGCAGAACTGAGACCCCAGGACAAGACCCAGCAGCACAGACAGCTAAACCACCAGCCAACAGTGGACTGAGACCCCAGCAGCATGGATAGCTGATCCACCAGCCAACAGCGAACTGAGACCCCAAGACAAGACCCAGCAGCACAGACAGCTAGTCCACCAGCAGAACTGAGACCCCAGGACAAGACCTAGCAGCATGGACAGCTGATCCACCAGCCAACAGCGAACTGAGACCCCAGGACGAGACCCAGCAGCATGGACAGCTGATCCACCAGCCAACAGCGAACTAAGACCCCAGGACGAGACCCAGCAGCATGGACAGCTGATCCACCAGCCAACAGCAAACTAACTGAGACCTCGGGACAAGACCCCTGGGGAGGTTTCCACCAGCCCGCAGCTCTCTGAGCCGTTCTGGCCGAGGTGCCATGTACATGGATGAGGGAGCCACGGTGGACATTCTGGTCCCACA
Organism: Gorilla gorilla gorilla; assembly: GCF_029281585.2. Classification (NCBI taxonomy): domain Eukaryota; kingdom Metazoa; phylum Chordata; class Mammalia; order Primates; family Hominidae; genus Gorilla; species Gorilla gorilla. Next base: position 144,665,143 of record NC_073232.2, read on the forward strand.
GACGTCATGCAGAGCAGAGAGACCCGTCCCCGCTAGGCCCTGTCCAAATTCCTAGCCCACAGCATCGTGAGAAACCACAAGGAGGCTGATAAGTCACTAGTGTGGGGTAGTTTACTAGCAGCAATAGAAAAGGGGAACAATGTGTCCCCTGGGCACGAACAGGACCCGGTTTGAGAAACGCGGTGCCAGGACCCCAAGCCCTGTTATTGGGCACAAGAGCTGCCAGGAACAGCTTTCCCACAGCGAACAGAGGCTCTGAGGTCAGACGTCACAAAGTGACTGAGGACGGGACCCAGGGCACTGGCACAGGGAGAGGCAGAGGTGCATGGAGTAGGCGGCACCAAAACCCCCGCGGACTCCTGCTCACATCCCAGCATCGTGGTCAAAACAAGACAAATGTCATCCTTGCCAAGGCCCCAGAATGCGTGCAACGCCCGTGCTAGACTCCTGCAGACATTCCAAACACAGAGGCGCCTCTCTCCTGCTCTATCACACTTTCTGCCTTCTGCGTTTGGAGGACAGTCATGATGTGAATTCAAAAGAGGAGAAACCTTTGCAAAGTCAACTTTCTAAATCACTGTGAGAAATGGAATGTGCTCGGTTCCTATTTTTAATAAATTGGGGGCGACACTGACTCCCACCTACACCATCTCCTTGGCTTCAGAACTTAAATAACATCGAGATGGGTTTCCACAGGATTGGCAGGGCCGGAGCCCAGAAGGAAGCGTGGCAGAGACCATCGGGGCTCCCTCCTCACAGGTGGAGAAGTGGGGTGAGAGGAGGCTGGATGGAATCTTGGGGGGACAAAGCCAGGCCAGGGCAAGCACCTCCGTCTGCACTCCTGCCCAGCCATGCTGGTCTCTGCAGCAGCCTTGATTTTTAAAACAATAGATTTCAAATCAATGAGGAAAACTGTTTTCTGATGAAGCAGGCATACCATACAAATGACAGTAACTGCATTGCTTACAGCTTTCCCCAAACTGTCTCGAGTTCTGATCTTTATCATCAATCAGCAGGTTGGTCTGCCTGTATATTGGGAGAGGGGAGGGGCCTGCGTCTCTGCCCACGCCCAGGGCAGGCAGGAGACCTGTAAGGAAGCGCTCCAGGCACAGAGATGCCACCCCGGGTGGCCACTCGCCCCCACTGACAGCCAGAGCCGAACAAGGCGGCATCCCACTGACAGAGGGTGGCTGAGAAGACCAAGGTCTCGCCACGTGCCCAAGTATTAGTCAGCAGCAGCAGGAGAAATGGTGGTTCACAGAGCTTTATTTTTATCTCCAGTTATACACAGACAGCAGAGGGAGGGAGGTTCAGAGAAACACACAGCTCAATGGAGCTTTTTAGGTGAGGAGGAAAATCTGGCTGGGAAGGGAAATGACACCAAGTAGAAAGCCTGGTCGTCCACTAACGTGAGCCCAGATTCAGCTCTGAGCTTCCCAACACCAAGTAGAAGGCCTGGTCCTCCACTAACATGAGCCCCGATTCAACTCCAAGCTTCCTAATGCCAAGTAGAAGGCCTGGTCCTCCACTAACGTAAGCCCAGATTCAGCTAAGAGCTTCCTAACGCCCAGTAGAAGGCCTGGTCCTCCATTAATATGAGCCCAGATTCAGCTCTGAGCTTCCCAACACCAAGTAGAAGGCCTGGTCCTCCACTAATATGAACCCAGATTCAGCTCCAAGCTTCCTAACGCCAAGTAGAAGGCCTGGTCCTGCACTAATGTAAGCCCAGATTCAGCTACGAGCTTCCTAACGCCCAGTAGAAGGTCTGGTCCTCCACTAACATGAGCCCAGATTCAGCTCCAAGCTTCCTAACGCCAAGTAAAAGGCCTGAGTCCTCCACTAACACGAGCCCAGATTCAGCTCTGAGCTTCCTGACACCAAGTAGAAGGCCTGGTCCTCCACTAATATGAGCCCAGATGCAGCTCCGAGCTTCCCAACACCAAGTAGAAGGCCTGGTCCTCCACTAACATGAGCCCAGATTCAGCTCCAAGCTTCCTAACGCCAAGTAAAAGGCCTGAGTCCTCCACTAACACGAGCCCAGATGCAGCTCCGAGCTTCCCAACACCAAGTGGAAGGCCTGGTCCTCCACTCATAGGAACCCAGATTCAGCTCTGAGCTTCCTAACGCCAAGTAAAAGGCCTGGTCCTCCACTAACATGAGCCCCGATTCAGCTAAGAGCTTCCTAACGCCCAGTAGAAGGTCTGGTCCTCCACTAACATGAGCCCAGATTCAGCTCCGAGCTTCCTAACGCCAAGTAAAAGGCCTGGTCCTCCATTAATGTAAGCCCAGATTCAGCTCTGAGCTTCCCAACACCAAGTAAAAGCCCTGGTCCCCCACTAACGTGAGCCCAGATTCAGCTCCGAGCTTCCTAACGCCAAGTAAAAGGCCTGGTCCTCCATTAATGTAAGCCCAGATTCAGCTCTGAGCTTCCCAACACCAAGTAAAAGCCCTGGTCCCCCACTAATATGAGCCCAGATTCAGCTCTGAGCTTCCTGACACCAAGTAGAAGGCCTGGTCCCCCACTAATACGAGCCCAGATGCAGCTCCGAGCTTCCTAACGCCAAGTAAAAGGCCTGGTCCCCCACTAATATGAGCCCAGATGCAGCTCCGAGCTTCCCAACACGAAGTAAAAGGCCTGCTCCTCCACTAATACGAGCCCAGATGCAGCTCCGAGCTTCCTAACGCCAAGTAGAAGGCCTGGTCCTCCACTAATATGAGCCCAGATGCAGCTCCGAGCTTCCTAACACCAAGTAAAAGCCCTGGTCCCCCACTAATATGAGCCCAGATGCAGCTCCGAGCTTCCCAACACCAAGTAGAAGGCCTGGTCCTCCACTAATATGAGCCCAGATTCAGCTCCGAGCTTCCCAACACCAAGTAAAAGGCCTGGTCCTCCATTAATGTAAGCCCAGATTCAGTTCTGAGCTTCCTGACACCAAGTAGAAGGCCTGGTCCTCCACTAACATGAGCCCAAATTCAGCTCCAAGCTTCCTAACGCCAAGTAAAAGGCCTGGTCCTCCACTAACGTGAACCCATATTCAGCTCCGAGCTTCCTAGCACCAAGTAAAAGGCCTGGTCCTCCACTAATACGAGCCCAGATTCAGCTCCGAGCTTCCTGACACAGGGTAGAAGGCCTGGTCCTCCACCAATATGAGCCCAGATTCAGCTCCGAGCTTCCCAACCAGGAAAAGACAGGGTCAGGGCCACAGGGCACAGGCCCTTACTTGATGTAAGAGCCGAGGGGCTCAAGAAGAAGTCTGGGAAGCTGCTCTGAGTGGTCCTGCAGGGCCTGGCCTGGAACCCGGGTTCCTCCCTAGGAGGGTCCTGCCTGACACAGCTGGGAGCGCCCGTTAGGTGTGGGGGTCCCCGGGGAAGACAAGGCCCCGAGGTGGGCTCGGGGACACAGGATGCTCCGCCCAAAAGCACGGGGCCACACTCCCCAGGAACCCGCCAGTGGACACACCAGACTACCCTGCCTCAGATCCGGGTCAGAAGACAGATGCCGCATCCCAGCGTAAAGGAAACAGTGCGGGCTACTGGGCCGGGTGAACATGCAAGATGTGAACCAGGAGCTGCACGTCAGCCATGTGTGGAGAAGGCTGGGCCTTCAAGAGGACTGAGAGGAACAGAAGGAGGAAAAGCAAATTAAAAGTCCACACCACGAGGCGCCCTCTGATAACTGGCAACCCCGTGGTACAGAGGGTTAGAGATCCCCCTCCAGGCCCATCGGGAGCCCGGGCCAAGGGACCAGCACCCCGTGGGTTTCCTGCCCTCACTCACCATGATGCACCGGCTGTATACTCACTAAGCTCTCACACTCAAAGTATGTCCGCGGGCCAGCAGCGCTGGCACCGCCTGGGGCCGGCTGGAAATGTGGGCTCCTGGCCCCACCCCAGGCCGGCTGGGTCAGCCGCGTTTTCACAAGCCCTGGGTGACTGGGGGTCCGGGACAGGCAGGAAAGCTGCTCTGAGCGGTCCCAGCTCCGTGCAGAAGAAACACTTGTCTGTGACTTTGCCTCCCTCAGATCACCTTGGAGTGTCTCTGCGCTTCACCCGCAAAGAATCAATCCCTCAACAAAATCACCTCCAAGGCATCCTCGCATTACTTCTCCACTGGAAAGCTGGGTGGTTCAAGTTCTAAAAGAAAAGCCGGCTTATTTTTAGCCTTGTAAAATGCACAACCAGATGGATAGACACGCAGAGCTGACATTTGTTACATAAAATGTATGACAGTAGGTCCCGAGTCCATTCTAGAGCAGCCTCACAGCTGGGAAGGAGAAGAGGCATCAAGCTGCACAGCTGCCCCAAGGGCCCCCAGGACACCCGGTGCTGGGCCCAGAACCGGGGAAGCCAGGAGCAAACATGTGAGGGGGTGCCCGGCAGGAGGCCAGGACCATAGGCCTCCTCCCCAGTCCACACCCCAGACCAGGGGCCTCTGCAGCCACCAGGCTTCTGACCACCAAGCCTCTGCACTGTTGGGGATGGGTGTCTGGGCCACACAGACAGCCACCACCCCCACCCCCCCATCCCCTGCCGCACAGGGTCAGGAGGCAAGGAAAGGGCACCCTCCAAAATGCGAGTCCACACCTGACTGGAAAGTTTTCCCACACTAGGGCTAAGCTGACGCCCTGGAAGGACAACCCGTCCACACCAACCGTGCGGGAGGAGCTGTCCCCAGCCCTCAGCAGCCCCTGGGCTCAGGACCTTCTCTCTTCTCTGCTCCATGAGCTCCGGCAACACCATAAGGAAAGAATGAGGCAAAACCATCACGGGGCCACTAGAGTCACTCCAAGGCAACGTGACAGACCACCCAGAAAGCCAACAAAATGAACTTCAAAGCTATAGACTAACGAGAATTTAGCCAAGTGCAGTCATGTGCAAGAGGCAGTGAAGTCTCAGACACACACAAGGTGAATCTTGTAAAAGTGGAGCGTTCCTTGACATCAGCAGCAGCCAGTGTGGAAACGGTCACACTCCAGTCCTACAGGCCAGGAGCAGCAAGGGCACAGCCTGCCTGGGGCTCTGCGGTGAGGGGCTGCATGGGAGGCCTCAGATCTCTACATGGGGAAACATCCTAACTGCACTCATCCTGGGAAAGAGGAGAACTAATGCAAGGAGAAGAGAGCTTTCTCACTCTCCGTCAAGCGATACTCCCTACGGGCTGCAATTTCCCACGCAAAAAGTGAAACCACAGAAGCGCTAGAAGAAAGTACAGATGCAGGTTTATGAATTAAATTATTATTAACTGTGCTGGGAAGGACTGCTGTCACATAACGGCAAGGCCGGACGCAGCCACAAAGGCAGATGATGAATCTGACCACACACAAATTAAACACATCCGTAGAGAAAAAAGCCAAGTAGCAGCATTAAAAGATAAATGAGGAACGTGGGAGGGAAGCTGCTGACGCCTCAGCCTGTGTAGCCTGTGTACCAGGAAGGGCGAGAGGAACCTGCGGCTGCCATCCCACAGGACACAGGACACGTGCCGCTCACAAGCACGGGCAGGCAATTCAAAAAGTGTGGAAACACGTGAAATGTGTTTAGAGCTGAATGCTCTAAACATTTAAGGTAAAAAGATGATGAACCTCATTGGTAATCAAAGAAACTCAAAGCATGAGTGCCATCTTTTAATCTCTTAGACTGGCAAAGAATAGAAACATTGCTGATACCCAAAGCTGGAGAGGATTCAGGGGAAAAGGCGATCAAACCCTCCCGCTCCTGGAGCAAGTGAAAATGGGTTTTCCCTTCCCGCCAGCTCCGTTGGCAGCAGGTGGTCTGGTTCTCTCCCCTGCAGGTGCCTCCTGCCACCCACTGCACTCGCTCCTGCCTCCCTGTCTTGTCAGTCTCCCTGCTTCCCCTCTGCCCGGTTACCCTACGACAGCATGGCCCACAAACAATGCTCAGAGAGGGACCAATTGAGCGGCCACACGTGTTAAAGTATTTCACACGGACCCCTTTGCCTGAGCAATGTCGTTCCTAAAAATGTATCCTAGGGAAACAATGCCAAGTGCACAAAGATCTGCAGTGATGTTCATCAATACGTCGTTTATGACATTTATAAAACAGAAACACCTCACGATCCTGTGACAGGAAACTAAGTAAGCAGAGAAAGTCACAGCTGCTCAGGGGAGCACTGCAGGGTCGGGAATCTCAGCCTCGACTGCTGGTAAAACTCAAGAGGGGCTTAAAAAAAAAGCCTGAGCCCCTGAGCCCCACCCCCAACCCACCAAACCCCCCCAGTTCACCCACAGTTCATGGGTGTGGGGCTTGAGCATCTGCATTTTTTTAAGAGTGCCCAGTGAATGACTCGGGTACACAGCCTGGGGCTGAGAACTGTTGTAAATTCAGCCAACAAATGATGCCTCAGGTCTGGAAGAGGCTGGCGACATATTGCTGAATCAACAAGCACGTTACGGCAAATTGGCATGCAGAGCAGGATCCCACTTCTGCTAACAAAGAGAGAGTGTTTCTCCACGGCTGTACCTGGGACTGTATTTCCAGAAAAAGGCTGGGAGGTGACACCGTGATCTCAATGCTGAAGTTACAGATACCATGGCATAAAGTATAGAATGTTTTTAAATGCATACATTTTAATGCTTTCATAATTAGGGAAAAACAAAGGTGTTTCTAATTTTAAGAGATGACTTGAGGAGTCTGGTGGCCCCTGGTCCTGCCTCACTGCCTGCCCGGCCCGGCGCCCAGGGCGAGCCGTCCACAGCCTGCAAGGGCCTGTCCACTCCAGCCTTCCCCAGATGAAGGCAAACCCCCTCAGGGAGGAGCTATTTCCTTCCTGCTGGTGGGCTAATGCCACGTCAGGCTGGAGACTCAATGCTGTGACCCCGAGACGGGCAAGCGCCCCCCAGGTTGCAGAGCTGCTTAGCGGGAAGGTGCCGGAGCCTCCTCTCAGGTTCACTTGGTATCACCAGGACACCAAGACAGAGAGGAATGAAGGGGCTCGCCCAACGCCATGCAGCTCTGGTGCAGAGCAGCAGCAGAAAGACCCCCCAGCCAAGTTCAACCCCAAAAATGAATTTTTCACCGAAGTCAGAGAAGGGATAGAATGGGAGCATGTGAGGGGCTGAGGGGAAGGAAAACTGGAGACCCTCAATTCTGGCATGACAAAGACGTGCAGAGAATTCTGTACATGCACCAAATATCTGCCAAATTAGGAAAATGGTTCTGGAGTCCACAAGGATTAAAAGGAACAGAGGACATTTAGTCTTATATGTCACAACTATGCCTATCAGTTGAAATTTACCTGGCACTTTGTTAAACAGCACTCTTAATTTCTTTTTTCCTTTTCTCTGCATACTAAATTTGATATATTAATTAGGAGTTTTCATTTAAAAAATTCATTGGAAGGTCTCGCATTGCCATAGCAACCGTGCAGATTCAGTAAACTCGAGACACCAACACAGCACCAGGGCCTCCTTAAGCTAGTGCTGCCATGGGGCCACGAAAGTACCAGGCAAATGACTGCACCAACCTGAAAGGGGTGGGACTCAGGGGCAACAGTCCCTTCCTAAAAGACTCTCCTTTCTCCTTCCAAACTGAATCCCTTCCACCAACACGAGTCCCCGGCGACCACACTCAGAGGTGCAGAACATTCTTCTGCAAACCCTGTGCTATGACTCCCAAGTTGTCTGTGCCCTGCCAGTGACAGGAAGAAGCGGTCACCGCCCAGAGATGTCCTCTGCTATTCGGGCCAGGGCCTACTCTTGCCCTCCTGATTTCACCACACAAAGCCCAGCTAAGTCCCGGCGGGTGCTCAGTTTGGGGATGCGGCTGCATGCCAAGCCATAAGGAGCCAGCAGCGTCCGTGAGACACCGTGAGCCGAATCTCTGCCGTCCTACTACAGGCAAACACGGTGATGCTGGGGATGTGAAATAATTCCCAAGTCAGACCGTGAGCCCCACAGACAGACTCTGTGCTTGCTCTTTTTGCCTTTCTAGTGATCCTTGAATTCCGTGACATTAACACACTGTGAACACGCAGGGAAGTCTACCTTACAAAGCTGAAGGCAGCCCAGTGCCACACCATTGTCTCCACTCCCACCCCGGAGAGCACGGTGCTGAGACCCAGAAGAGCAGCCAGCTCTTGGCTGACACCAGCAAGTGCTAAACCAGATGCGTTTCTCAGACGTTCTCTCAACCTGCAGCCAGAAACTAGAGGCAAATCTGCCTCCTGATCAGCTCCTAGTTCACTCTGGGCTTTCTTTACTTTGAATATTTATGTTAAAAACAAAAACATTTATCAAACATTCACCATCGTGAGTTCTGCTGTCCCGAAGTTCAGGACACAGTGACGGGCCACCCTGGAGCGTGTGGGGCCTGGTGTGGCTGGGCCTTCAGCCCTCCTTCTGGGCAGCACACCGTGAATCCCCGGTGCCGTCTCCCGGAGGAACGGCGGTGCACGGCCCCACACTCACCAACGCTGGCCTGACGTCGTATTACTGTAATTTCACATAATGCTTAAATTATTTATCGCAAGTAAATAGCCTGGCTCCTGAGCGCTGGGCTCTAAAATTTTGAAGGATCCATCATACCTCTGCAGGCTGTCTACAAATGAAAAATGCACATTTCAAGTATTTTAAGAAAATGTCAAAAAACATGAAATGTGTCATCAATGTACGATTTTAAATGATTTGCATGTTACCTGTAGAAAAGAGCCGTATGTTTGCATGTGACTGTATTACAGTGCCCACAGGCAGACGCGGCACCACACCTCCCTGCAGGTGCTAATTCGGGGGTCCCCGGGGCCCCCTGGCACCCCGGAAGGTGTCCCTGCAGGCCTGTCCCATGTCACCTCACCTGCCTTCTCTGCTTTCTATGGCGCCCACGGCTGCACGGTCACTCAGGAGACACCAGTCCCCGGGGTTGGCGGCTTTATCTGCAGGACTCAACAGCGCACTCGTTCCTGGCAGGGCAGGTCTTTGCACAACGGCCTGGCCCTGCCTCCAGCGCACATGGGCGAGCAGAGGATGGACACGGCGCGGTCACCAAGGAGACTGAGCCTCTGAGCGGCCGGGCCCCACCACCTGTGGGGCAGGAGCCTCACTCGCACTCGGGCAGCACAGGTGAGCGCCTCTCTTTAACTGCAAAGTACAAACGAGCCCGCACGTGGGCCCGAGCGGATCACGGAAAGCGGAAAGCAGGGCTGCCACGGGCGGTGGGCGGAGGCGCGCGCAAGCCTGGAGCCGCCACAGCCGGGGGGGACCCTCGCCCCGAGGGCCCGGGCCCGGGCCCAGCCTGCTCCTCCTGCGGCGCCGCCACTAGAAACGGAGGACGCGGGCGGGCGCCCAGGACTCGCGTGGGGCCGCAGCCACCCGGCGCGAGCTTCTCCGGAAGCCGAGGCGCCCCGGGAAGCCGTCCCACCGGGGGAACCCCTGCGGGAAAAAGCCGCCCAGCCACGCCCGCCCCTGCGATAGCGCGCGGCCCCCACGCCGTCCCCGTGCCCGCACTCACCGTCCTCCTTGTCGTCAAACACCGGCCTCCGCGCGGTGGCCGCCGACATGGACGAGCCCATCCTCTTCTTCCACTTGCTCCACTGAAACAGGGGGCGCGGCTGCGCGCGGACATCGCCCGAGTCCCGGGCCCGGGGCTGGCCAGCAGCGGGCGGCGGCAGGGCCCAGGGTGCGTCGGAGCCGGCGGGGCGCGCGCGGCCGGGGGGCGGCGAGCCCGGGGACGCCGCGGCGCTGCTGCCCCTGCGCTCGGCGCCACTCCTCATCGCCGGGTCTGGGTGCGCGCCGCAGCCGGAACTCGGGGCATGGCCGGCCCGCAGGGCCCGGAGCGGCAGTGGTGGCGGGAGCGCTCGGGGCCGGCAGCGCCCGCCGTGCGCTCTTCTGGGCGGTGGAACCCGCCCCGTAAACTGCGAGCGCTGGGGGCGGGGCTTCTGGAAGGGGCGGGGCTTCTGGAAGGGGCGGGGGCGGGGCCGAACGCCGGGGCGGGGGCGGGGCGGAGCTGAGCGCCGGGGCGTGGCAGGTGCGGAGCTTCGGGAAGGGTAGGGGCGGGGCCGAGCTGGGGGCGGGGCAGGGGCGGGGCTAGTGCCTGGAGTGTCGCTAGGGACTGGGTGGCCGCCACCAGTCTAGGGATGGGGGCTGTGGTTCGCCGGGACACGGGGACCACGGCTCAGACTAGACGGCGGGTACGAGAGCGAGGGAGGCGGGGAGCGTCCCCACGGGTATCCTGGGGCCCCGGAGGTCGGCGTCCCTGGCACGGGGACTGCTGTGCCCGGCACGGCGGCGGGACCTTCTCGCGGTCTCCGCGGGCCTCCCTCCCCTGCCTTCTTCGTGAAAACAGCCGGCGCGCGGGCTTCCGCGCCCAGTGCGGGGAGCCCTAAACTCCAGCCTTCTGCTTTGCGCAGGGTGAGGCCGGGCTGCAGGCCCGGGATGCGGGCGGCGGGAATCTGCCGGGCAGAGCCCGGCTCACGGTCAGGAGGCTGCAGGCTGAGTCCAAGCGCTGCGCCAGAGGGTGGGGTGGGGCAGGGCGGGCCTGGCTGCGAGCGCGCACACGCGGGCGCCTGGGGTGGGCGCTAAGCCCTGAGCACGTGCGCCCGCGCTCTCGGGCACCCCCGTGCCATCCTCGCGACCCCCGTCCGGCCTGAGACCGCGTGGCCGAGTCGCCCAGGGTCCCCTTGTCCAGATGCGACAGGGGCCTCGGCACTCGGCGTATTTCGGAGGCCTGGGGCGCGGCTTGACCTCCGGGCACCTCTGCCCCTACGCAGGGCCAGGCGCGACCTTGCGCGGAAAGTGCTGGGCGCCTTGGAATGCCCTGGAGAAGGCGCGGCTCTGCATGGAGCCTCGCCGCCTGCCCCTGGCGCTTGTCACTGAAGAATCAGTTTTTGCTACCGGGCTGTTTGACTTTAGGAAGCCTTTACCTCCTTAAGTTCTGCCCTGTAACCAGGACACAAAGACGGGGTCTCTTCCTCCTCGGTGAAATCCTAGATGGGATTTCCTGCTGCCCGCCCGGACGATGAGCAGATCCCCAACCTGGCTCCAAGGCCAGTGTCTCCCGCTCCCGTCCCTCCCACCGCGCACAACTGTCTACCCTGTCATTCAGCCACCGTGAGCCCTGCCTCCCCACGGCCTTTGACATTCAGTGTGGCTGCCCGCCCTAACCGCCTGATGCATGAAATCTGAGCACGGGAAGTCTGTGTGGCTTCTGGGCCAACAGGAGCCCCCATCCCTTGGGGACTACAAGGAATGGAACCATGCCCATCCACCTAGGACATGCACCCACCTGGACATGCACCCGCCTGGACATGCACCCGCCTAGGACATGCACCCACCTGGACATGCACCCGCTTAGAACACGTGGCATGCATTTCACTACCGAGATTTAGAGGGCATTTTTATGGCAGCATAACCTGGGTTACCTGACCAACCAGCCACCGCAGCTCTCCCTGCCTGGCTAGCACAAACGCATCGGTCTCTAACTTCCAGTGCACAGAGCCGAGTTTTCAGCCCTTGCAGCTGCGAAGCTCTGTTCTCTGCTCTCCATCAAAGTTGCCATTCTCCAGCAGGCACGCAGAAGGCAGTGGGTTCAGCACCTGCCTCAGAGGAAGCCCTCGGTGCCCATCCCAGCAGGAGTGGTGAAGGAGCGTTTGGAAGGGGAGGTACCAAGGCAGGGCAGTGCCTGGAACCCTGCGCACCGGGTGCACACATCAGACTCCCCAGGGCTCCTCCCAAAACACGCAGCCTCTGAACATACATCATCGCCTCTCCTCCTCTCCCTCTGACCCCTAAAAGTGGCAGAAAAGGAATAAAAGGTATAACATCCCCACCACCACCTAAGAGGGAACAGGAGAAGGGAAAACATGTTAATGGACTTCAGACAGCGGGTAGAAAGGTGACTCTGAAGACTGGAGAGGCTGAGGACCTGCAGGTAACCAGGACCCCAAAAGGCGGGAGAATGTGAATACAGCCAGAGCCCAGGACGCCTCCCCGGCCCAGGCAGTTGGGGATGGACAGTCCTCTGGTCTGAGGGTCCAAAGGGGCTCTTGACCTAGGGATACCAAGTACTGCAGAAGACAAGAGTGCAGGGGGGCAGAGGGGTTCATGGGGACATCTGCACACTTAACTAGGAGACCCTCCAACCTCACCCTTGCTGTGAGCCTCAAACACCAAGCCAGGCACCTGCCCCTCAGTCAGGAAACAGGAAGGATCTGTAGGGAAACAGCAGCTCCCAAAAGAATGCCGGGTCCTAAGATTTGGCCAGTGCAGATCAGCCCTGGAGGGGCCTGTGGGCTCAGGGCACAACTCTTGTACTGTCCAGGTGCAACCTTTGTACTGTCCAGCCACGGCTCAGGGTCCAGGCAAACACAAGACTGAGCGTTAAGAGGTGCACAGTGTAGGCATGAGACAGGAGGGGTCAGGAGCTGCTGTCCCCAAGAGGATGCCAACCCCTGGTGCCTCATGGGAGGTAGCTCTGAAGTTCTAGGGGGATGCTGGGAGGGACTGAGGCTGGGACAGAGCCAGCTGTAGATGGGAAGGGGCAGTGAGGCCAGTAGAGAATTCCTGAGTTCTCCTGTGTGCCCATGCTGCCCGGGAACGTCAACTTCATTAGGGCAGCGATGGTGTCTGCCCCTTTCAATGACAGGAGACCAAGTGACAATGTGACAGATAAATGCATTCAGTGCACTGACGTCTAGCACGCAGGAGCACACAGGAAGGCACATGGCTGGGCAGCACGTGCATGATCGTGGGACCACTTTAGCTTGGGTAGTCCGGCACAAGTCTCTGAGCAGGTGGCCTTGATGCTGAGGCCGGAGCATGAACAAGTAGCCCAAGGGAGGCCAGGTGTCCGGGTTCCAACAGCAGGAGCTGGCCCTAAGGTAGAAACGAGCTCGTGCGGGAGGACAGGAGGGTCCATGCTGCAGGACAGCAAGTGAGTGGCTGCGGCACGTGCTGAAGGGCGGGGGGTGGTTTGGGGGACAAGGTGCAGTCCCTGACACCAGGCTTCATGTGCATTTGTCCATAATTCGTCCATAAAGCCACGCCTCCTGAGGGACATGCCTTGGACATGGGGCCTCCGTTGCCACATAATTGGCACACGGCTCAGTCACACCGAGATGTGTGCTTCATCTTCTGTCATCATTATGAAATTAACACGTGCTCTGCCCACGCCTTTGTTAAGAGTCCTTTTATTAAATCTCCTCAGATCACACAATTCGTGTGTGCTGTTTCCTGCTGGAAAACACATCTCAGAACTGACCCCCAAAACAGGAAATGGGCTCCCATGGGACTCCGATGCTGGTGTCCACCTATGCGGAGAATCCACGGACAGCCTCCCTCCTGGGAAATGGAAGACAGATGGCCATGGCGCCCTCAGATTCAGCCCTGGCGGGGCCTGGGACTGAGGATTCTTGGAAGGCCAGGGCCTTGGAGCCCACGCGTGGGGACACTTGGTTGCTATGGTGACAGTATTGATTCTAAAGGTCATGTGGCCACCTGGTGACTCAGGAAGGAGCACAGCGACGGAGAACATGCAGGACGGGCTGCAGCCGCTAGGAAGGAGCCCTCGCCCCCACTGCAGTGCGCCGGGGCCAAGCATGAGTTCACCGCTCAGCTCTGCTTAAGGACCCACCACCCCAGCCCCTGCGGCCACCATCATCACGTTGCCTTTTCATCTGTCTACTCCGCCCTTTTCTTCCTCTATAAGGACACTTGTCATTGGACTTAGGGCCCACCTTACTCCAGGATGATATCATCTTGAGATCCTTAACTTAGTTACATCTGCAAAGATCCTCTTTCCAGATAAGGTCACATTCACAGGGCCGGCGCGGACATGTCCTTTGGTGGCAAAGGGCCACCATTTAACCCACCACATCCGTGGGCAGCATGGATTCACCACACTCTACAGCCCCAAAGTCCCAACCATTACAGCAGCAACTCTAAGTCCAAAATCCCAGCTCAAGATTTTTTTTGAGACAGAGTCTCACTGTGTTGCCCAGACTGGAGTGCAGTGGTGCTATCATGGCTCACTGCAGCCTCGACCTCCCAGGCTCAAGCGATCCTCCCATCTCAGGCTCCTGAATAGCTGGGACCATAGATCCATGACCCCACCCCTGGCTGATTTTTTGTGCTTTTGGTAGAGACAAGGATTTCACACTGTGGCCTAGGCTGATCTCAAACTTTGGGGCTCAAGCAATCCACCCCACTCAGCTTCCTAAAGTGCTGGGATTACAGGTATGAGCCACTGTACCCAGCCTCTCGTCTAAATATTTTCAGCTCGAAAGTCTCCAAGACTCATTGTCTAAATCATGCCTGATTTAGACAATCAGAAATGATGTCCAAGACTCATTATCTAAATCAGGCATGGGTGAGACCTCGGTTCAATCCATTCTGGGCAAAATTCCCCTTTATCTATGTAACTGTGAAACTGGAAAATATGCTTCCAAGGTACAGTGATGAGATAGGCATAAGATATACATTCCCATTTCAAAAGGGAGAAATAAGAAGGAATAAAAAGAGTCATCGGTCCCAAGTAAGTTCAAATCCAGCAGGGCAAGTTCCATGAGGTTTCAAGGCCTGGCAAGAATTCTTGGTGGCTCAATGCTGCACTACGTAAACTAAAATTAAAACCATAAGCCCCCAACCGATGGGACAGACCCGCTCTTGGCCAAGGAAACTCCAGAAAAACCTTAAAACTGAGTTCCAGGCCAAATGCAGTGGCTCATGCCTGTAGTCCCAACACTTTGGGAGGCCAAGGTGGGCAGCTCACTTGAGGTCAGGAGTTCGAGACCAGCCTGGCCAACATGGCAAAACTCCACCTCTACTAAAAATACAAAACTTAGCCAGGCGTGGTGGCACACACCTGTAATCCCAGCTACTCAGGAAGCTGAGGCATGAGAATCACCTGAACCTGTGAGGTGGAGATTGCCGTGAGCCGAGATCACGCCACTGCACTCCAGCCTGGGCGACAGAGCGAGACTCTGTCTAAAAAATAAAATAACCTGAGTTCCTGGCTATGATGGTGGGATGGGAGGTCAGACCGGTCTCCTAATACCCCCTCTCTTTCACGGTTTAGACACAACAACCAGCCAGCATTAATGTTAAGCTAGAGACCATAAGACAAACGGAATGGCTCTTTGTGGCAATAAGATACCAAATTATAAACAGGACCTAAGGCCATGCTGAGTGACGGTTAAGTCACACACTCTACCCTTACAGCAGCTAACAAGCACTGGCCTTGAGATGAGCAACATTAAACGCCGTGGCTGTTTACCATCCACACAGAGGCAGCCTCTAAGGCTAAAAAGGACCCTGCCACACGGGCCACACGACAGACATTTGCCAAGCACCTGCTCCATGCTAGGCACTGCAGCAGACACTGCTGACATAGTGAATGGTCAGATGGAGCATGCACCCCTCTCAGCGAGGGAGACGGGAACCCAGTGGATAACAGGCAAAGAGGGGATGCACAGAGGGCTGCGAGAGCAGGAGTGGACGCCAGTCCCGACGGAGCATGAGGGACACCCCCTCGAGGAAGCCCACAGCAGAGCTGACACCTGACAGATGGGCAGACGTCAGCCAAAGGGGAGCAGGAGAGCAGCCCTCCGGGCAGAACATGGGTAGCGTCCAAGAGGTGAGCAAGAATGTGATGCTTTAGAAGAAAGGAATAAATGAAAGGCCAGGCTGGTTAAGCTGGAGAGATTGAGGCAGGGAGTGGCAAGAGACGAAGGCTAAGGAGATGACAAGGACCAGGTCAAGAGGCCTCATGAGCTCCATGGAAGGTGCTAGCTCTGGCTTCCTGAAAGGCTGCTGAAGTGGGGGTTGTTTAAGACCCATGCAGTAAACTTTGGCCAATGGAAAATCACTGCTGGGAGGATAAGCTACCTCTCCTTCCTCTTTCCCGCAAGAGTTCACAGGCAGAGTCTCTCTCCTGCCCATGTGAAGGCATCCTACCTGGCCAAGCAGGGCATCCATGGAGCAGCAGCCTGTGTCAGAACTCAGCCAGCCGTCAGCCCTCGGCCAGCACCGCGATGCACCACCTTACCTGGGCCCCGCCCTTCTCTGCCCCTCTGCCCTTCTGCATCTATATAAAGGAGGGGCAAATCAATTTCATGTTGAAAGACAATTCATTGCTCATAGCAGAACTAATAACACTCTGCCTGATAGCATGTGCAGATGTAAAACTGCACAACTTACAAAGGGCAAAGAGATGATGACACTGCTGAGCTTTTCTGACATTCCCTGGAAGTGGTGTTTTACAGCTCAGGTTTGACTGTGACAGATTAAGGGTAGCTATCGTGATCCACAGCAATGCCTTTAAAAAGTGGCCCAGCTAACGAGCCAACAGAGGAGATACAATGTCACTAAAATCACCAGGAGAAGATGAAAACAACCCATGGGACACAAGGAAAATAAAGAGCAGAGTGGTAGAGTTCATCATTACAGTAAACGTAAATGGACTATGCACTTCAATTAGAAGATAGAGACCATCAGACTGGATACAAATGCAAGACCCTAATATGTATATGCTGATTCTAAAAGCTGCATCTTAAATATAAAGATGAATTATAACCTAAACACTAAAAAAGAATTTAAAAGTAAAAAGATGGAAAAAAGATATACCATGCAAATAATAATCATAAGAAAGGTGATGTAGCTATATTTTTATCAGATAACGTAGACTTCAAGACAAAGAATATTATTAGAGATAAAAAGGAACATTTCAAATGATAAAAGGATCAATTATTTAAGAATACCTAACATGCAGCCATAAAAAAGATTGAGTTTGGCCAGGCACAGTGGCTCATGCCTGTAATCCCAGCACTTTGGGAGGCCGAGGCGGGCAGATCACCTGAGTTCAGGAGTTCGAGACCAGCCTGACCAACACGGAGAAACCCCATCTCTACTAAAAATCCAAAATTAGCCAGGCGTGGTGGCGCATGTCTGTAATCCCAGCTACTTGGGAGGCTGAGACAGGAGAATCATTCGAACCTAAGAGGCGGACGTTGCGGTGAGCCGAGATTGCACCATTGCATTCTAGCCTGGGCAACAAGAGCGAAATTCCATCTCAAAAAAAAAGAATAAGTTCATGTCCTTTGCAGGGACATGGATGAAGCTGGAAACCATCATTCTCAGCAAACTAACACAGGAACAGAAAACCAAACACCACATGTTCTCATTCATAAGTGGAAGCTGAACAATGAGAACACATGGACACAGGGAGGGGAACATCACACACTGAGGCCTGCTGGGGGTTTGGGGGCAAGGGGAGGGACAGCATTAGGACAAATACCTAATGCATGTGGGGCTTAAAACCTAGATGATGGGTTGATAGGTGCAGCAAACCAGCATGACACATGTATAGCTATGTAACAAACCTGCACATTCTACACATGTATCCCAGAACTTAAAAGTAAAATAAATAAATAGATAGCACAAAAAAAGAATACCTAACAATCCCAAATATGTATGCGCCTAATAAGAAGATTTCAAACTATATAAAGCAAAACTTGACAACCGGAGAGAAAAATAGACAAACGCACAGTCATAGTAGCAGAGCTTAACACTTCCATCTCAGGAATTGCTAGAACAGGTACACACATACACAATTACTAAGGATATAGAAGTTTGGGCAACACTCTTAAGCAAGTTGGCCTGATCGACATCTATAGAACACAATAACCAATAACTGCATATTACACATTATTTTCAAGTGTGCAAGAAATGTTAAACAGGATAAGTCATATCCTGAAACAAAATGAAAATTTTCAATAAATCTCAAAGGATTGAAATAATATATAATGTGTTGTCTGAACACAATGAAATTAAGCATCAATTATAAAAGAGAGTCCAACATTTGGAAATTAAACAATAATCCATTATCAAATAATGAATCACAAGGAAATTAAAAAATATTCAAATGGAATGATTATAAAAACCAAACTAATAAAATGTATGAGATGCAGCTAGTTTTAAATGCCAGTATGAGAAAAATAAGAGATGTTAAAAATCAGTTTTCTAAGTTCTGTCTTAAGAAGCTAAAAAAACCATTCCACAATGTATACATATTCTGAAACATCTTGTTGCATGCCATAAGTATATATCATTTTTATTTGCCAATTAAAAAGAAAAGAAATTGTAAAAAAAAATTTTAAAAATAAATTACATACCTTAAAAATCACTACTATAAGCCAATGTAGCAAAGATGGGAAGTTTTGTTCATGGGAGAAGAGAGTAAAGATGAGCTATAAAAAGTTAAAAAAATAAGGCCAGGCACGGTGACTCACACTTGTCACCCGAGCACTTTGGGAGGCTGAGGTGGGAGGATTGCTTGAGCCCAGAAGTCTACGACCAGCCTAGGCAACATAGTGAGACCCAGTCTCTACAAAAAATAAGGATAAAAAAATTAGCCAGGCATGGTGGCATGCACCTGTAGTCCCTGCTACTCGGGAGGCTAAGGCAGGAGGATCCCTTGAGACTGGGAGGTTGAGGCTACAGTGAACCATGGTCGTACCACTGCACTCCAGCTTGGGCAACAGAGTGAGATCCTGTCTAAAAGATCAGGAAAATCAGCAAAGCAAATCAGTGATCCTTTAAAAAGTCATTAAAATGTATAAAGCCCCAGGATTACAGAATAAGGAGAAAGAGGAATTAGAATATTAGAAATGAAGAAAAGGCTATCACTCTAGAGTCTAAAGATACTTAAAAGAGTCCGGGCGCGGTGGCTTACGCCTGTAATCCCAGCAATTTGGGAGGCAAAGGCTGGTGGATCATGAGGTCAAGAGATTGAGACCATCCTGGCCAACATGATGAAACCCCGTCTCTAAAACTACAAAAATTAGGAGAATCACTTGAACCTGGGCTGGGAGGCAGAGGTTGCATTGAGTCAAGATCACGCCACTGCACTCCAGCCTGGTGACAGAGTGAGACTCCATCTCAAAAAAAAAAAAAAAAAAAAAATACTTAAAAGATGAAGAAAGGCATGTGGTGAAAATGTTGTACCAGTACATTATATTTGTAACTCAAATAAAATGGAGAAACTATTTGAAAAATATAATTTATCTACAAGAGAAACTGAATTTGTCATTTAAAACTCCTTCCCAAAGAAAACTGAAGGTACTGAGACAATTGAAAATTTATATGAGAACAATAAACCTAGACCCTTACATAAATAACTCAAACTGAATCAGAGGCGTAAATGTAGGAGCTAACACTATAAAATTTCTAGAAGAAAACACAGGGGAAAATCTCTATGACCTCTAGTTAGGCCAAGAGTTATTACATGTGACACCAAAAGCATGAATGAGGCATAAAATTCATTCATTGGTCTTCACTAAAGTTAAAAACTTTGGCATTCAAACATACACAATTAAGAAAATAGACAAGGGGAAAGATTGGAAATCATATTTCTGGTGTAGGACTTGTACCCAGAACATATAGGATGCTTGGCCAGGCAGATTGCTTGAGCTCAAGCGTTCAATACCAGCCTGGCAACATAATGACATCTCTACAAAAATTTTTAAAAATGCACATGGTGTGGTGGCATGTGCCTGTAGTTTGGGAGGCTGAGGTTAGAGGATCGCCTGAGCCCAGGAGGTCAAGGCTACAGTGAGTCAGGATTGCACCAGTGCACTCCAGTTTGGATGACAGAGTGAGACACTGTCTAAAAAAATAAAAATGAGGCCAAGGCAGGCAGATCACAAGGTCAAGAGATCAAGACCATCCTGGCCAACATGGTAAAACCCCGTCTCTGCTAAAAATACAAAAATTAGCCGGGCATGGTGCTGTGTGCCTGTAATCCCAGCTACTCGGGGGGCTGAGGCAGGAGAATCGCTTGAACCCAGGAGGCAAAGGTTGCAGTGAGCCGAGATCACACCAAGGCACTCCAGCCTGTGAGACTCTGTCTCAAAAAAAAAAAAAAAGGCTGGGCGCGGTGGCTCACACCTGTAATCCCAGCACTCTGGGAGGCCAAGGAGGGTGGATCACAAGGTCAGGAGTTCCAGACCAGCCTGGCCAATATGGTGAAACCTGGTCTCTACTTAAAATACAAAAATTAGCCGGGAGTGGTGGCAGGCGCCTGTAATCCCAGCTACTTAGGAGGCTGAGGCAGGAGAATCGCTTGAACCTGGGAGGCGGAGGTTGCAGTGAGCCGAGATTGCGCCACTGCACTCCAGCCTGGGCGACAGAGTGAGACCTTGCCTCAAAAAAAAAAAAAAAAAAAAAAGGAAAAGAAAAGAAAAGAAAAAACATTTCACCAAATAAGACTTACAAATGGCTACATGGCTAATACACACGTAACATGTGATAAACATTATGAGTCACTGGGCAAATAAAATTTTTAAAATTGCTTTTAGTTTATTTTTTCTTCTTCCTGCCAACTGTTGCTACCTCTGAAGAAGCAAGTAAAAATTTAAACCTCCATGAGATACAACTACACACTTATTAGGATTGCCATAATTTAAAAAAAACAGACAATACCAAGGGTTGGATGTGGCAGAACTGGAGTTCATATTTTGTTAAAGTGATGCAGCTACTTTGTTTTTTGTTTTGTTTTGAGATGGAGTTTCTCTCTTGTCGCCCAGGCTGGAGTGCAGTGGCGTGATCTTGGCTCACTGCAACCTCCACGTCCTGGGTTAAAGCAATTCTCCTGCCTCAGCCTCCCAAGTAGTTGGGATTACAGGCACTCATCATCACACTCAGCTAATTTTTGTATTTTTAGTAGAGGTGGGGTTTCACCATGTTGGCCAGGCTGGTCTCGAAATCCTGACTTCAGGTGATCCGCCCACCTCGGCCTCCCAAAGTGCTGGGATTACAGGCGTGAGCCACCACGCCCAGTCATGATACAGCTACATTGGAAAACAGTTCATTTATTTTAAATTTAAGCATAATCTTACCATATGACCCAGTGATTTCACTACCAGGAATCTAGTCAAGAAAAATAAAATATATCACTTAAAGATAGGTGCATGAATATTCATAGCAGCATGATTTCATAGCCCCAAACTGTAGATAGTCCAAATGTCCATCATCTGGTGAACAGATAAACAAATAGTATATCCATTCAACAGAATATTATTCAGCAATAAAAAGGAATGAAATACTGATGCCTTCTACTACACGGATGGACCTCAAATTCATTATTCTACATAAAACCAGATGAAAAGACGACATACTGTCTGACTCCATTTACCTAAAATGTGCACCCCATTGTCCAGGCAAATGTGTAGAGTCAGTGCTTGCCTAGGGCTGGGGTGAGAGCGGAATGGACTGCAGACAGCTGTGGGAATGCAGGGGCTGAGGGTACTCATCCTAAAGTGGGAGTGTGGGGATGGTATAAATTTACTGTAAATTGAATAAAAATTGTGGTATTGTGTCTTCACAATAGCTTGTAGCCAAGGGTTTTTTTTCCCCTTCCTTTTGTCATCTCTATTGAGGCATAATTTACATAATATAAAACTCATCTACTGCACCTTAGATGGATTTTTTTTTTTTTTTGAGATGGAGTCTCACACTTTCTCCCAGGGTGGAGTATAATGGCATGATCTCGGCTCACTGCAACCTCCGCCTCCCAGGTTCAAGCAACAATGATAAAAAGTCTTAGAAACAGCTATTTCCAGAAAAAAAAAAAATTACAGGAGACCTCATACCGTATGGCACATTTTTATGAGGTTTATAAAGCCAAGAAAAACTAGATGGCACATTGCACGTGTGAATGATAAAATTCTAAAACAAGAGAAAAATTCAGGAACATCCCACAATCCAGGCTGAGGAGGGGGCAGGTAGGGGATGGTGGGGGGTGTGCAGGGTGGGTGCTATGGCTGAATGTGTCCTCCACTTCCATGCTGGTTAAAGATAAACACAGCCCATTGCCAGAGTGGTGAGGGCAGACTGTTGCAGTGGGGAAGAGTCTAGCGTGACCTGACTCAGCTTGAATCTGCACAGCGGTGACTGCGGGTTTTAAAGGGACAGTGAGGGGCGGGGGTCCGCTGGAGCTCAGGAGGGCTGGGGAAGTGAAAACTTAAGAGTGGGAAGGGGGTGGGTCCACAGGAGACCCGTCTATAATAGGTTTGTTGACCACGGTTATGGAAGTGAGGTCCCACCCCCACAGAGGCTGGGGCATGCGGCCCTGTTCTCAGGGGTTGCTGGAGCCAAGAAGAGATCCTTTGGGCAGCTTAAGTTTTCTCAGGCAGGCATTTGGGGGGCTAGGTCACCCTTGGGATGCAGCCTGGAGTTCTTACAAATGATGCTGGTGTCCGTTCAATCTTTTGTGCGCCATGTTGAGGCCTGGTGGAGCAGAGGGCCTGGAGGAGCCTGGCTTGTGTGAGGTCAAGGGCAGACTTGATGTTCTAACCGCCGGCTCCTCAGAATGTGACTATATTTGGAAATAGGGCTCCCTGTCCCCAGGAGGCCAAGGCATTGCCGTCATTGTGATTTCCTACAGTCCTGGCGCATCTGGGTGTCCTCACCCTCTGCTGGAATCTGTAAATTATTGGTCCAGCTTATCTGTCCATCTTACAATAAATGACATCTCCATACCCTGCCATGGCCTTGGGGTGGGTGCAGTGCACCTCACCATCCTGGGACTGGCTTGCCGTGTGGTTTGTTTGGCCAATGGGGTGTCAGGTGGGAGGGAGCAGAGAGGCCCGACTGGAGAGTGGGATGGAACACGGTGAGGCCTGACTGGTCAAAGGGATGTTGGGGGGATGCCAGCGAAGTGGGCCCTGGATGTCCTCCCATAGCTACCGTCTTGCACCTTTGCATGTTCATGGGAGGCACATGGTGACCTGCTTGTCCCAGAAGAATGAGACACCCATAGAATAGATGCGAGCTGCATCTGTGGCCCAGAGCCAAGACTGACCAAGCCCAGCCAAGCCCAGCCAAGCCCAGCCAAGCCCAGCCAAGCGCAGCCCACCTGCAGAGTGAGAGGTAAATGCTTGGCGTTCATGCTACTAATTTTGGGATGGTTTGTTATGTGGAATTCTGTTGAGACTAGCCAACTGGAGTCACGTCACCCTCCACATAGCCTGCTGGGACAATCTCTAAGATGACCCAAGGCCAGCTCCCCAGAGGGTCCCCAAACTAGTCCCAGAGACACTTCATTCACCCTTTGGTCTGTAACCTCTTTAAAATTTCCATCTAAGGGCCGGGCATGGTCGTTCATGCCTATAATCCCAGCACTTTGGGAGGCCGAGGCGGGTGGATGGCTGGAGTTCAGGAGTTCGAGACCAGCCTGGCCAACATAGTGAAACCCTGTCTCTACTAAAAATACAAAAAAATTAGCCGGGTGTGGTGGCAGGCACCTGTAATCCCAGCTACTGCTGAGGCAGGAGAATCGCTTGAACCTGGGAGGCGGAGGGTTGTTCATTCATTTTGAGGCTGTAAGATGCTTCCTTGTCTGGCTTCACTGTGACGTATTTGTGCTTTCTCCCGTCCTGGCCTTTCCAGTGCTTTTGCTTAAATGCATGATCCCGCGGGGCACATTTTGGCACCTGTGTCCTGGTGCACGTCTCCATCTGCTTCTCTACTGGAGTTCAAAGGGGGAATTGTGGGGCTGTTGCACTTGAGAATTCAACCCTGCACAGGAGTCGCCAGATGCTCCCAAGATATTGACGAACACC
This sequence comes from Gorilla gorilla gorilla, assembly GCF_029281585.2. NCBI lineage: Eukaryota > Metazoa > Chordata > Mammalia > Primates > Hominidae > Gorilla > Gorilla gorilla. Next base: position 144,688,708 of record NC_073232.2, read on the forward strand.
CTCTCACAGCAGCGGGTTCCGTGGGCTTCACCAGCTCACCAACACAAGGCAGCTGCTTTGCTGGTGCCAGCTGAGTGAGTGTAAGACTCACTCATCTGAAATACAATCTTGGATCAAATTGCATTTCTCTGACAGCTAGTAAAGTGAAGCATCTTTTATATTTTTATTGGCCATTTATTTCTCCTCTACTGTGAGCTATTGGTTTATATCTTTTTACCTATTACTATAAATGTATCTCTATCTTTTCCCTATTGAATCATAGGAATGCTGCATACTATCTTTATCGGATTATAGAGTCTGGATACTAATCTTCATTGGATATAAGAGTCGCCAGTATCTTCTCTCAGTTTTTGGCTGACTTAATTTTCTTTATGGTATCTTTCTGATGAACAGGATTATTTCCAGTATAGTGAATTTACCAATATTTATTTTTATGGTGGTTTTATATCTTGTTTAAAAATCCTTTCTTAGCCTAAGTAAAATTCACTGACATTTTCTCCTAAGGATGTGTATAAACTCTTGCACTGGCGCATAGCTTACCTGTGGGAAACTACACAGGTAATGGGCATGCATCTCAACCAAATTTCACGCCAGTGTAACTACCAGCACAGGAAGTAAAATGTTGCCAGCATCTGAGAAGCCCTGGAATTACTAAGCCCTTCCCAGGGCCATACCACCCAGCAGGGGGAGGAGGCACCCTGATCTGGGAAGCCCTCCTGCCTGACACCCATTTGGGGTCATCTGCAGTGGCCACTCTGTACTTCCTCCAGTGTCCTGGGGTGGAGGTCGTGGTTCTCTGCTCTCTCCACAAACATGTGCATGTCTCAGCCCCATTCTCTCTGGCCCAGGGACCGGTTTGGTTCGTGCGTCCCTCTCCTGAACACATTTGATTGCTTACTCAATCCCAGAGTGTTCTTACGAAACCAAAAAGAACAGATACCTGGTTCTGCGTCTGTGAAATGCAGGCCCTCTAAAACGCAAAGCCCAGGGAAGGAGGATGTCTCTTCCCTGGTCTAAGTGCTGCCCTGCGTCGGACTCACCACCCTTTCATTCTGTGTACTATGATTATTTCCTTTCCTACTGCTTGTCCTTACTGAAATAATGACGTTTTCAGTTGCTTAGTTTTTGTTGAACCTCTTGGGAATTCTTCCTGCCCCTTACAATAGGCTTACCATGTAATTTTCCACCAAATCAATTTCTCCTTGCACAATGCATTCTGGGTCCAAACCCTGGCTCAAGTCTGGAAATGGGCCAGGAATCACGATTGTTACTGAGGCGCTTGCCCTTGGCTTCCTGGTCGCCCATCCTTGATCTCTCTTAACTGTATGGACTGAATAGTGCCATCACTGGCTGGCTTAAGACTCCGTCCCTAGCGTTCTCACTGGCCTAGGCCAACACCAATGTTCCCAGACTGGTGCCCACCCTGGCACCTCGTCAATGTACTTCCTCCAATAAAGACAGTTCCTTTCCAAGAGATGTGCTGATCGAATTGTGGCAGACAGAATAATGGCCCTCAGAGACGTCCATGTCTGAATCTCCAAAACCTGTGTCTATGTTAGGTACATGAATTCAAGTTAAAGAATTTAAGATAGAAGGTGGGGTGCATGGGGATTGGAGGCTCACAGGCCATGAGATTGGCTTGGGATGGGGAGATGGATGGAGCTAAACCATTTTGCACCCAAGTCTCAAGGCCAGTGTCTTGGTCCATTTTCTGTTGCTACAAAGAATACCTGAGACTGGGTTATGATTTATACAGGAAAGATGTTTACTTGACTCAGTTTTGAAGGCTGGGAAGCCCAAGAGCACGGCAACAGTTTCTGGTGGTGCTTTTGTCCTGCATCATGACACAGAAGCGAAGTGGAAGGGGGAGTGGGACAAAACATGAGGGGTGGCCTCATGTTATAATAACCCAACCTGTGGCAGTTAATGCTGTCCGGAGAGAGCGGGAAGCCACTCACTCCCTCAAGAATTAGCCCAGTCCCTAAAGAGCAGCATTAATCTCTTAATGGCCTAACCACACCTTAAAGACCCCACCTCCCAACACCCCCACACCTGGACCAAATTTCCAACATATGAATTCCAGGGACCCACTCCAACCACAGCAGCTGGGAAAATGGAGGCCAAGAGCTGGGGATGAGTCTGAGTCTCCCTGGGTACTGAGACAAGTTCACCACTTTGGCTCATCTGAGAAATTCATTAACCATTCATTACACACCCCCTCCTGATGGGCCACAGAACACACCCCCAGCTTTTTCATGGCAGCCTGAAGGCTGCAGCTTCTTGTCTTTCCACACCATTCCACATCTTCCTGGCAAAATCCCAGTCCTGGCTTGTGCTCTCAGAAGACCTATATGAGGAAACAGAGGTCATCTTCACTTTGCAGTCTGAACTCTTTTCAAGGAAGAGCAATGTATTTCAGTTGTCACATTGTATGATGATTGGTTTAGCAGGCACAGCAGAGCAGAAATGGAATCAGCTGCCAGGGGCATTTTGAACATCTTCCAAAAAACAATTTTAGGCCATTTTGAAATCTGTAAACTTACATAGAAATGTGTATTGTCCTTATATTCAACTTTCTATAAAGTATATTTTACATTTTAAAAAAAGACTGCCTTTCTTTTGATGTTGTTGACAAAAAGAGTCAAGTTCTGTCAAATACTTAAAGAGGTTTATTTCTGAGCTAAATATGAGTGACCATGGCCCAAGGCAGTCTCAAGAGATCCTGAGATGTGCCCAAGGTGGTTGGGTTGCAAGATGGTTTTATACATTTTAGGGGAACATAAGACATCAATCAATGCATGTGAGGTATACATTGGTTTGGTCTAGAAAGGTAGGACAACTGAAAGTGGGATGGGGAGAGATGCAGGAGAGTGACCTTACAGGTCATAGGTGGACTCAAAGATTTTCTGATTGACAATTGGTTTAAAGAATTATTATCTAAAGACCTGGAATCAATCAACAGGAAGGCGTGTCTGGGTTAAGATAAGGGGTTGTAGAGATCAAGTTCTTAGTGGTAGATGAAGTCTCATTGGTGGCTACTGTTAGAAACAATTGATGGTAAATTCTGATGTTTCTGATATGGTTTGGCTGTGTCCCCACCCAAATCTTATGTTGAATTCCCACATGTTGTGGGAGGGACCCGGTGGGAGGTAACTGAATCATGGGGACAAGTCTTTCCCATGTTGTTCTCATGATAGTGAATAAGTCTCACGAGATCTGATGGTTTTAGAAAGAGGAGTTCCCCGGCTGGGCGCGGTGGCTCACACCTGTAATCCCAGCACTTTGAGAAGCCAAGACAGGTGGATCACAAGGTCAGGAGATCAAGACTGTCCTGGCTAACACAGTGAAACCCCGTCTCTACTAAAAAATACAAAAAATTAGCCAGGCGTGGTGGCAGGTGCCTGTAGTCCCAGCTACTCGGGAGGCTGAGGCAGGAGAATGGCGTGAACCCAGGAGGCGGAGCTTCCAGTGAGCCGAGATCGCACCACTGCACTCCAGCCTGGGTGACAGAGCAAGAGTCCGTCTTAAAAAAAAAAAGGGAGTTCCCTGCACAAGTTCTTGCCTGCTGCCATCCGGGTAAGACGCAACTTGCTCCTCCTTGCCTTCCGCCATGATTGTGAGGCTTCCCCAGCCAGGTGGAACTTAAGTCCAATGAAACCTCTTTCTTTTGTAAATCGCCCAGTCTTTGGTATGTCTTTTTTTTTTTTTTTTTTAGGACAGTCTTGCTCTGTTGCCCAGACTGGGGTGCAGTGGCGCGATCTCGGCTCACTGCAAGCTCCGCCTCCCGGGTTCATGCCATTCTCCTGCCTCAGCCTCCAGAGTAGCTGGGACTATCGGAGTCTGCCACCAACGCCCGGCTAATTTTTTGTATTTTTAGTAGAGACAGGGTTTCACCGTGTTAGCCAGGATGGTATCGATCTCCTGACCTCGTGACCTGCCCGCCTTGGCTTCCCAAAGTGCTGGGATTACAGGCATGAGCCACCACGCTGGCCAGTATGTCTTTATCAGCAGCGTGAAAATGGACTAACATGGTTTCCTATGTAGACCTTCAAAGGGTGCTAGACTATCAGTTCATCTCTTCAGGACTGGGGAGGCCTGGAAGGGTAAAGATCCAGTTATGTTAGATTCTTTACAGATACAAATCTCCACCCCACAGAAGACAGCTTTGCAGGGCCATTTCCACATATGAAAAATAAACAAATTTGGGGGTAATTATCTTGATTTCCTTATCTGCCATGTGATATTACGCCAGTCAGTTGGAGTTGGTATCTTATTGCTACAGAGTCTGTTCTGTCAGTCTTAAGACCTCTATTTTATTTTTGAGACAAAGTTTCACCCTGCCACCAGGCTGGAGTGCAGTGGTGTGATGTCGGCTCACTACAACCTCCACCTGCTGGGTTCGAGTAATTCTTGTGCCTCAGACTCCTGGGTGGCTGGAATTATGGGTGCACGCCTGGCTAATTTTTGTATTATTAGTAGTGATGGGGTTTCCCCATGTTGGCCAGCTAGTCTCGATCTCTTGACCTCAAGTGATCTGCCTGCCTTGGCCTCCCCAAGTGCTGGGATTACAGGCGTGAGCCACCTCGCCCAGCCAAGATCTCTATTTTAATGTTAATGCTGGTTAGTTTGTCTAACCCCAAAAGGAGAAGAGTATCATGAGGTACGCCCAGTCCTCCACTGCTGGTCACGGTCTGAACTAGGAGGCGCGCCCAGTCCTCCACTGCTGGTCACGGTCTGAACTAGGAGGCGCACCCAGTCCTCCACTGCTGGTCATGGTCTGAACTAGTTTCAGGTTTCTTTGGAATCCCCTTGACAGAGAAGAGGGGTCCATTCAGCTGGTTGGGGGACTCAGACTTTTGTTTTTGGTTTACAATGTAGAAGAATATTAATTACTGGAAAAACATCATGTATAACTTATGGCAGCTTCACAATAAGGGATTACATAAAAAAACTAAAGCAGAGTAAAACTGTTTTATTTCCTGTACTGGAAAATATTACTTTCTCTGGGCAAGATGGTATTGCAAATTCAAGCTTAGAGGCTGATACGGTTTGGCTGTGTCTCCACTCAAATCTCATCTTCAATTCTCACGTGCTGTGGGAGGGACCCGGTGGGAGGTAACTGAATCATGGGGGCAGGTCTTTCCTAGGCTGTTCTTATGATAGTGAATATGTCTCACGAAATGTGATGATTTTAAAAAGGGGAGTTCCCCTGCACAAGCTTTCTCTCCTTTTGCCCGCTGCCCTCCACGTAAGATGTGACTTGCTCCTCCTTACCTTCCACCATGATTGTGAGGCCTCCCCAGCCACGTGGAACTTTAAGTCCATTAAACCTTTTTTTCTTCCCAGTCTTGGGTATGTCTTTATCAGCAGCATGAAAACAAACTAATACAGAGGCCCTCCCACAATTCTCCCCACCCATGGCTACAATAGGTAATTTTTATTTAAAAAAAAATTTTTTTTTTGAGACAGGGTCTTGCTCTGTCACCCAGGCTGGAATGCAGTGGCATGCTCTCGGCTCACTGCAACCTTTGCTTACCAGGTTCAAGCAATTCTCCTGCCTTAGCCACCCGAGTACCTGGAACTACAGGTATGCACCACCACGCCTGGATAATTTTTGTATTTTTAGTGGAGACGAGGGTTTCTCCATGTTGGTCAGGCTGGTTTCAAACTCCTGACCTCAGGTGATCCGCCCACCTCAGCCTCCCAAAGCACTGGGATTACAGGTGTGAGCCACCATGCTTGGCCTATAATAGGTAATTTTTAAAACAAAAATTTAAAAACTGGCAACACTTCATAGACCAAAAATGAATCAGAAACACATAGCAGCTCACAGGACCCAGACTTTGGGCCTGTGGGGGCTCTGGGCCCAGAAAGAGGGAAAGGTGCTTGGGAAGGCTGTCCCTGAAGAGTGAGGGGGCAGAAAGTGCCTGAGAGTAGTGGAGAACAGCCAAGAGCATCGCTGAAAACCAGGGCTGGAATAAGTCTCTTGCCTCTGTAACTGCCCTATGGGTTCACCTTGCCTGCTGCCTAGGCAGAGCCCATTTACCAAGACAGGGGAATTGCAATGGAGAAAGAGTAATGAACGCAGAGCCGGCTGTGCAGGAGACCGGAGTTCCACTATTATTACTCAGTCAGTCTCCCTGCACATTCTGGGATCAGAGTTTTTAAAGATAATTTGGAGGGTGGGGCTTTGGGACATGAGGAGTGCAGATTGGCCAGGTTGGAGATGGACTCGTAGGGGTCGAGGTGAGGTTTCCTTGCTGTTTTCTACTCCTGGGTGGGTGCGCGAACTGCTGGAGTGAGATTACAGGTGTGGGTGGTGTCAGCTGGTCCATGGAGTGCAGGGTGTGTGAAATATCTCAAGCTCTGATCCTGGGTTTTACAACAGCGATGTTATCCCCAGGAGCAATTCGGGGAGGTTTAGACGCTTGGAGCCAGAGGCTGCAGGACCCCTAACCTGTAATTTCTAATATTGTACCTAATTTGTTAGTCCTGCAAAGGCAGACTGGTCCCTGGGCAAGAAGGGGGTCTTTTCGGGAAAGGGCGATTACCCGTTTTGTTTCAGAGTCAAACCACGAACTGAATTCCTTCCCAAGGTTAGTTTGGCCTATGCCCAGGAATGAACAAGGACAGCTTAAAAGTTAGAAGCAAGATGGAATCGGTTAGGTCTGATCTCTTTCACTGTCATAATTTCCTCAGTTATAATTTTGCAAAGGCGGTTTCACTTCCATGAAAGGAATGTGAAAAAACATACAACTTCTGCAGCGATATCTGGAGATGGAGATGAGGACAGCCCTCGGCCCAGCCTCTTTCTGGCTCCAGGACTGGATCTACAGTTCCCAACGGCAAGGCCAGGCAAGCACCCAAGCATGACCCCAAAAGGCTGGACGGAGGCTCCTGCCAGAGCATGACACACAGTGAATACTCAGGGAAACAGAACATAAGCCCCCTCTGCGGAAGCCTGCAAGCCTAGATTTCAAAACACAGGACTCCAAGAGGACAGATAACAGTATCAGCCATCAACTGGTAAATTCCGCCCAGGGGAGATGAAAACAATAAAGCACAGTTTAAAATAAATGTGTCTACCCCGGGCAGTGGCTCAGGACTGGCAGTGGCTCACGTCTACAATCCCAGCACTTTGGGAGGCTGAGGCAGGTGGATGGCCTGAGCTCACGAGTTCGAGACCAGCCTGGGCAACATGGTAAAACCCAGTCTCTACAAAAAATACAAAAATTAGCCCAGTGTGGCGGCACATGCCTGTAGTCTCAGCTACTTGAGGGGTTGAGGTGGGAGGATTGCTTGAATCTGGGAGGCAAAGGCTACAGTGAGCCGAGATCACACTGCTGAACTCCAGCCTGGGTGACAGACTGAGACCCTGTCTCAAAAAATAAATAAAATAAATAAATAGAGGTGTTTGGGATTCTCATGGTAGATAAAGAAAGAAAACAGCCATGAACATTAAAAACAGATTATAAAACAAAAACTGGAAGAAATAAGAATAGACACAAAAAAGAAAATTAGAAACAGAGACCAATGCGGTTTTATTTAAAAACTCAATAGATTAAACAAACTAATTGGATGGAGACAGAGCTAGTAAACTGGAAGATCGTAAACCCAGAACACAGAGACCAACACTGGGAAGCGCGGTTTGAGAGATGGAGAAGACACTGAATGGGTGCAAGCTACTCCCTTTTAGGAGATCCAGAACAAGAATTCTGTCAGGGTGCAGAGGTGCCACGGGAGGACAGATGGCCGGGAAGGGCTGGGAACTGAAACTTAGCTATCTCAGGTGAGAAGACACGGCCAGCAACAGGCAACACAGCCAAACCAACCTATACTCAGAAATACCACAGCGAAATTTCAGAATAAAGACATGAAAAGAGAAGACAGATTTCCTTCATGGAAGTAGCAATGCCACGGGCAGCAAACTTCTCAGCAGGGTAGCAGCAGTCGCTGCCCCAGAGGAAGGTCCTAAAATCAAGACAGGAAATGACTCAACAAGGAACGCGGCACCAGCTCCACAGCCACTCAATAATCAGATCAACACGAACACTTCACTCGTTCCTACGTTGGGAAGCTCACCCAAGAATACTTGCCAAAAGGCTACCAATGGATACAATCTGGCTGGGCAAAAACTGAGCACAGTAAAGGGCAAAACATGCTCGTACATACAATTAACTACTGACTACAAAAATTAATTTAGCATGAAAAATGTGAAACAAAAACCTGAGGCAACAATAACAAGCAAGAGGGAATACGCTCAAATGGTTAGGAAATGTTTTATTTGTGAAAAGAGATACTGGAATGCTGAAACTTGTTAGAAATAGCATCGTGCTGAAATCTTCCATCCCTTTCGCCACTCACGGCACCACCCATGTCACTCCTCATTCTCTCCTTGCTCTGCCCGGGTGGTTGGCCTCCCCACGCTCCTGGGAAGGTACTGGTTGTGCTTTCAGCTTCCTGATTGGTAGATAGTTGGGTATGTACGAAAACTTTTTTTTTGAGACAGGGTCTCGCTGTCACCGAAGCTGACATCCAGTGGCACAATCATAGCTCACTGCAGCCTCAAAATCCTAGGTTCAAGCGATCCTCTTGCCTCAGCCTCCCACACAGCTGGAACTACAGGTGTGTGCCACCACACCCAGCATTTTTTTTTTTTTTTAATTTTTGTAGAGACTGGGTTGCCCAGGCTGGTCTCCAACTCCTGGCCTCAAGCGATCTTCCCACCCTGGCCTCCCAAAGTGTTGGGGTTACAGGCGTGAGCCATCGTGTCCGGCCTAAAAAACATTTCTTACTGTGATTTCTTAACAAAAATAAAACGTAACTCCCCTCAAAGTGGATAGTCGTTTCTCCACATAATTATGTCGTTTCCTTAAAAAAGTGAAATCAGGCCGGGCGCGGTGGCTCATGCCTGTAATCCCAGCACTTTAGGAGGCCGAGGGGGGCGGATCATGAGGTCAGGAGATCGAGACCAGCCTGGCCAACATGATGAAATCCCGTCTCTACTAAAAATACAAAAATTAGCTGGACGTGGTGGCGCGCCTGTAGTCCCAGCTACTGGGAGGCTGAGGCAGGAGAATTGCTTGAACCTGGGAGGCGGAGGTCGCAGTGGGCCGAGATCACGCTACTGCACTCCAACCTGGGAGACAAAGCAAGACTCCACCTCAAAGAAAAAAAAAAAAAGTGAAATCATGGCAGACTCCAGCTAAACTGTCTGGGTTTCAAGAGTGTTTCTGGGTGGGACAGAAGGTGCTACTTTTCATTATCAGTTGGATTCTGGAATGAAGGTGCACGGGACTCCAGGGTTCCACATGACCACGCGAGCACCTCCCCTCCCGCCCGGTGTCATTTCATCTTCTTCCAAATTCTCAAAACCCTTCCTCAGGACGCTCACTGCGTTTCCTCGCCCCCCTCACTCCTCCGTCCACTGCAGGAGACTCAGCAGAGGCAGCCTTACTTCTCCAAAGAGGACGGTCTGAGTCTGCGTTCCCCTGGCAGCAAGCCCTGAGGCAAGATTTGGGGACAAGCAGCTCCTGTGGGAAGTGGCTCCAGGAAGCCCCAGGAGAGAAGCGGGGAGTGAGCCCAGCGGGAAGGACAGGCAGCGAGGGCGGCCCCAAAGGTGGTGCCTCGGCAGCAATTCTTTTCTGCTCGGCTGTCCTCGAGCAGCCCCGCCCGCCCCGGGCCCTCCGGCTCCCCAGACGGCACTTAGCATCGCGCTCTCTTCCTTCCCCTCTGTGCCAGGCCGGTCGCCCCTCCAGACCCTCTCGGTCCCTACTTGCCGGTCGGCCACCGCCCCTTCAAGGCCGCTGGCGCGGAAAAACGGATGCTACCGTTGGCCGCGTGCGTGCGCAGGCGCACCACCCCCTGCCGCCCCCGCGCAGGCGCACCACACCCCCCCCGCAAGCTCACCCCCGCCCCCGCGCAGGCGCACCACACCCCGCCCCCTCCCGGGCAGGCGCACCACACCCCGACCCCCTGCCGCGCAGGGGCACCCACACCCCGCCCCCGCACGCAGGCACAAACCCCCACAACACGCACACCCCCGCGCGCAGGCGCACCACACCCCTCGCGCAGGCGCACCACAGACACACTCGCGCGCAGCGTGGCGCCTGCGGGTTTCCGTACCGGCGTCTCCATGGCGACCGCGTTGGCTGGGTGGCCTCCATTGTCGGGCTGCTGCTCTCAGCGGCGGGGCTCGCCAGCGTTCCAGTGGGCGGGGGCGCGGCAGGTGAGACGGGGCGGGTACGGCCAGCTGGCTGAGCCCTCGAGGCGGGCGGCGGCAGGAAGGTGGTGCCTCGGCCCCTCCTGCCCTGTCGCCTAGCTCCAGCCGCGATGCTGACCGCAAAGGCTGCCCTCTTGAGGCCTGGAATGTGAGGCCCAGAGCGTCGGATCCAACTCAGCCTCGCCCGGATGGGGAAATCGAGGCAGGGAGCGGGGGTGGGCGTGCGTGGGGATCCCTTGAAGGCAGCCTCGGAAACCCCACGGAGCCCGCGCTGCCTGGGCCCTGTGTGAGTCCAGGCTGTTGTTTCACTTCTGGTTTTAAGATACTTCCCCTGTTCTGAGGTTTGAAGCCTCCCCTCCTCTGTTTTAAGTTCCGTGATTCGGAGAAAACAAGTGAACTGACCGTGAAAAAGCCCGCGGGCTTCCATGGAATGCAGGCTGCCTGGGGTCGAACCCTGCTGGGTCCCGGTGTCGCCTCTACCCCCCAATTAACTGCGCCCCTGGAGCAGTTCCCTAACTGATCTACGCCTCATATGCCAATCATTGGGCTGTTTAGTGACTTGAATTAGATGAACTGATGCATTCCAACGTTGATTCTTATTGCCGAATAAATTGTTTGGAAATTGCAAGTAGAAGTGTGCCTCGCTGGATGAGGTTTTGGTGAACAATACTTCTGAGTAAAAGTGTTGCTGGACAACGAAAATTCGAGATTAATTTAACAGGTTTTTCCCCGGTGCTTAACTGGGTGTTAGCCAGACTTAGTTCTGGTCACTGGGTCAAAATGGTAAACAAAAGACAGGCTTCCTGGCCTCAAGAAACTAAAAACATAGTTCAAATGGCACAGAACCACACCAGAGGTAAGAAAGAGTGCAAACTTCCACCCGCCCCCAGTCATTTCATGGAAGCGTTGCAGTTGATTTACAGGCTTTGAAATGTTCTGATCTGTTTACATCCCTAAAATGATCATTACTATTGTGCGCCTTTGCGTTTTCCAGGAGTTAAATCTTGGAACTCCATTGTACAAAGTGAAAGCAGAGAATTTTAATCTGAACCTCTTTGTATTCCTTTTTTTTTTTTTTTACATGTTTAAAAGTCAAATTTTTGCTACTGCTTAGGAAAAATGATAGCTTTTAAAGCAAGTTACATTACAGTAGATCTGCCACACAGCTGTTCTGTTTTGCCTTGGTATAATTAGTTGTTTCTACGTTTCCCTTTCCCGTGTCTCCAGGTGACTCCAGACCAAGGAGGATGAGCTGCTGTCCCTGGAAGAGAACGGATGGAGGGAAGCAGCTCCTACGAAGTTCCCTCTGTGGCTGCTGCTGATCTGGAGGAGGGTGCTGGTCAGACTAGGAGCTTGCCTGCCACCCCCTCTAAAGATGTTCACAAGGGTGTTGGAGGCATCATCTTTTCCTCCTCACCGATTTTAGACTTGAGTGAAAGTGGTCTGTGCCGTTTGGAGGAGGTCTTTAGAATCCCCAGCCTTCAAGTAAGTGGGGCTGCTCCTCAGGCTGTGTGCCCACAGGTCCCCTATAGACAGAAATGGGAATATATCCCTGGGCTTTATTTGTAGGCTTCTTTCTCTTCGGAAGTGATGAATTCTAAAATGAAATAGAGGAAAGGTTAACTCATAGTTTCATACGCCAATCACAACAAAATGGGAAATTCATGATGGGGACCAACCAATGGAAATAGTACATCTTTTTAGATGCAGGTGTCTGTTCTCTTCCTTGCAGTTCATCTCTCAAAACCTGTGGTAGAAACTACTGCCAAACACCCTTGGTCTCTTAATTAAAACACAAAACCTTAAAGAAAATCAGGCAACATGAGCAGTTAAAAACTTTGTTCTCATCCATGATTTTGCTCATGTTACACACTGGTTTTACTTTGTGCCCGGCCCTTCTCCGGGTCAGTCCGCAGTAGATGCTGTCTTGTCCCTGTGATTTCTAGAGAAAGCTTCTGTGAGGGCACAGCTTTGATGTTAGACAGTTGAGGGTTCCCCCTGCAGCACTTGTCCCTGCTGTGACTCACAGAATTTCCTTAAACCTCATTTGGTTTAATCTGGAATGTCAGAATGATCATGTTTTCACATCATTTATTGTGAAAATGGATAACGTGAAAGTTCAGTGTCTGGAACATAGTTATGATATTGATTGACTTTCTTTTTGTATTTTTAGTAGAGATGGGGTTTCACCATGTTGCCCAGGCTGGTCTTGAATGCCTGAGATCAGGTGATCTGCCTGTCTCAGCCTCCCAAAGTGCTGTAATTACAGGTGTAAGCCACCGCACATGGCCAGATTGACATTTTTGAGTGCTTCTACAAGAGCTACATATTTAGATTTTTAGTGGCTGCTTAAGTTATAAACTCTACATTTGCGTTGTCTTTGCTGTCAGGGCAGCGCTGGTCTTGCTCTTTCTTTCCTTCACGCTGACATCTAGGGTGAGGCACTGGTCACAGGGACCTGCCTTGTCCTGGCTCCTGTTACACAGGTGTCACTTTTAATGAACAGATATCCTCAGCTCTGAATAAGGGATCCAGCAGAGCCCTGAGGTTTCTGTTACCTTTATGCACAAAGGGAGAAGGAGGAAATTCCAGAGGTCTTCAGGCTTAATGAAGAAACTTGATAACTGTTTATACCTTTCAGAAGACAAATGTCAGTATAAATTTTATTACCATGGCATAGAGTCTTTAAATGTGGTAATCAGAGTAGTAGACTTTCTGCAGCTGTGGCTGCAGTCTCTAAAGTCATAAACAGCACTTCCAGAGATCTCCCATCCTCACATGAGGCTCCCAGGACCTAATAGGAAAGATGGAACTTGTATTGTGACATAGCCACTTCACTGTTCACCACATGAGAAACAAACTTACCCATCCAAACCCAAAGAATGGACTCAGAGAACAGTGGAAAAAAGACTTTTTAATGACGGTCTTGCAAGATTGGGTGTCTGGTGGGCAGGCACACCCAGCAGGGTTACAACAAGCCATTTATCCCCTGATGGGCAGGTCCCGCCCCAGTTCCTCATAGGCTGAGTACTATGGGGTCACAGTCTTCCCGGATGTCGTCTATTGGTTGTTGGGTAGGGGCTGTAGGGCGCAGGTCGCTCCCCCAGATCATCATAGGCTGAGTACTATGGGGTCACAGTCTTCCCGGATGTCGTCTATTGGTTGTTGGGCAGGGGCTGTAGGGCACAGATTCCTCCCCCAGATCCTCATAGGCTGAGTACTATGGGGTCACAGTCTTCCCAGATGTCGTCTATTGGTTGTTGGGTAGGGGCTGTAGGGCGCAGGTCGCTCCCCCAGATCCTCATAGGCTGAGTACTATGGGGTCACAGTCTTCCTGGATGTCGTCTATTGGTTGTTGGGTAGGGGCTATACGGTGCAGGTTCCTCTCCTGGCTCCTCATAGGCTGAGTACTATGGGGTCGCAGTCTTCCTGGACGTTCCCTATTGGTTGTTGGGCAGGGGCTGTAGGTATTTTCTTTAGGGTTGTCCTGCTTTATTTTGTCGTGGCCCACAATGCATTGCAATCCCAGTCAGCTCAGGGGCTCTTCAAGTATTTGACTTATGACCTAAGTAGCTGGGCAGGCTGATAAGAATGGACAAAACGAGCTATTTTGCGGGCTAGTAAACTTTCATCTTAGATTAATCTTCTTTGGTTTGGGTGAGGGCAACTAAGGGGTGGGGAATGGCCAACAAGCAGGCATCGGCTATCCAAGTAGGGGCCTAGTACATCCTGCTTTTCTGTAGTTTGCTGACCTAAGCCAATTCAAGGCACTTTGTCTTGGAAATGAACCACTGTATATATTATTTCCTTCAACCATAACCAGCTCCAAGTCACAGGTGGTGCCTGCATTTCCAGAGGTGCTGGGGAGGAAGAAGAGTGTTATCTTTCTGAGATTCCTTTTACTGGCATTGAGAACGACATGGTTTCAAAGCTGAGCACTGGAATCAGCTTGCCCTGGGCGGGAAAGAACAGGACCAAGAAGCGTAAAACCACTCCTGCAGAGGCCCGAGAAAGGCAGCACGTGGAGGCATGCACATGCCTGTATGTGGGGGGTGCACACCCATGTATGTGGGGGCACACACTGTGACCTGTGATTGCCAGGATGCTTTCTGGAGACCAAGCCAGCTGCCAGCAAGCAGTGACTCTGGCAATTTCCTAACAGAGATAAGACAGTGTTTCCAATGCCTTTCTGAAGAGTGTGATTTTTCCAGTCAGTGTTTCTCCAATTGGAATCTGTCAGTGATTTGGATCAGGGACACGGTGTTGAGGGCGGAATGGGGAGGCATGTGGCGCTCTGTGCAATGTGCAGTGTGTGTTTCATAGAGAAGGCAACGTAATCACAACAGCCAATCCACGCACTGTTCTTTAGTGCTTGCCCACATTGCCCTGTCTCACAGATGAGGACACTGGAGCACAGAGAGGTTCAGGAACTTGCTCAAGGTCACACAGCCAATAGATTTTGAAACCTAGATGTGGATCCAGGCAGTCTGGCTTTGAGATCATTGTTCCGAACATCTGTTTCTACTCCCTCAGGAAATACAGATATGGATGTAAATACATATAATAATGTGTGTATAAACAACTAGCAGCATTAATGACAGTATTGTACAAATTAGCTATGATCCTTCCACACTGTGACTGTAAAATTGTGTGAATGTTATATGCATTTTACACAGCTAAAATCAGTGTGTATACATTCATCTTCCACCTTCCCTTATTTGTCATGACTTTACAACGCCGCTGAGTTGATGTGTCAGTCTGCTTCTGAAATGCTGCTCGCTGAGGCTTTGTTTGCTGCTGATCGTAGAGAACACCACGGCAGACATCTCTGTCCCTGTCTTTTAGTTTCGTTTTAATGATTGACTTGGGCTGAGTCCCCCAGACCAGACATGGCTCTGGCTATTTGCTCAGTAAGCAGGCGATTTCGGGGGCTGCCGAGGGCCAGGTGCTGCGGCAGGCACTGGAGAAACGGCCGAGACACTGAGTGTGGGGCCCCGGAATTCAGACCATGTCAAAGGCTTTGGGATAGAAACAGTGGTGTGCTCGGTAAGCAGCAGAGTGCCGGCTCTTCAGGAAGTCAGTTCCGGCTCCGAAGGCCGCTGGAAGGAGTCCTGGTTCTTTCTGATTCTTTTGTCTACTGTTCACATCTTTTAAGGGTAAGAGATTGGGTTTTTGTTTTTAACTTAGTATATATGGTTCTGGTTGTTAGTAGTTCTTTTGGAAATAGATTTTGGATATATCATGTTTTACAAATTAGTTGGTTGACAAAACATTCTCTGATTCTCTTTTCCATGGAAGCAATTGCATCTGCAAAGGAATGCCCTGTGTGTGATTCCTCAAGATTTCTTTCAGTTGCTTCCGAACCTGACTTGGCTGGACCTCTGGTACAATAGAATTAAAGCGCTTCCTTCTGGTTTTGGAGCTCACAAGTAAGTTGTTTATGTTTCCAGATTTTAAAAATCATCTTTTAAGTGCACGAGTGCCTGTTCTTTCGCTCCTTGTCCTTTACTCTTGATTGAATTTTTACCTCGGAATAGAAACATTTAATAGTATTTTTAAAGCCAGCTAAGAGGTGCGACGGCTGAATGTACCCAACACAGAACTATAACTTGGGATATTTGGTGCCACAGAGAATGCTGTAGCCACAGTGTCTTTTTGCTGGGCAGCCAGTGTGATTTTTGTCACAGCCGATTCCAGCTCTGACTCTCCTTGTGTGAAGCTGTCTGAAAATCAGAAATACCTCTGATGAGTTAAACCAGCAACTTTGGCCAGGTGTGGTGGCTCACGCGTGTAATCCCAGAACTTTGGGAGGCCGAGGCAGGCAGATCACCTGAGGTCAGGAGTTTGAGACCAGCCTGGCCAACATGGCAAAACCCTGTCTCTAATAAAAATATAAAAATTAGCCAGGCGTGGTGGTGGGTGCCTGTAATCCCAGCTCCTCGGGAGGTTGAGGCAGGACAATTGCTTGACCCCAGGAGGCGGAGGTTGCAGTGAGCTGAGATCACACCACTGCACTCCAGTCTGGGTGACAGAGTAAGAGTCCGTCTCAAAAAAAATAAATAAAAAATAAACCAGCTCCTTTGCTCCTGAGGGCTCCTGGGTAACCCACATTGGTTCTTGGCAAATAATGAGAAATTCTTCTCACTTTGGAAAACTGGGAGCACCCAACCAAGCTCCAGGTGTCCTGTCCATTTCCACCACTTCCCTTCAAGGAGTTTCCTTGCATTCCCACTTGTGGGGTGTAATCCTGCCCATGGTGGAAACATCACACCTCTTTTCCCCTCCTCAGCCTGGCCCTTCCCCAGCAGCCAGGACTCTACTCTCACTATGGAGACATCCTCCTTTCCTGAGCCCTCTGCTTCTGTGCCCACATCCCTGGCGCCATGGCTTTTTCACCTTCTGAAGCCATGATCGCCCTTAACTCTTTTTCTTTTCTTTTCTTTTCGGTTTTTTTTTTTTTTTTTTTTTTTCTGAGACGGAATCTTGCTCTGTCTCCCAGGCTGGAGTGCAGTGGCGTGATCTCGGCTCACTGCAACCTCTACCTCCTGGTTTCAAGCGATCCTCTTGCCTCAGCCTCCCAAGGAACTGGAATTACAGGTGCCCGCCACCATGCCCGGCTAATTTTTGCATTTTTAGTAGAAACGGGGTTTTGCCATGTTGGACAGGCTGGTCTCAAAGTCCTGACCTCAAATGATCCGCCTGCCTCGGCCTCCCAAAGTGCTGGGATGACAGGCATCAGCCCCCGCGCCTGGCTACCTGAACCTCTTTTGACAAGTGCTGATATGGGGGCCCCATATCAGCTGGGGCCACAGCAGCAGCCCATGCAGGAGGGGCAGCCTGGGCATGGCTGGCCACGGCAGGGCCTGGGTGGGACTTCAGAGCTGGTGGGATGCAGGTGGGTGTGGGGCCACAAGAAGAAGAGGGGTATCCAGGGTGCCCCCAGTTCCTACGTGAGGAATGGTGTCTCCCAAGAGCCATGGTGGCCTCCGTGGGACAGTAGAATAGAGGCTTGTAGGAGGCCCTTCACTTGCCTTGAACTCACTGGTTTTAAAAATGTTTTATAAGAAGTCAGTGTATTTTGCCACAGGTAATGGGAGAGAACCATGCATCACTCACCCTTCAGGCTCTGCGAGGAAGCTGCTTATCTAATGATAGGTGGTGTCCGGAGCAGGTGGAAACACACCCAGTGCATCTCCATGGGGCTCCTAGGGACTCTGGGGTCTGCAGGGCAGACCACAGACGGACCTGGAGGAGAAGTGTTCCGGGGCTCAGCTGGTACATCTGCCGAGCCCGGCCAGCCGCTTGTGTTTTGGGAGCGGCGTGGGAGCCAGGTGCTCTCTGGGCAGTTGTCCATCCTGTCCTCACGGCCTCGGGAGGCTTCCAAGCCTGAGGCTGAGAGTGCTTTGGGAAGGATTTCTTCTTCACACGATCGTCGTCTTCTGGGTTTAGAATCACTGGGTGCTCTTTTGTCCACAAATTGTTTTAGCCTTACACAGCTCTGGAGAGTAAGTGCTACTCAGAGGATGTAAACGAACTAAGGCCTGTTCCCATAACTACTCGTGTTTTCCCTAAAATAAGTGTACAGTCTTCAAAATTTGAAATTCTTTGATTTTGTTAGTCAAAGCTGGCTGCCTATGTTTTTGAAGATATACTTTTATTTGTGATTTGTAACCCATGATAACATTCAAATTAGATCAGCTACAGAGCTGAAACATATTACTCAGAAATACAAAGTGATTATGGGCTTATTAAAGCCTTAAACCTCTCAAAACATAATTAAAACAGTGACGGTGTTAGCATGCCCCCTTCTCAGTGTCCTGGATGTGTCAGCTTGCTGGCAGAGAGAAGATGTAGGAAGCATGGATCTGTTCATTTACCTCCTTAGGCAAACAAGTCCAACCCAACATTTACGTTTATATATTCATTTTAAAATCAATGAAACGAATCAACGGGTAAGCTTTGAATTATTGATAGTATTTAAGGAATTAACATTTATCAATTTATCGTTTAAAGTGTGCTCAGAATATTTTAATAATATTATTATATAAGGTAGAAAAACCCGTGCTGTACTTTCAGGTTAATAGTCAGTAAACATGCACCCACCGCAATCCCTCTCAGGCAAAACCGAACCCAGCCCCACCCAGCAGCACGTGAGTGGGCCAGAACCTTTCTGCCTTGACAAAGCCCTAGCGTTGGAGAAGCCGAGAGCGTGATGCTGCCCTTGCTGCCCTCCTCAGCATCTGGAGGCCTCTGTTCACCTTATAGAGAGCAGATGCTGTTCTTGTTGGCTGGTTTTATACTAGCAAAATTCAGAGGGAGTAAACCAAAAACAGTGAACTGAACGAACCACATTGAAATAATCCACTTTTGTGCAGTTCAATAAAAGTTTGCTTCATAAAGTTTATTCCTTAAAAACTTCAAATAATGGCCAGGCATGGTGGCTCACGCCCATAGTCCCAGCACTTTGAATGGCCGAGGTGGGCGGATCACAAGGTCAGGAGTTCGAGACTAGCCTGGCCAACATGGTGAAACTCCGTCTCTACTAAAAAAAAAAAGTACAAAAAAATTAGCCGGGCATGGTGGCATGTGCCTGTAGTCCCAGCTACTCGGGAGGCTGAGGCAGAATTGCTTGAACCCAGCAGGCAGAGGTTTAATTGAGCCAAGATCACACCACTGCACTCCAGCCTGGGCCACAGAGTGAGACTCCATCTCAAAAAAAAAAAAAAAAAAAAAATTCAAATAACAAGGAAAATCCAAGAAAGTAAGTAGAAAGAAAATTGTCTAAACCTTAAGTAATCTGATTTTCCTGTGGGGTTACCAATAAAAAAATTAAAGGTAATTTAAATGAGGGCTGGGCATGGTGGCTTATGCTTATAATCCCAGCACTTTGAGAGGCTGAGGCGGGAGGATCACTTGAGCCCAGGAGTTCAAAACTGGCTTCAGCAACATAGGAATACCCTGTGTCTGCAAAAAATACCAACATTAGCCAGGCATGGTGGCACACACCGTTAGTCTGAGCTTAGCCAGACATGGTGGCACACACCATTAGTCTCAGCTCAGCCAGGCGTGGTGGCACACACCGTTAGTCTCAGCTTAACCAGGCATGGTGGTACACACCGTTAGTCTCAGCTACCTGCGGGGACTGAGGCGGGAGGATTGCTTGAGCCCAGGAGGCGGAGGTTGCAGTGAGCAGAGGTTGCAGTGAGCTGAGATTGCGTCACTGCACCCCAGCCTGGGCAACAGAGTGGAGACCTTGTCTCAAAAAATAATCATCATAATTAAATGTGAAAACCAAGAAGCATAGTACAATAAAAGGTACAAAATAGAGTTTAATAGAATATATAGATTTTTCCATCATTCAACTAGTAAATTTTTACATTCTTTCCGGTCCGTCTGTCTAGGCATCCATGATATATTTTGGGCTGCATTTTATAAGGATGTTACTAGGTGTTAAATGAAAGTAGGTGCCTTCCTGAAATGCTGCCTTAGCTGAGTTTCTTACGTAGAGGCTTCTCAGAGTCCCCAGTGTACGAATCATTCATCTCCAAGCAGGGCAGGTTATACTCTGCGGTGGAAGTCTCTCAAACATTTTTGGCCATAGAAAACTTTTTTCACAGAGCATGGTAAAACACTGGGATTCCTCACTGCACATCTTAGGAAAGACTGGTTTACAGTAAGGTTATAACTGGAAGGTGTGAAAGCCTAAAATAGAGGTTCTTAACGGGGAGATTTTACCCCCAGGAGACTGTTGGCAATGTCTGGAGACATCTGTGGTTGTCACACCTGGGGGTGGGTGGTACCCCTGGCATCTATTGGAGAAAGGCTGGAGGTGTACAATATCCTGCAAAGCAGGGGACACCGCCACCCCTATGGACTGCCTGGTCCCATGTGTCAGCGGTGCAGGGCTTAGACCTGTGTTTGCATATGACAGCAGACCATTTGTGTGTACATGTTGTAAATTTAAGTGTATCTGTATTGAAGTTGCCCCTGAAAGAGAAGAAAAATGAAGAAACTTGATGGTATATTTTGGAGATAGTCATTTAAATCTTGCTTTTTAAATTTTTTTGTTTTGTTTTGCTTTAAAGGCATTTGAAAACTTTGCTTTTAGAAAGAAATCCTATCAAAATGTTACCTGTGGAGCTGGGTAAGTATAAAATAATAAAAAGATGATTTTAAAATGCTATCTTTTGAACTTGCCAGACCTTGTAATGGAAGTATCAGGCATGACAAAGGAGGGTAAGCTAGATATTTTAAAAATCCTTCCTACTTCTACGACCAAGATAATGTAGCTCTCAAGAACTGTTGATATAGCACGTACTGTTCTTATGGAGGTGTGACGTGAGCCTTGTGTGAGGCACAGTCACAGTGAGGGCCATTGGCGCCATCGCACAGCTAAGGAAACTGAAGGCCCTGTACACACCTCTGCAGGCCCTGCGTGCTGTCTCCGCTGCATCTCGCTGGCCTTCCTGGGAAGTTTTACCACTTACGTATGTTCCTAGGCCCCATCATGACCACTTTTTTAGACTTCAGAATCTAAACACTCAAAACCAAAGGCATAAGCTGACAGACAAATCAAACAAGCGTAAACTATCACAGAAGCAAGTTTTATGACCTTTAAAATATCTAGCAGAAACAGTATAAATTTGTCTGACTAGTAGCCCAGGAAAAAATGTCTAAAATTCTGAAGGCATTTCTATTATGAACTTGAGAAGCATTTTGGAGAACTAATTTATGAGTACTCATTTATTTGTAAGTCACTTGCTACCATGTAGACAGTATAAAAACAGACAGGTATACGCATGTATACATAAAAGTACAAACATTAAGATTGTATAGCTTTGATTTTATTTTTAGCCATGAATCAGATAAAACTCATTAGTTTAAAAGAACAGTTGAGACCACGCATAGTGGCTCATGCCTATAATCTTAGCACCTTTGGGCGCCAAGGCGGGAGGATTCCCTGAAGCCAGGAGTTTGAAACCAGCCTGGGTAACATAGTGAGACCCCATCTCTACAAAAAATAAAATAAAATAAAATTAGCCAGGTGCAGTAGTGCATGCCTGTGTTCCTAGGTACTTAGGAGGCTGAGGCGGGAGGCTAACTTGAGCCCAGGACTTCAAGGCTGCAGTGAGCTCTGATTGCACCACTATACTCCAACCTGGACAACAGGGTGAGACCCTCTCTCTAAAAACAAAACAACAACAACAACAAAAAAAACAAAAATAAAAGAACAGTTAGGTTAAATTGTGCCTTTGTAAATGGAACGAGTTATGGCTGGAACCCTTACACAGTTTTAGAGAAAACAGAATAGCAAATTTACACTTCAAAGAACAGAGAGAGAATTTAAGCTTTTTAAAGAAGGAGTTTGGGTGTGTTTGAAGACTAAAAATGGATGACAAGATAATACAAAGTCACTTGCCACAGGATTTGATAAGGAAACGAATTTCATTTAGATAAGTAGCTTCTAGTTGAGTCTCTGTTTTCCAACTGGACCATTGAGCTCAGGGCAGAGCCCATTAATGGACAGGGCCAACAAGGCATTTGCAGTTTGTAGAGCCTAATACTTAACCTATATGTGAAAAGCAAGCGCAGCTGAAAGGCAGGACACCCAAATACCCAAAATCTAAGCATCCGTTTTTCACACTGAACCCTGGCTCCCTCAAATTGGGAAACGCCACAGGACTAGGGCCCCTGCAGTGCTTCCCCATGCTCCTCATTCCAGGGACTTCGCCCTGAGCCTGGGGAGTGAGCCAGCCCCCACCAACCCACTGCCCACCACGGGAGCCTTACCTCTTAGCGGCCATCGTTTCCACAGCCTCCAGGTGTTCACATAATTTCCATTTTTAGTGACGTTTCACATTGTGGAGTGCTTGTATTCTATTTTCTTCTAATTAAACACGATTTTCTTCATTTGCTTGAACATATTTAAATGGTTGCTTTGAAGTCTTTGTTAAACCCAACATCTGGGCCTCCTCCAAGACAGTTTCCATTGTCTGCTCCGTTCCTGAGTGTAGGGTACATTTTCCTTTTCTTTGCATGTCTGGTAGTTTTTATGTTGAAAATGGGCATTTTAAATAATATAGCGACTTTGTATTCTGAATTTTACAGAATTGTGAAGGTGGTTGTGGCTGCTTCTGTTTGTTTGATTTTATTTATTTGTTTTTTGGAAACCATCGTGGTCTTAATTTGCGGAATCCGTCTCCTGCAGAGTTACCCTTAAAGCAAATCTTTGACATCTGTTAACATGATTTTCCCCCAAATACTGAATACAATCATATTTTAAAATGTGAAAAGTTACTATTATTTATTCCTCATTTTCATTTCAAGAACGGTATATAGAATGCTGACAGTTTTTTTTTCCTCCACTGCAGGGAGCGTAACCACGCTGAAAGCACTGAACCTAAGACACTGCCCTCTGGAATTCCCTCCTCAGCTCGTTGTGCAGAAGGGATTGGTGGCTATCCAGCGCTTCCTGCGGATGTGGGCAGTAGAACACTCTCTCCCCAGAAATCCAACTTCTCAAGGTTTGTAGGAGGTGATTTATGACAAATCACATTAACGTTGAAGTTACAGCTTTTTAAAATCAGGGCAGAACCTGTCTTCTCTTTAATAACATCCTGAGAAATACAGGAGCCATGGGTCCTCTGCTGAGTTGACACAGTGTACACTGATCTCAGGCCGACCCAGTCATCTCTGTGACTTTTCCTTGGTTCTATAAATCTGGGCACATTATAGATCCTGGCTCAAGTGGATTTTGGTAGAAGTTTATTGTGATCAATCAAATGAAACAGTTATCACCTCCAAGCCACCCGCAGGCAGCTGCTTCAGGAATGACTTGATGCTCCATTAGACAGCTATTTTAAAATAAGTACAATGAAATATTTCTTATTCCTAACGAGGTACAAGAAATTGGCAGGAAAATGGCCCGGTAGACATGTTTTATCTAATCACCTTGTTGGTGGGTGCTCACTAACCTGTTCCATTCTTTCAACATACTGACCAGCCAGGTATTTTCAGATGCTCATGATGTGCTCTGGTCTTGAGTACGCATTGTAGTTACACTTGGAAAAGGTAAAGTTAAATTGGGAAAAAGGAGAATCATCATGAAGCCTTGCCAAAAAAAGTACATATTCTGAAATATTTTCAGAATATTTAAAATTTTACTATTTGTGATGTACTTTGATACTTAAGAAAAATGCATGTTTGGAACATTAGCCAAGATAATTATATATGTGCTGTAATTGAAATGTGTAAATTAGTTAGGTCTTTGTAAATAACATGTGACCTTGTACTTTTGACCCAGATGGCCTCTATTTGGAAATTGTTTTAAATGATTAAGAATCAGCTGTTGGCCCTGTGCTTGCTGAGTTGTTTGTAGACATATTTTAACCAGGTTATAGTGGCTGCATTGGGGCATTGCGCTGAAGCCGCCTGGCTGTGGCACCCTTGACCCCGATGCTGCCAGGATGTTGTGATAAAAATAGGAAAAGAGAAGTAGCCGCTGGACTGGCAGTGTGGAGGGCACTGGGCACCTGGCAGGAGTGGGGGCAGGTAGCTGAGGGCATGGGGTGGCCGAGGAGAGATAGGACCAGGACCTGGAGACAGCCGGGACAAGGATGGAGGGGCGGAACCGTCAGGCACAGCCGGAGCCAGGACACAGGGAGCACAGGAGACACGGACAGACCCTGCTGGAGGATCAGGATAAAAAAGAGGAGAAGTGGAAGGTTCATTCCAATTGAAGGTGACTGAAGGAATAGGAAACTGGACGTGATGCTTCATCCTGGATTGGATCCTGGGTCAGGACGAATATGATAAAGGACGTTACTGGGACAGTTATCAAGGTGTGAGGAAGGCCAGCCAGTAAATGACGGAAGTCAGCGATGGGACGCTCCTGGTTCTGGTGAATCGCTATGGCAATGTGTGAGCATCTCCATCTGAGGGTGGAGGGGCAGGATGTCTGAACTTACCCTTGAGTGTTTTAGGAAATGCATGAGCACCCCAGACAGAGAGGCGAGGGCGGGTAGGCTCATGGGGGCAGGCAGCCTCAGGGGCCAGGCACCAGCGGCTGCTGATGGGGTGCGGGGTCCATCAACTTCTCAGCAGTGTTATTGCAACTTTTCTGTAAGTTTGAAAAAAATACATTAAGTAACTGGTCAAAAATAAGTATTTTCTGACTCTTTTCTATTAGGTTTTAGGGCCACATAGAGTGATTTTTCAGCTACTATGTATATTTTTAGCACTTTGCCCTTTCAATTACTTTAAAAAGTCTTTGCTGGCTGGCACAGTGGCTCACGACTGTAATCCCAGCACTTTGGGAGGCCGAGGCGGGCGGATCACAAGGTCAGGAGATTGAGACCATCCTGGCTAACACGGTGAAACCCTGTCTCTACTAAAAATACAAAAAATTAGTTGGGCGTGGTGGTGGGCGCCTGTAGTCCCAGCTACTTGGGGGGCTGAGGCAGGAGAATGGTGTGAACCTGGGAGGCGGAGCCAAGATGGCGCCACTGCACTCCAGCCTGGATGACAGAGCGAGATTCCGTCTTAAAAAAAAAGCCTTTTTGCTGTATCCCACTCTTCCTGTTTGCTTTCATTTTCATGAATTTCAGTTTTGTCCCTGGCCCTAAATCAGCTGTCCACAGGCAGATTGGTCAAATGTGCATGTTTCTAGTCACTTGTACCCCAGGGGGAATTTTACAACTTCTTAGGACGTTTTGAAGCATGTTTGCCCATTTTTTAAAACTTTTCCTTTCAAACCTAAGACCCTGAGCACGCAGCAGTCAGGAGCATGTGGCAGCCAGGGGCGTTGATGTCCATGCACCTGTGTCCACTGCGACGGCCACCTGGGGTCTCACTCAGCCTTCAGGTCGTGCTGGGCACGTGCTGGGAGAAGACTGGCCAATAGGTCCCAGTGGCTCCCAAAGTGCCTGGAGTGCCTCCCTGAGGTCGTGTTTTGAGAAAGTCAACAAAAGCATCACCAAACAAGAAAAGCAGGCATAATGGGCTAAACATTACTTAGAAAGAAAGATTCTAAGTGATCTGAGGGTAAGCAGAAATGTTGATTAAATGTGGCAAGATTGCCCTGTATACACATGCAAAAAGTCCCTCCAAAGTGGTAAGGCCTATGTGGGAAGGTCAGGCGTGCCTGGTGGGGCCTGTGTGGGAGGGTCACGCGTGTCTGGTGGGGCCTGTGTGGGAAGGTCAGGCGTGTCTGGTGGGGCCTGTGGGGGAGGGTCAGGTGTGTCTGGTGGGGCGTGTGTAGGAAGGTCAGGCGTGCTCAGTGGGGCTTGTGTGGGAAGGTCACATGTGTCCTGTGGGGCTTGTGTGGGAAGGTCACGCATGTCCAGTGGGGCCTGCATGGGAAGGTCAGGTGCACCCAGTGGGGCCTGCGTGAGAGTCAGGTGTGCTCGGTGGGGCCTGCATGGGAGGGTCAGGTGCGCCTGGCGGGGCCTGCGTGGGAGGGTCAGGTGCTCCCAGTGGGGCCTGCATCAAAGTCAGATGTGCTCAGTGGGGCCTGGTGGGGCCTGCGGGGGAGGGTCAGGTGCGCCCGGTGGTGCCTGCCGGGGAGGGTCAGGTGCGCCTGGTGGAGCCTGTGTGGGAGAGTCCAGGTGTGCTTCTGGCAGTGCTGTTTCCATTCCCTCCATGTGGAACTGCTTTGTGTGCCGCAGCAGCCTGGCATGGTGCAGGTGGCAGGTGGGGTGACGGGAATTGTTTGGATTGACAGGGAACGTGGTGGCCATGGAGGATCTGGGCACCCCACCCCCCACCATCCAGGCCGTCACTGGCTTTTTGAATAAGTCATAGAGGGATGGCGTTGATGGTAGCTACTAAAGCGGTTTCTTACTCTCCTAGAGGCTCTACCGGTTAGAGAGATGACCCTCCGTGACCTCCCGAGCCCAGGACTGGAGTTGTCTGGAGACCACGTGTCTAACGGAGGAGCTGTGAACGCTCAGGACCCAGAGGGGGCTGTGATGAAAGAGAAGGCCGGCTTTCTCCCGCCTGTGGAAAAGCCAGCCTGAGTGAACTCAGAAAGTCTGCCGACTCCCCAGAGAACTGGCCCAGCGAGGAGGAGATCAGGCGCTTTTGGAAGCTGAGGCAGGAGATTGTTGAGCACGTGAAGGCAGACGTTCTGGGAGATCAGCTCTTGACGAGGGAATTACCTCCAAATCTCAAGGCGGCCTTGAACAGTGAGAAAGAACTACCAAAGCCAAGACACGTTTTCAGGTAAAACTGAAAAGCAACGGGGGATTTTCTTGATCTTTGCGAATTTATACAGTTATTTTCAATTGTCTCTGAAAACATCAGGTCCAGCTTTCAAAGTGTCCTCCACATTGCCACCGTTTACTGTGCAGTGAGTGCCGGTCCCAGGTTTAGGGTAACGGGGACCCGCATCAAGCCCGGAGCGTCTGCGGCAGAGCTCAGTCCATTCAGAGGCTGAGTTTGCCAAGGTTGAGGATGCGCCCGGGGAAAAGAGACATAAGCGACAGTGAGATCTGTGGCCTGTGCTTTCTCCGGAGAGAGCTTTGAGGACGTCAGCGTTTAAAGGAGAAAGAATGGGCAGCAGGGAAAGGAGGAAAGGACAGTAAAAGTGGGGGCAGGCGGTGAGCCAAGTGGGCACATTCTTGTGAGGCTTCGATCAGTGCTCACTGAATCCACATTTTACCTGTGGAAAGAGAGGAGTTGGGGGAAAGGTCAGTTATGCAGAAAATAAATGGCAGCTGCCTGGGGACAAAAGGAAGGCAGTCATTGTGCGGCCCGCTTCCCAAGCTTACCTTTGCCTTTGGCACAGTGAGTTTGGGGGCCGAGATTTTATTTTCCTTTCACACCCAGGACAAGGGTCCCTAGGAAACAGGCTCTGCAGAGGCTACATGAGAGAAAAACTCGAATCATGGGTGCGGTAGGGCGTGCGCCTACACATATGGGAGGTGTGTATCTGTGGTGTGCGTGCCTGTGTGTGTGTAAATATCTAGAGAGAGAATGCTGCAAAATAACAATTGGTGAATCTAGATCATGCATTCTCAGGGGGCACATTGTCATAGCCGAGGGGACAACAATGGCTTCCTGGGGGTGAAGATTCTTGGAGGCCGCAGTGGTCTGTGGTCCCTCAGGCTCCACGCAGCATCCAGCATGAGCAGGTTCACGGTGGCACCAGACCTTCCGAGAGGCGTTGGCATGAAGTGCTCACGGCCCTGATCTTTCAGCTGTCCTGTAGGTTTGAACATTCAAAACAGAACAAAACAAACCTTGGAAGCATCACTAACAGATTAAAGGGTAGGATGTCCTAGCAGCCCACACAGCAGGTTCCCAGCTACAGCGAGGCCTCGGACGCTCCAGCACGCTTGTGGTGTTCTCAGTCCACACAGTCGCACGGTGAAAGGGCAGGAATATGCTGAGCCTGCTGCTTAGAAACCTCTTCCCTCCTCCCTTCAAATATTTATTTATTGTTAGGGACCCTAATAATAGCTAATCCAAGTGAATTGTGGCATGCTTATTAATAGTACTTATAATTTGATCAATATGTCAGATTTGGATACTAGACCCTAGCCTTCGGAGATTGCTTTGGGTGGCTTGGGAAGTTCGAGCAGAGAACTGGAGCCTCTGGCAGGAAGCCTCAACCTGGAGCCCCTGCCCCATGGTTGGCTGGGCCCTGAGTGTTGTCTTCCCCCTCTGCTGCCTCTGCCCAGGGTGAGCCATAGAGAACCACTCTGTGCCTCAGCTTTCCCACAGGGGTGGTTGTGGTGTCACATGCATTATTGGGGCCTCAGTTTCCCCACTTGGTCACGTTGTCGTGGGGTCACAGGTATTAAGAAGAAGCTCTAAGATTATGGCCCTGGTCCGCACTCGGAGTGGTGGCCCATCCTGCGGGTCTGGGACTCGGGAAGCTGGCGCTGCTCTGTGTTCTCTGGCCAGGGAGCAGTGGGCATGGTGGGAGCAGCAGGCCCGGTCCAAGGTGACTCGTGTGGCCTGGGCCTGCTTATAAGGCTGAGTGCTCATGTCCAAAATACTTGCAAGAAAAGTGATGTTATGTAAAAATCATAGGTAAATAATGGTCTGGTCCTGAAATCCCAAAATTATATTGGGAGGGAATCAAAGCATTCTGAAGTCATCAAACATGGAGCTGGAGTACGACGGAGCATCACTGCCCCAGCCTGATTCTGACGTCTAGCAGGCCTTCCTCTGGGGCAGCTCCTCCATACTCCTCAGAACCCTGAGACCACAAGGGGAAGCCTGGTGTTCCATAGAGCCTGGGCCACCTGCCCTTCCAAAGCAGCAGGTTAAAGGCCAGTGCCCAGCACGCACCCCAGGTGACCCCTGTCCCAGAGCACAGGCCATGCCTGCCCTCTCTGCTCTACTGAGACAGTCACTGCTGTTCCCGTGCAGATGGGGAAGACGAGGGACAGTCACTGCTGTTCCCTTGCAGACGGGGAAGATGAGGGTGGAAGGTCATGCAGCGTGGGGGGGCGGGCCAGCCTCCTGGGATGTGGCCACCGGGCATGCTGCTTGGCTGTGGCCTCTCAAGATGTGCTGCTGGTGTGAGGCTTTGCACAGGGCAGGCCGTGGAATGGGATGGGCCTTTCTCCTCTGGGCGAGGTGTTTGGTTTCAGAGGGAAGACCAGGCAGGGCTTCCAGTTGTGTTTCTTAAACTGCTTTGATGCAAGGGTCATGGTGAGGAGGTGTCATGTTCTGGAACCTGTCTGGCTCTCAGTCCTGGGCTCAGAACCCCTATCTCCAGCCTGGTTTTCCCCAGGTGTTTTCACTGGGAGGAAACACCAGTCACACCTGTCAGCTCCCTCTCATGGGCAGGGAGAGGGAGTCCCCAGCACCGTGCGACCCCACCGTGTTACTGGCTATCCCCTCTGCTGTCCTGCGGGCTTCCCTCAAGGGGGACCCAGTATCTGACCCTGCCAGAATGTGTCTGTGGAGGCCAGGTGCCTTCTGATGGCCTTGCCTGCCCCGCCCCCTGCTCCCACATCACCCAGCGATGGGATTCCGACCTGCTGCAGCACCACCCTATGCACCTGAACTCCAGGCACGTCACATCGTCCAGCCTGGGCGAGCTGCTGGCCAGGCCCCCTGCTTCCACAGGCATCTCTGTCCAGGTCAGACAAGGGTGCGGCATTGGTCTCAAGCAGGTCGGGTGCAGCTGCCGAGGCTGCACGTCCTTCAGGTGCATTTCCCAAGCCGACTGTCAAGCGTCCCGGGAAAGTAGCTGGCTGGCAGTGGGCGCGTTGGGAGAGTGTCCTGCTGCCATCCACACGTCTTCATTACGTGTCCTGAAATCAACAGTCAAGACTGTGGACTCTGGGGTGACTGCAGCTTCTAGTCGTGCTAAATGTTCAGATGAGCGGATGATCCACAGGCCCTCTTACATTTCACATGTTGTATGAGTTACCGTCACAGGGTTTTGTTAAACATTCAGCTAAAAACACTCTGTAATTTTAGAAGGAAGACAGCCTCCTCCAGGAGCATCTTACCCGACCTCTTGTCACCGTACCAAATGGCGATCCGAGCAAAAAGACTGGAAGAGAGCCGAGCGGCGCGAGAGCTCCAGGAGAAGCAGGCTCTGATGGAGCAGCAGAGACGGTGAGTCCACACAGGGTGGGGGTCCGCGCGGCCGGCCCAGTGCACCCGGAACTGGGACTGGGCTGTGATTTTATGGCAGGCCTCGTGGAAGTGTTTAGTTAATTCTCCCCTCACTGATGCTGATCCAGGATCCGTCTCTTCCTCACCTGGAAGCCGAGCTGCACGTGCCCCTTGTGGTCTGCAGCGCCACGCATGGGCTCGCTTGTTTGCAGCCCTGAGGCCTCCGTGTGGGGCAGGCGCAGATGCAGTGCTCCGTGTGGGGCAGGCGCCGAGGCCTCCGTGTGGGGCAGGCGCCGAGGCCTCCGTGTGGGGCAGGCGCTGAGGCCTCCGTGTGGGGCAGGTGCAGTGCTCGTGGTCTGCAGGGCCTTGCGTGCATGGCCTCCCTTGTTTGTAGCCCCGAGGCCTCCTTGTGGGACAGGCGCGGTTGCAGTGCTTGCGGTCGCCCCCTTGTGCCCGTCTTTGCCCTGGCTTCCTCACAACACCTGCCTGCTTTCTTGTCCTTTTCCCTCATTTCTTGTGCTTCCTCAGTCCTTTCCTCCTCATTTTCCCTGGAGTATTCCAGGCCCTGACGTGGTCGTCAGGGAGGTTCATTCTTGTGTCGCTGTGACTGCCGCCAGTGCCACCACCTTGCGAGGTGTGTTGGCCGATGGGCTCAGTGTCCTCAGTGTCTTCTCTGTCCTCCAGCTCCACTGACCACCTGGCTTCACCCCTCCCTGGGCCCCAGGAGTCCGGCTGGCATGGACCACAGCCACAACACCCCCGTGCCCCTCACTTGGTGGTTGGCTTTGGCCAGTGGGGGCCCCCAGCAGGAGGTCGAGGAGGAAGGGAGAGCGAGGGCCTCGTCTTTACTTTCCCGGCTTCTTCGTGAGCTGCCTGGAGCTGGCCGAGTCCAGCCTCTCCCTCCTTCTGGGTGCCGGCAATCTCTTCTTGCCTGGTCTGTCCTGTGGGCGGCTGCAGCCCGGCCCTGACTGGCACAGGGCTCTTGCACCGCCCCTGTGGCTCACCTGCTCCCTCCCCAACATGAATAAACCCTCCTGAAGCCACCCCGTTGTGTGTGTGCTGTTTTCTCTTGGGACCATGTGATAGGGGCTGTGTCCAGCACACAGATTCTGTGATTGTCCACAGCTGTCACCCAGTGTCCAGAGAGACATTGTAGTTGGTTGTCTTTTTCATTAAAAAGATGAGTGAGGTGAAGTCCTCAGAGCTGGTCCCCTGTCCCAGGCTGTCATACTGACAGGCAAGGATGAGGCTGACTGACCGCTCTAGGGCTGTCCTAGGACATGGGAGTGTGGTCCGGGCTGCACCAGAAAGCCCACCGCTGTGGGACCAGGTCTTGCCAGCCACGGGCCACAGCTGCTGGGGCCCAGGGAGCACCGGGAAGGCTTTCCTTTGGTGCCCATCAGTTGCCCCACACTGTCCCTCGGGGTAGCTCTACAGAGCCGGGCCCGTCACTCACTGTGAGGTGAGCCCCCCCGGGACCGGCCCCGCCTGTCAAGCATGCCAGCTGCCCTCCCCTCACTGTGTGCCTCAGCAGGCATCTCCCTTCCCTTCCCTGCTGCAGGTGGGTCCCACTCCTGCCTCGGCTCTGCCAGTTTCAAGGTACCATTTTCTGAAGTGGGTGTCCAGACACCTGCCCCCTTGACTCCTCAGGTATCACCTGCCCTGCCAGGAGGCTGCCTGTGGGAGTCCCACTCCCTCTTGGCCATGGCTGTGATGGAGGTGATTGTGATGGGACCTTCCGCAGGCACAGCCCCTGCCCCAGGCTCTCTGGGCACCACCAGCTGCAGGGGGCAGAAAGGGCACTCTTACCCCCAGACACCAGGCTCGGGCCTCATCCCACACCTTCATGGAAGAGAAGTTCTTGGATACAGAGAGCAAGTGAAGTCTGTCTTCTTTATTTTCCTGCCTGGAGCCCAGAGCCAGTGTCCTGCAGTCTCCTGGTGAGCAGCTTAGCAGGCCTATTCTGAGGGCCCAGACCTAGCACAGCCCCCTTCACATCACCCTGTGGACAGCGTCACCCCTTTGCTTCCCAAGGTGTGACCAGAAGGCAGTGACGCTAAGTGGAGGCCCTCGTCCAGGAGCACAGCGGGGCCAGCACCACACATGGTGCTGAGTGGGGACACGGGGGGCACCACCCTGGCTGGGGTTGGGGGCTGGGGGCTGGGACACGCCCAGGCAGGCGTCAGGACACGGCCTCACCTGAGGCAGCTGCTGAGACCACCTGTGCCCTGAGGTGGCACTGGGAGAGGACGCAGCCAGGCTCTGATCCCAGGCAGCACTGACTCGGGATGGAGCCCTCAGCAGGAAGGTGGTCAGAGGTGGGCCGTGGGCCAGGTAGAGCCCAGGAGGGCTGAGCCGCTGTGACCGCAAGGAAGGAGAGCAGAGGTCGGGTGGAGGCGTCGAGGAAAACCCGGACTGGGGCCCAGGCATCCAGGATGATGATGGGAGAAACAAGAGGAGGCCAGATCTGGGGGCAGGATGGAGAGGGGGTACCAACCACAGGAGTCCTGCAGGCTGGAGAGCTGGCCTTCCGGGGGTGGAGCCCTGGGCCTGAGTAAGGGCTCTTGGGGACCTCATTCCACCCCAGCCACACACGAGGAGCCCCGCCCAGCCGCAGACGTGGGCGTTACTCGGGATGTTCACAGCCCTAGGCGGCGAGCTGCGAGGAGGGAGCATGTGACTCTGGCTGCAGACTGGGGAGGCCCGAAGACGCCTGTTCTTGTCTTGTTTTGTTTTGTTTTGTTTTGTTTTTTGAGACAGTCTTGCTCTGTCACCCAGGCTGGAGTGCAATGGCTCAATCTTGGCTCACTGCAACCTCTGCCTCCTGGGTTCAAGCAATTCTCCTGCCTCAGCCTCCCGAGTAGCTGGAACTAGAGGCGCCCACCACTACACCCGGCTAATTTTTTGTATTTTTAGTAGAGATGGGGTTTCACTGCGTTAGCCAGGATGGTCTCGATCTCCTGACCTTGTGATCCGCCCACCTTGGCCAGATGCCTGTTTTTAAAAGTGAAATTCAAGTGTCTGAAGGGAGGGACTTAGAGACAGGCATTCAGATCTTCCATAGACAGACCTTATGTCGACAAGTACCCGCAGCCAGGCACCCCCAACCCGTCGTGCAGCGCTTGTGGTGGCAGCCCCAGCTGGTGCCCTTACCTGAAAGGGATCCTGATGCCTTTTCCTCGGTCACTGGGTGGGGTTGGCCCCCAGCATCAGTCACTGCTGGCAGCACCAACCACAGAGCCTCGGGATAGAACCCGGCATTCCCGGCTCTGCCCAGATGTGCCGGGAGGAAGAGGCTGTGGTTCAGACTCCCACCCAGAGGGCATGCACGCCCCCAGCCTGTGCCCCCTGGAGACAGGTGCACCGCAAGGCTGTAAAATGACAGAGGAATCCTGTAGCCTTGGCTCGAAGCTGCCTGTAACTTATGACATTAACCTTCCCTTTCTCCAGAGAGAAAAGGGCACTGCAGGAGTGGAGAGAGCGAGCCCAGAGGATGAGGAAGAGGAAGGAAGAGCTCAGTAAACTCCTGCCTCCGCAGAGGAGCATGGTACAGCACTCGCGGGCGGTGACCGGGCACTAGTCCAGTCCCGGAGGTGGGTGGGTGCTCACACACATCCCTGTCCATGGAGGATGAGCCGAGACCTGGGGGTGTGGGTGGGTGCTCACACGCATCCCTGTCCATGGAGGATGAGCTGAGACTTGGGGAGGAAGCTGCCTGTGCAGGCTGCTGGCTGGTGGGGCTGGGTTGGAGTGCAGCATCCAGAACCATTGCTCACTGCCCAGCCAGAGGGGACAGCTTCCCGCCCCAGCCTTGAGGGCTTGCCTCTTGGCTCACTGACTTTTGGCTCCTGTCTGAGGAATTAGGAGCTCAAAGAGGGAAGGGGGAAGAGGAGATGGGGGGAAAAGATTCAAAAGATAAAAAGCAGCTAAGGTCGAGGTGGGCCCTACAGAGGTCTTTCTGGGCTCCTCACCCTTGGTCTCTGGACCTCGGGGCAGGCAGTTTCTCTGGAAGCCAAGATTGCCAGCTCTTAAGCTATGGGACACGGGATATCCTGAGTACCGTCCCCCAAGATTGCCAGCTCTTAAGCTATGGGACACGGGACATCTTGAGTACAGTCCTCTCTTCCCGTTTTCCCCAGACTGTATGAGGGTTTTAGTCCAGCCAGGCACAGGGCAGTGGGCACAGGGCTGCGGGCACGGGCCGTGGGCACAGGGTGGTGGGAGCCGGTGGCTCCTCCCTCCAGAATGCGCCTGGCTTGCTTCTCTGTCCTGTGAGCATAGTCAGGCAAATGTGCCATTGAATTTGGTCACAGATGTTTCTTTGGTTCTTTCTTCTAAGAGATGCTCGCTGTGTGTTACTATGAAAGGCCACGGGTTGCCTCTGCAGCCCCCTTAGCTGGGGTAAGGCCCCCAAGGGCTTCACCCTACAGCAGAGAGCGTGGCCACGTGGGCCTGCAGGCATGGACTGCTTGGACAGTTCAGGAGTGTTTCCTTTGTCTAACTTTGTATTGAACTAGTTTTTGACTTACAGGAAAGTTGCAAAAATAGTGTTTCCATCTCCCCCCGGCCCAGCTTCCCTGATGGTGACATCTTACATAACCTCAGAACAAGGCTCAGAGTTAGGAATTGACAGTGTCCAATGCGTTGGATAAACCAGGACTGCATCTCACCCTTCTCAGGTCCCGGGCCCCACAGGACACTCAGTCGCCATCTTTGCTGTCACCTTTTTCCTAATTTCCCCAATATGTGGGAAAGTTTAAAAATACGTATTTTGCCACTTCCAGGAATAAAAATACTTGCACAATTAGGCATTGCTAAGAATGCTTTCAGAGCTGAATTATAGCAAAAATATGGGAAACTTTAAATGTCAACAGATGGAGATGGCTAAATTGTCACATCCAGACCATGAGCTGCCTCTGTGGCCGACAGAAGGGTGAGTCAGTGATCATATCCACTGGCTTGAAAGTGTCTTGAAGAAATCACTGTAAGTTAAAGCAGCACAAGTTGTAGGACAGTGCACAAAAACTCTCATTGGTCTGGAAGAACGTACACCAACCCAGTGACTTTGCGGGGAGGGCTGTGGCTCTGGGGAGGGGGGCGCAGAGGAGGGGTTGATGCTGCCACAATTGTGCTTCTGAGTCCTGTGAGACCGTCACAGTGAGAGTGTATGCAGTCTCTTAAAAAAGAAAAACATAGGTTTTCTAGAAACTCATCTATCATGAGATAGAGCAGTTCAGTCAGCGAGTATTGATGGCCTGCTCTGAGCAGGGAGGGGACCAGGCACAGGCCCTGCCCACGGGAGCGCACACCTAGTGCAGAGGCAGACCCTCGGCTGTGGCAGCAGGCAGAGCTCCGTGGTAGCTGGCTGCTGTTCTGCGCACCCCACAGGCCCTGGGTGAGGCAGCTGAACGCATGGAGAGGCCTGCTGCTGCCCTGTGCCACCCTCTGGGCCTGCGCTGGCCCAGGCACTGGTGGGATACTTTGTATGGCCCAGAGTGCTGTAGTCAGAGTCCAAGGGAAAATCTTTGTGCCTAAATGTTCATATCTAATATACAAAGAATGGCTACTAATTGATTTTAAAAATCTGAGAATCCAGTAGAAGAAATGGGCAAAAAGTATGGCAGGCAGTCCACAGAAGAGGAAATCCAAGCCACCGTAAATACATGAAAAGATGCTCAGCCTGTGAGGGACACATAGGGTGGACGTGTGTGGTCGGCAGGAAGGAGCCGAGGTGGTGGAGCGTGGGGAGGAGCCGAGGTGATGGAGCAGCGTGGGGAGGAGCCGAGGTGGTGGAGCAGCGTGGGGAGGAGCCGAGGTGATGGAGCAGCGTGGGGAGGAGCCGAGATGGTGGAGCAGCGTGGGGAGGAGCCGAGGTGGTGGAGCAGTGTGGGGAGGTGCTGAGGTGGTGGAGCGTGGGATAGAGCATGGAGGCTGCTGCCACCAGCTGCTCGGAAGCCATCCTTCCAAGTTAAGAACGTGTCCTTTGAACACATTTAGGAGTCCATTTTATAGAAATAAAAGCAATCATATAGGCATTTAGGTACACAGAAGTGTATCTGTGTATTTCAGTATTGTTGGAGAGACAAGCATAAATAAATACAACTCCAATTTCCATGTCCATAACAGGGAAGCGGTTCCACGCATTGGCCCGGGGAGGGCAAGCTCCCAGCTCCCTGCAGCCGGGCAGGAGGACACGAGAGGGCGCCACGGCCTTGGGTGGTCACTGCTGGGTGGATCCCACTGGACAGTGGCACCCACGGGCTGGGCTGGGCTGGGCTAGGCAGGCCTGGGGAATCATGGCCGCTGGCTTTGCAGCCTGGTCCTGGAGTGTGCCCCCTGCCCTGCATGTGCTTTTGCTGATCCGTCACTGTGAGGTCACACCCCGAGTACATTTGATGGGGTGGGAGCCTTGAGGCTGCGGCTGCTGAAAGGACTGCAGAGCTAAAGCCTGTGGCTGGGTGAAGCCTGGGTCTGTCACCTGCTTTGTAAAACGCACTGCCTTCTCTTCATGTCGCTCTGAAACCAGCCATGACTTGAGCCCATATTTTGGGCTTCACGTCAGTGGCATGTTTGACACTCGACATACAAACCCTGGCGCAAAGCCCGTTCCACGCCACCAAAGTGGCAGCCTGTTGTAGACTTCGCTGGTGTGTTCGTGTTTATATTTGGTTCTTTGCTTGCTCACTCAAGAACTGGATGTTCGAAAAAGTCTTCCTTCTCTATATTTTAGAGTGGGAGTAAAATGTGGATGGGTGGGCTTCCCTCCAAATACATACTTTTAATGTCTTTTAAAATAAAATTAAGTGTCTGATTTTAAAAGAAAAAAACACCCACTGGATTTAGCATTTATTTATTTATTTATGAGACAGGCTAAAGTGCAGTGGCACAATCTTGGCTCACTGCAACCTCTGCCTCCCAGGTTCAAGCGATTTTCCTGCCTCAGCCTCCTGAGTAGCTAGGACTACAGGCATGCACCACCACACCTGGCTAATTTTTTGTGTTTTTAGTAGAGACAGGTTTCGCCATGTTGGCCAGGCTGGTTTTGAACTCCTGACCTCAAGCAGTCCACCCGCCCCGGCCTCCCAAAGTGCTGGGATTACAGGTGTGAGCCACTGCGCCCGGCCAGGATTTAGCATTTGTTCTTTTCTTTCTGTTGGAAGAACCTTTGGGAGAATCCTGATCACCTGAAAGTGTCCCAGCTCTCAGTCAGCCAAGAGTTTCCTCTGCTGTGTCTGCAGCCTGTGCCTTGCTTTATGGTGGGGTGGGAGGGATAGGAAAAGGTTGGTGGGTGGTCCCTGGTCCTCCCTGCCTCCCATCTTTCCGCCCTTTCTGGTTGCCAAACACTTTTTAAGTGTCAGGCATGTACTAGGGTTAAACTAAGGGCCAGACAAAGGCCCCGGCCTGGAAATACATTTGGAGGAGAGAATGGCAGATAGAACCATTCCAAACGTCATCTCAGGAAATGCTAAATGGACCCTACGAGTCTCCACATTGCAGTAGCCCCTGGTTGGAAGTTCTTCTCTCCCACTCTGTTGCCAGGGTTCCCTCCTACCTGTTTTTGTCATCCGTTGGTTTCTGACAGTCCCCGGGAACACACCGCAGGCACCCGCACAGGCCCAAAGCTCCCTGAGGTCCGGAGGGGTCAGCGTGGCTCTCACATGTGTCCACTGGAGGCAGCAGCGAGCAGCACTGGTCACATCGCCCTTGGGGTGCTAGCCTCCTCCTGCCTAGGTTGCACATCACAGCGAGTGTTGGGTCCTCCCAGGTCTCCCTGGCTCTGGCACTGAAGCTGGAGAAACAGATCTGGGGCCCCTGTGGAGAGGGGCCATCTAAGGACGCCTGTAGGAAGCCAGCCACTGCAGCAAACCTGGCGTGGGGGGCATAAGGGCATGCAGGGCAGCCTTCCGAGCTACCCCAGGGTCCCCTCACTCTGCATCTTTACCTCCTACCCCAGCCTGGGCTGTCAGGGAGGCCCCAAAAAGATGTCCAAACTGAGATCCCAGTAGGGCGCGAGAGCTAGCCAAGACCTGGGGGGATGACTGCGTTGCACAGGGACCATCTACCCGGGGTGGCCTCGGACCCACCTCTTCGTGGACGAGGAGCTAGTCTAACACACCTTGCAGGTTAGCTTTGTGGAAAAACATCATCTACTGGGATTCCAGAAATCATCTTGTTGCATTTTCCTAGGTGGCATCAAAGATTCCCTCTGCCACAGATCTGATAGATAACGGGAAAGTACCACTGAATCCACCTGGAAAAATGAAACCAAGCAAAGAGAAATCGCCACGAGCAAGTAAAGAAATGAGGTTGGTAACTGCGACTGGTACTCAGTCCTTCCAGGGCTCAGCCAGCCACCCACGGGCAGGTGCTGTTTATTTCATGAGTGTGCACTGAGGAGCCCTGAACCTCCAGGCTGTGGCGGGCTCCAGGCTGTGATGGGCTCCAGGGAGAGCCAGGTAACCCTGGAAGATGGGGTCCTTGCCCTCAGGGAACTGCTGTCACCCAGCCATGGCTCCTGTAGGTCACCAGGATACAGAGTGCTCCCGAGCCCTCTGTAGTGGGTGCTGCTGTGGGCGCTGAGGGGAGACGCGATCCGAGATCCACCCGCTGCAGTCCCTGCCCTGCCCTGCCGTGCCCTCCCCACCTCACCCCCGCTGCCTCCCCAGGTCTTCTCATGCTGAGTTCTGATCCCATTTCTTCCCACCCCAGCTTCCTTAGACCTGACCCTCAGGGCCGCTCAGCCCTTCCCCTCATGGGGTGTTGGGTGAGGCAGCGAGGCCAGGCGTTGACCCAGGTGAAGGGGACTCGGGCAAAGTAGCCACCATGGGGTGGAGGAAACAGCCAGAACCGAGAAGCTGTGTCAGGAAGCACTTGAGACGTTTTGATTTTGAGTCCCTGGCCAGGGGGCGGCCAGGCTGCTGGGCAGGTTGTAGTCCCCGGGAAAGGCAGGCAGCCACAGGCCCATCAGGGATTGCTGGTGAGCCACAGAGGGTCCTGGAGTTCAGGAGAGCAGGGAGGGATATTCGGGAAGCCTGGTGCTAACCTGGGACCAACGTGAGGGGAAGGGTAGGGGCTCAGAGGCATGCACTTGGCACTGAGGAGTAGGGATGGATGGAGCAAATGGGGCTGAGGAGCACTGGGTGGCCTGGCGAGTTCACGGGGCGGGACATGCTCCACAGTGCCTGGTGGACAGAGCAGAGTCGGGGCGCAAGGCAAGGACGGAAGCTGGAGGCTGGTCCCTGGCTGGGCCTTGGGGGAGGGGAGGGGCTTCGCTGGGAGGGTGACAGCAGCTGTTCAGGGTTCCCGGGGGTTCACCCTTCTCACCTCACAGCAGCTCGGGGGTCCGGGGTTCACCCCTCTCACCTCACAGCAGCTCGGGGATCTGGGGTTCATGAACCGTCTCACCTCACACCAGCTCGGGGGTCCAGGGCTCACCCTTCTCACCTCACACCAGCTCGGGGGTCCGGGGTTCATGAACCCTCTCACCTCACAGCTGCTCGGGGGTCCGGGGTTCACCCCTCTCACCTCACAGCAGCATTCCTTTGATTTTCCGCGTTCACAGCTTCTATAGCTGGGTTAGTGGCTGCACCCTGGGGATGATCACTGGGCTCCCTAGTCGCCTCCACCTCCTCTGAGCCGTGTATAAGGACCAGGCTGACACGGAGCCTCAGTGTGGACACGCCTTCTTGTCCAGGCATTTCCCACGCCGACTCTTCAGCTGGGCCCCTCCCTCGCACCTCCCAGGCGTCCTGGGAAGCCAAGGCTGGCCTCAGGGAGACCACTGGAGACCACAGGGCATGAGCACTGCTCTCCGGTGCCCCCGTGCTTTCCTGACCTGCACCAGGCTCGCTGTGGCTCTCACTGAAGGCGCCTCACTGCACTGAGAGGCCAGAGCAGAAGAGACCGTGAGGCCTGAGCTTGGAAGGCCCTGGGCCTGGCCCTGGCCCTGCTGCTCAGCGTACGTCTGTCAGGGGGCTCCCCACTCAGTTTAACGTACCCTGGATCCCGGCTGCGATGTAAGAAACCTGGAGGAAGGGTGAGGTGGGATGAGATGTGGGTGACAAAGGGCATGTTCTGTTCCTGCAGAATTTGTTCCTCCTGGAGGCTGAGAGTGTTTGGGGAAAATCTCGAAGGCCAACTAGGTTGTATTAACTCCCCAACCTCGTGAAAATGGCTTAGACTAAAACCGTTTCGTCTCAAACATTTGAATGTTCTCTTACATCCTCCAGGGATTTTACCTGCCATATTTGGCCTTTAAAAAGCCCACAGCAGACCACAGTGGCCCGCTAACCCCCCATCACCCTGGGCACAGTAAGAGCTGGGGTCTGAGGCGCTGACACAGGGCATGCCCTGACCTGAGGACTCTGTTCTGTGGCACTCCAGAGGACATCATGCTTTCTTTTCCATAGTCACTCTGAAAAGCAAGCAAAACCGGCACAAACCCTGCTGCTGGGAGTAAGAGGGTCTTCGGAGAGGCTGAGTGAGACTGTGTGCCACTGTATTCACAGTGGTGCATGCACCCACGCCCACACCAACACCCACACCATACCCATGACCACACCCACACTTACATCTACCTCCACACCCACACTTACACCCACACTAACATCTACCTCCACGCCCACACTTACACCCACCCACACTTACACCCACACTAACATCTACCTCCACGCCCACACTTACACCCACCCACACTTACACCCACGCTTACATCTACCTCCACACCCACACTTACACCCACACTAACATCTACCTCCACGCCCACACTTACACCCACCCACACTTACACCCACGCTTACATCTACCTCCACACCCACACTTACACCCACCCACACTTACACCCACACTTACATCTACCTCCACGCCCACACTTACACCCACCCACACTTACACCCACGTCCACACCGTGGGGCCCCACACTCATGCAGTCCACGTCCATGCTTACATCTACCTCCACGCCCACACCCTGGGGCCCCACACTCATGCAGACTGGAGTGGACCCCGCCACCCCACAGCTCACCTACAGCAGATCCCCAGCTCTTTCTACCACCCTGAGTCATTGTCTTTAAAATTAAAGGAACCCCAAACCCCTGAGCCCCAGTGCTAACAGAAAATATGTTTAAAATCATAATTGAATACACTCTTCTGTCTGTTTAAGGATTTAGGAAAACCGTGTATTCCATGTGGAAATAGAAACCTGCTTTTCCCTTCATGTGGCGCAGTGTGCAGTGTCCTAAATGTGTCATATCTTAAATCAATTTGAGGTTTTTAAATAAGAATAGTGTGTGTTCTGGCAGCTTCTGAACTACTGAAGAAGGGATGGGAGAGGCAGCCCAGGCCCCCGGCGTGAGTCTGGAGGAGAGTGGGTGCCGGGGAGGCCCAGGGCAGCGCCACAGTAACTGGCACAGCTGTGTGGGAGCCTCAGGACCGCTGTTTGGTCTGGGAAGAAAGGCACATGCTTTCTCCCTGGTTACGGCGGGAGTTACTAGGATGAGAGTAAATGTGTCAAGTCATTTCCCTCTTTGCCCTTTGTTTCTCAGTGCCCTCCAGGAGAGAAATTTAGAAGGGAAGATAAAACAGCACGTCCCCCAAATGCATGAGCAAAGAAGACTCCATGGCCAGGCCCCACTGGAGGACATGAGGAAGGCTGCCGAGGATCTGGAAATTGTAAGGATTTCTTGGTTCTGTTTAAAAAAGTGTGGGGTGTTTTTTGTTTTGTTTTGTTTTTGTTTTTTTGAGATGGAGTCTTGTTCTGTCACCCAGGCTGGAGTACGGTGGCACAATCTCGGCTCACTGCAGCCTCCACCTCCCAGGTTCAAGCGATTCTCTTGCCTCAGCCTCCCGAGTAGCTGGGACAAGTGTACACCACCATGCCCGGCTAATTTTTGTATTTTTAATAGAGATGGGGTTTTGCCATGTTTGCCAGCCTTTTCTCGAACTCCTGGCCTCAAGTGATCCACCTGCCTTGGCCTCCCAAATTGCTGGGCCACTGTGCACAGCCTAAAACATTGTTTTATTGAAAATAAAGAGAACTCACTGTGCCTCTTCAGAGCATGTGCTCTCTAAAACCGTGGGACTGTGTGGAATGTGTCTTATGAGGTGTAGAAATTCCCAGAATTACAGTTGGTCACATGAGAAGGAAAACATTTCAGCTGAGGGGCTGAGCCCTCAAATGTGCCAGGCCACATGGCATGCCTTGGCATCTCAGCACTGGGAATCTGATGGCAGGAGTGGCAGCCTGCTGACAGGGACCGGGAACCAGTCCTCTCCACATGTCTGTGGGGTCCTTGCTTGAGGCTTTGCACCCAGCTGATCCAGGCTGTGGGCCCAGGGCTGGGCCATGAGGGGCGTCACTGCAGAGAGGGGTCTGGCTGAGGCCACCTGGACCATGGCTGACACGCTCGGTGTCTATGTAGGGAGGCCGATATTCATGGGGATCCGAGGCCTCCTGACCAGGAGCCTCCTAAGCAGAACTGCTCACGGAAGTGGCTCCTATATATTTGGAATGTTAACCATCCTCTCAGCCACCGCCAGTGCTGTTGATTCACTCAGCATACGCTGATGCCCACCTCCTGGTACTTGGAGTATCCTGGGCTGTGGGAGAGACGCAGGAATGAAGGAGAGTGCTTTGCTGCCTGGCCAGCCCATCCAGCTGTAGAAGGACACAGCTGCCGTCCCTGGCAGTGAACCTGGATACCCGTGTCCCCACCCTTCCTGTAGCCATAAGAATGCTGGCCTGTCCTCTCAGGCTACCCAAGGCCCCTGGCTGGTGGCCTCTTCCAGGTCAGTGTACCATGCCCGAACGCAGGTCAGGCTGGTGCGGGCTGCCCCCAGAGCATGCAGCACTGTCACGGGGGAGGAAGCAACCCTGGCCTTCCTGTCCCCCCACCCCATCTGCAGGCTCCATTCCCACCATTTCCGCTGTTTCCCTCTCTCCTAGAGCCGGAGATGGGAGAGAGGAGGCATGAGGGCAGGATGTGGAGCCACTTCATGGAGACCCCATCCAACCTGACTTGGACCCCACTTCTGAGACTCTTTTCCTCCTCAGCCCAGGGAGTTTGTATCTGCCTTTAGATAAACTCTTATTCTTTCTAAATCCATCGTTTATGAGTATGACCTTGTCCTTGGACACCCAAACCCTGCCTCTTAGGGCTGCAAAACATCTGTGTCTTAACCCATCACTTCACATTAGGGACACAAAAGTCGATTTGGTATTATGAACAACTCTAGCCACAGATTTGATAAATTTAGTGAAATAGATTAATCCCTTGAAAGACAACATCTGCCAAAACTTACAGAAGAAATGAATATGCTCATATCTATTACAGGAATTTAGTCAATAATTAATTACCTTCCAAAACAGAAATCACAGGCCCAGAAGGGTTCACTGGTGAATTCTACCAAACATTTAAGGTTTAAGGAAGAAACTATACCAATTCTCGATAATCTCTTCCAGAAGACAGAAACAGAGAGAAAACTTTTTAGCTCATTCTTTGAGGCCAGCATTACTCTAATACCAAAACCATACAAAGATATTACAAGAAAGGAAAAGTGTAGACCAATATCGCTCATGAATGTAGATGCAAAAATTCTCAACATTCAGAAATCAAATCCAGCAATGTGTAAAAGCAATCACACACCCTAATTCAACATTCAAAAATCAGTCAATGCAATTCATCACATCAGTAAGCTAAACAAGAAAAATCAGTTGGTTTTATCAATAGATGCAGAAAAAGCATCTGACAAAATATAACACCTATCATGATAAAAACTCTCAGCAAACTAGGATAAGCTGGGAACTTCCTCAACTTGTTAAAGAACATCCAGAAAAGACTTACAGCTAACATTATTCTTAATGGCAAGAAACTAGAAGCTTTTCTACTAAGATCAGGAGCAAGGCAAAGATATTCCCTCTCACTACTGCTTTTCAGCCTCATGCTGGAACTCTTAGCTAGTTCAAGAAGACAAGAGAAGGAAACAAAAGGTATACAGATTGGGAAACAAATAAAATTGTCTTTATTCTCAGATGACATGATTATCTATGTAGGAAATCCCAAAGAATTGACAAAAATTTCCTGAAACTAATAAGTGATTATAGAAAAGGTTACAGGATACAAGGTTAATATACATAAGTCAGTCACCTTCCTATGTACCAGCAATTAACAAGTGGAATTTAAGATTAAAACCATAACATTTAAATTAGCACCAAAAAAATGGTACTAAGTAAAAATCTAACAAAATGTATACAAAATCTATATGAGGAAAACGACAAAACTTTAATGAAATAACTGAATAAATGGACAGATATTCCATGTTCATGGATAGGAAGACTCAATATTGTTGGTAGTCAGTTCTTCCCAACTTTAGATTTAATGCATTCCCAATC
Organism: Gorilla gorilla gorilla; assembly: GCF_029281585.2. Lineage (NCBI taxonomy): Eukaryota > Metazoa > Chordata > Mammalia > Primates > Hominidae > Gorilla > Gorilla gorilla. Next base: position 144,732,897 of record NC_073232.2, read on the forward strand.
ATAATCTCAGCAAATTATTTTGTGAATATTGACAAACTGTTTCTAAAGCATATATGGAGAGGATGAGACCTAGAATATCCAACACAGTATTGATGGAAAAACAAAGTCAGAGGACTGACACCCCCCAACTTGAAGACTCTAAAGCTACAATAACAGTGTGATATTGTCAAAAGAATAGACAAATAGAATAGAGAGCCCCAAAATAGACCCACACAAATATAGTTAACTGAGTTAACTGATTTGACAGAGGAGCAAAAGCAACTCAGTGGAGAAAGCGTAGTCCTCAACAGATGGTACTGGAACAACTGCCAAAAACAAAAAAGAATCTAGACATAGACCTCACACCCTCCACAAAAATTAATTCAAAGTGGATCATAGACCTAAACGTAACATGTGTTACCGTACAACTTTTACAAGATAACACAGGAGAAAACCTAAGTGACCTTGGGTATGGTGATGATGTTTAAATACAACACCAAAAGCAAGATCCATGACAGAAATAATTGATAAGCCGGGCTTCATTACAATCAAAAACTTCTGTTGTATGTAAGACACTGCCAAAAGGATAAGACAGGCCACAGACTGGGAGACAATATTTGGAAAAGATACACCCGATAAAGGACTGTTATCTAAAATATACCGAGAACTCTGAAAAACTCAACAAAAAGGAGCAAACAAGCCAATTAAAAAATGGGCCAAGAATCTGCAGAGACACCTCATCAAAAAAGATGCATGGATGGCAGATCAGCATGTGAAAAGAAGCTTCACATTGTGTGTCATCAGAAATGCAAGTTAAGGAGATTCACCACTAAAAAATCCAAAACACTCACCACCAAATGCTGGTGAGGATGTGGAGCAACAGGAACACTCATTAATTGTTGGGAATAGAAAATGGTACAGCCACTTGGGAAGACAGTTTGACAGTTTCTTACAAAATTAATCACACTCTCATCATACAATCCAGTAATCACACTCCTTGGTGTTTACCCAAAGGAGATGAAAACTTACGTCTACACCAAAACCTGCACACAGACATAGCAGCTTTTTTCATAATTGCCAAAACTTGGAAGCACCCAAGGTGTCCTTCAGCAGGTGACTGGATAAACTGGAACATCCAGATAGTGGAACATTGCTTAGCACTGAAAGGAAATGAGCCGTCAGCAATGAGAAGACATGGGGGAGCCGACATGCCAGGGTGAAAAGGCTGTACACAGATGGAGATGGTGAAAGGATCGTGGTGGCCCGGGTGGGGGTAGTAGGATATTGAGGGGTGAATCAGCAGAACACAAAGGGTTTTAGGGCAGTAAAACTACTCTTCGTGATGCTGTATTGTTGGATCCATGTGATGATGCGTTTGTCTAAACCCCACAGACTGTGCCACCCCACACATGAGCCTGCATGTTGACTGTGGACTCTGAGTGGTGGTAACAGTGTGTCCATGTGCACACATCAAGTGGACCACTCCAGTGTGGGATGAAGGCTGCTCTAGAAAAATCAAGTCCAGGTTTTTTAAAGTCTGCTTGGAAATCTGAAACCTGAGAGCTGGCTCGTGTCCCCCACTGTTCTCCTGTGCTCCCCCGCCCTGGTTACATGCAGAGCAGGGGGGCCATGAGACAAAAGAGAATGACCCAGAAGGACACTGTGGCGGTTGGTCTCAAATGCCTGCCCCAGCCACACCTGTCTCTCCATTGACTTTCGTGCCACCTAGGAGGAAGGCGGTGCCACCCATTTCACAGGTCAGAAAACCCAGACTCACGGAGGTGCCGCAGCTGGCCCTACGGTGACACTGTAAATGGTGGAGCTTTCAGTCCAACCTGGGTATGTCTGAATGCAAAGCCAAGGTCCAAATACTGCACTGTCTTCTTGGGGACATGAATTGCCACAGAATTCGCTTTGTGCTTTAATGCCTGTCTCGTGTTTTTCTGTGATTAAAAAAAATTCATGTGAAGTTCCTGATGAACGGTTCAGGTCACCAGCACCGGCTCCTGTCGTGTGCCCAACTCCAAGTTACTGCCAAGATCCAGGGAGGGATGTGCTATGTCACCCTGCCCAGGAGACAGGGATATAAACACCCACTAACTTCCCATGACAGGCTCCCTGCAGCACTTGAGCCCAGAGGATGCCCATGAGGTGGGTCCCTTCACTTCAGTCCTGGCTTGGGAGAGCCAGAGGAAGGGGTTTTAAAACTCCCAAGAATGAGCTGGGAAGCAGCTGATCCTGCCCTAGAGGAGGTGAGTTGTGTTGAGACAAGTGGTGTTGGCTGTCCACAAGCTCCAGCCATCCTTCTCCTCTGTCCCGCTGCCTCTCACAGAGCGCCAGGCGGGTGGGCCAGGGGAGAGGGGCCCGAGACAGACCAGAACAGCATGGCAGGCTCCGTGCTGCCTGATGGCCTCATGTTTAGGAAACGATCTTAATTATGCTTTTTTCTGAAATTTGCCTTCTGAGCTCCTGGACCTCCTGTAGGCTCAGTCCATTTCAAATGACCCTCCCTTTTTCTGCTGTCTACACAGGCCCACTAGCAAAAAAGAAAGTACTGTGTTCTTTAGACTCAGTAGGGAACCTATTTGTATAATCCTGGTGAGACGAACATGCCGGCCCTCCCTGCAGGTGAAGTCTCGGGCTTTGCCAGAAGAGTGTGTCTTTCCTTAGAGCAGGTCCTGAGCAAACCCTGCAGCAGCGTTAGAGACGAGTCCTGGCTCCGTGGCTGTGTGGCCCAGCAGCCTGCTGTATGGAGGCGGGCACGCATGTGCGTGAGACAGCTGGCATGTCCCAGGCAGAGAACCATCTAAGTTCACACTGTACCTCTAGAAGCAGAGGGTCTCATTCTCCCGGCTTCTTCCCCGACCCCTCGTGTTTCCTTCAAGGCATCTGTGCAGTGCCGCACATGGCGTGGCGCTAGCAAGGAGTCCTCGGTGGCATGGCACCCCCCCATGCACCCGGGAGCCTGGCCTGTGGGAGAAGGGGATGCCAAATGGGGGAAGTAGGAGGGACTGGAGTCCAGCCCATGAGCCAGGAGCTTGCATTTGATTAGAGGACCAGGGTGGACGGGTCAGGGCAGAGAGAGAAGAAAGCCCAGAGGGATGAAAAGGAGATGCTGAAAACAAACCAGCCAACAGACGTGGCCCTTCCAGATAAACACGGCCCATTCTGCACATAGGCTTATCTCTACTCTGCCCAGAAGCCACCAGAATGACAGGAAAGGGAGCAAAAACGACCTTCACTCCTCAGGATGAGGAAATGGAGAGGAGGCTGCCCGCTTGTCAGGAGGCTCCCCCTCCCCGGGGTCTTTCCTGTAATAATAGAGCCCCACGTCTCAGCTGGGCACAGGCTGCCCCACAAATGGCCACGTTTCTCAACCTCCCTTGCAGCCAGACATTGGCCTGTGGCTCTGTTCCGGCCGGCAGGATGTGAGCAGAAGATGACTGTGAACTTCCTGAGCTTTGTCCCTTCCCTTCCTGGCTGGAATGCAAACATGATGGCCGGAGCAGGGGCAGCCACCTCAGCCCTCAGGTGGAGGCCGTGGGCCAGGGCTGCAGAGCCAGTGTGCAGGAGTCTGTCTCTGGTGGGGGTGCTGTCCTCTCAGACACCCTGCTCCACCTGGCCTCAGCTGCTGTCGTCTGGGGCTGGCAGGTGAGCCCTTGTCCTCGCACACATGGAGGCCAGCACGATTTTGCACGAAGGAAGCCCCCTAGTGGTGCAGCATGAAGGACCTGCCCAGCAAAATGCCAGCAAAGATGCACAGTGATGCAGCCCCAGAGCCTGAAAAGCACAGGAAGACAAAACCAACCACAGAAGGATGGGAAGTGGGGGTCGGGGTGCGGTGGCTCACGCCTGCAATCCCAGCACTTTGGGAGGCCGAGGCAGGTGAATCACCTGAGGTCAGGAGTTTGAGACCAGCCTGGCCAACATGGTGAAACCCCATCTCTACTAAAAATACAAAAAATTAGCCGGGCACAGTGGTGCGTGCCTGTAATCCCAGCTACGCAGAAGACAAAGGCAGGAGAATCGCTTGAACCCAGGAGGCAGAGGTTGCAGTGAGCTGAGATGGCACCATCGCACTCCAGCCTGGGCAACAAGAGCGAAACTCCATTTCAAAAAAAAAAAAAAAAAAAGGAAGTGGAGTCTATACAGGTCATGCCAGGGCCCTGGGTCTGCTTCCCTACTCTGCCCAGCCCACTGACTCCTCCAGCCTACCCAGCAGGAGCCAGGGCTGCCTCTAGATAAGCTGACCAACCAGGCACCACAGTGGTGACAGCAGCCATGTTTGGCCTAAAGAGCCCTGCAGAAGATCAGGTGCACAACCGACCAGGAGGGCCGGCCAGCTCCATGGCGCTGTCTGAGATATCAGCCAACCAAGACAGAAGCCACCTGGGCGTACCCCAGACAGCCCCAGCCTGCACTGAGCAGCCAGCAGCCCACCACCGACACCCCGATCTCAGCCTTGTTCCAGGGCCTCAGTCACGAGAGGTTCCTCAGCTGTTGAGGGAAGCCCCAAGGTGAGGGAGAGGCCAAAGCCAGCCGGCTGGGGAGCGAGCTTCGGATGGATGCGAACATTAGGGGACACTTAAAAATGACAAGCCAGAATTAAAATCCCCCTGTAGGAATAGACAAGTCTGCTGCCACGAAACCCAGCAAGCTGTTGTAGAAAGTGAACACTCAGGTAACCCAGAAGAACTCCCAAGGCAAAGTTTAATATGCGGCAAAAAATTTAAAAAATTAAATTAGTAGATGAATAAATCCCCCAGGAAGGGGAGGTGGGAAACAGATGAGACAAGAGGAAAGGAAGTTAGAGGACAACCCGAGCAGAGCGAAGCATCCAGCAGGTTCCGGCAGGTTCCAGCAGGAGAGACGAGAGCAGACGGAGGGAGAAGGTGCAGGAGGGCTCTTCATGAAGGAACCAACGTGCTTCCTGCTAGAAGGGCCCACACGTGCTGGCACCATGGCTCAGCATCCCGAACCAGAGCAGGACGGACCCCCGGAGATTCCAGGGAGGGCGGGGAGAGAGGATCACACAGAACCAGGCACTGGGAGGGAGCTGGTCGCGGTGATGGCACTGCCCTCAGCAGGCGCCGGGATTCGGTACTCCCATTGCAAGGTCAGGGGTCAGCACACAATAAGACGTTTTCAGACACGCAAAGACTCAAAATGCTGCTTCCCATCTAGAGAGTCTCCAGAAGCTACTGTAGAATTTGTTCTATCAAAACAAGGGAGTACATGCTGAGAGAGGAAGGTAAGAGTTCCAGAAGAAAGGGAGCTGACCCAGAAGCCCCCGGCCGCCCCCTACTGTGAGAGGAGCCTGGCGGGGTCTCCACAGGGAGACCAGGTCAGTCTGAGGACTTGGCCAGTGGAGGAGGATGTCGAGAGAGGTTTACAGTTTCAGAGGATGTAATGACAGATGTAGAAAACAAACATTTTTAAAAGGAGGCAGTTATGAATCCCACAGGGAATACAGGTTTCTATGGGAAGCAAAATTCGTTATCAATGACTACTTACTGGGTCAGTAACAAGTAACATTGACCAAGTCGCAGAGCTGAAGCCGTGAGTGCTGCTCTAGCCCACAGTTATGATATGGGGGCGGGGGAGGCTGCAGGGGTCTCCAGGGACCTGCTGTGATTATGGCTGTATGGAGAGGGGAGGCTGCAGGGGTTTCCGGGGACCTGCTGTGATTATGGCTGTATGGAGAGGGGAGACTGCAGGGGTCTCCAGGGACCTGCTGTGATTATGGCTGTATGGAGAGGGGAGGCTGCAGGGGTTTCCGGGGACCTGCTGTGATTATGGCTGTATGGAGAGGGGAGACTGCAGGGGTCTCCAGGGACCTGCTGTGATTATGGCTGTATGGAGAGGGGAGGCTGCAGGGGTTTCTGGGGACCTGCTGTGATTATGGCTGTATGGGGTGGCGGGGGAGGCTTCAGGGGTCTCCGGGGACCTGCTGTAATTATGGCTGTAGGGGGTGGGGGAAGGCTACAGGGGTCTCCGGGGACCTGTTGTGATATGGCTGCATGGTGAGGGGGTGCGGTGGCTCCAGGGACCTGCTGTGATTATGTCTGTATGGGGCGGGGAGGCTGCAGGGGTCTCCTGAGACCTGCACTGGAGGTAGTGTCCAACCTGTGCCCCCAGCGAGGCAAGCCGGGGAGGGAGACGGGAGCCGGGTGGCCCAGGGCTCCTGTGCTTGGAGTGGGGAGGTTGGGACTCTGCAGAGGGCCTGAGGGGCAGGAACAGGAAGATCCGCTCCTCAGTTTATCCACCTGAGGGCCCCCCGCAGTGCCCTCCTCAGCCTCACCTTGTTCTGCCCAGGGGATTGGCCGTGGACCATGAGGTTTGGAACAGAAAGCCTACCCCTGGTTTCACGCTCAGCAAGTTCCTTCTCCTGTAGGAACCCCTGATCCACAGCTTCTGTGTCTGTGGGGTGGGGGTGGCAATTGTGGCCCCATCTGCTTCCCAGGACAGTTACGGCTCTAAGGTGTGGTCTTGGCTGTGGTGATGCTTGCCAAGACACTGCCCGGGGGGTGGCATCAGCCTTCCCTTTGCCCACAGGACGATGCCCTGAGTCTCTGTTCATCCACTGACCTGTGCAGATGCACGGGACACCTGGGTGGGGCCGTGGGGACACCAGGATGAGTGGCCATGTGTGTGCCTGCAGAGGGTGGTGTCCTCATGAGGTAGAAGGCCTGGGAGCTGGCTGGAAGTAGGCTGCTGGGCCCCACTGCAGGGGGGACCGTACCGTGATGCGGCTTGCAGGGGCCCCGGGGCAGCGGGGCTGGCTCTGCTGACGCCCACATGGCCTGGGCCCCACGTGGAATCTGAGCCAGAGGCGTGGTGACGCCCGAAGTCCTGCCAGCCTTTCTAACATCTCCCCCTCCTTGTCTCCCATAAGGCCACAGAACTACAGGATGAAGTATTGAAGCTAAAATTGGGATTAACCTTGAACAAAGATCGTCGACGGGCGGCCCTCACTGGAAACCTTTCGCTTGGCCTGCCGGCGGCACAGCCTTAAAATACATTTTTTAACACAAAATATGGAGAATCAGGAAATGTTCGCAGATACCAGTGACACCAGGTGGCTGGACTGATGGAGACATCTTCAGACAGGAGCCGCTCAGTCTTCTTTCCCGGGCGTCGCCTCCTGTGTGGTGCCGGAAGAGCGCCAGGTTCAGTGTTACCCTGAGGGCTGGTTTCACGCAGCCTGTTGTTTTCCTTAGACAGGTTCACGTCCCTCTCCTGAGGCTGTGGAAGATTTCAGCCGTATTAAAAGAAAGGACACTGTGAGCACGTGGTCTTGCCTTCCCTTCTTCCTGCAGGTTCCCGCCAAGCCATGTGACAGAGTGCTCACACTCAGGCACTTGCCTCTCTCTCCTGTCCTGGAGCCCTTGTTACAAAAGTACTCACAGTTTTCCTTCACTTAGTTATTTGAGTGTGGGAGAGGAGACCAGGTCACCTGATTCCCGCAAAGCCGGAAGTCCCTGCAGCACCACCTTTGGCTAGGAGGGAGGGGTGACAGCCAAAAAGGACTTCGGGGGAGTGGTTACCCTGCTCCCTGCCCAGCGACAAGCCCTCCTTTCCCCTGGGGGCCCTCCTTTCCCCTGCTCCCTGCCCGGCTACCGGGCCCTCCTTTCAGCCTTGACCCCTTCCTGGTTGCTACCACTCGGCCTGCCACTCAGTGGACTCCACCCCAGGGACACAGCAGGGTCCACAGACCTCCCCATCCTAGATCAGCCGTATTTCATGCTCTGTCTGCCCAGGCTGTGTAGATTCTGTGTGACTTAGTCTCTTGTGCTGAGTGTTTGATTGGATCTTGAAAACATCTTTGGTTTGATTTCTTTAACAGAGGTGAGACTATTCAGACTTCGTTTCTTTTTGTGTTAATTTTGGTAAATATGGTTTTCAGTGAGTTTCCTCATTTCATCCAAGTTGTGCAATGTATCAGCATAAAGTTCCTCTTATTTTCAGTATCTTTAGGATCCGTAATAATGTCCCCTCTTTTATTCTTGACCTGGTGTTCTTCATCATTCTTGCTATGGATTTATCAATTTTGTTCCTCTTTTCCAAAAGCCCCAGGTTTTGGCTTCACTGGATTTGCTGTTTGTCTTCTGTCTCATGGGTCTCTGCGCCCTGCACTTCGTACTTTCCGAGAGTTTAACTGGTGCTTAGAGAGAAATGCATCACTTCCAAACCCATGTATTAGAGAAGAAGGGTGTGAAATTTATCACCTAAGCTTTCCATTCAGGAAGCTAGAAAAGGTGTCAGTGACCTGTTGCGGCCCAGCGGCTGGAGCAGCAGACGTTTGCCATTTCTCACGCCTGAGGGCAGGAGTCGGAGCAGCTCAGCCGGCGTTGCTGGTCAGGGTCTCCCGTGAGGCTGGAGTCAGCCGTGGGTTGAGCTGCTCTCCTCTGAAGGTTTAACTGGGCTTGGGGCTCAGCTTCCAAGGTGCTCACCTGGTTGTTGATCAGAGAGCGTGTCCGTTGTGATCCCAGTCCTTTGAAACTGTGAAGCCTTGCCCCGCGGCCTACCGCAGGATATGTTTTGGTAAATGTAGACTGTGCACTTGAGAAGAATGTATTTTGGGTTGTTGGGTACATTGTTTTGTGTGTGTCAGGTGACATTGACTAATCCTCTTGCTCAGAGCTCCTGTACCCTTACTGACTGACTTAAGCCCAGTTTCTCAGTTACTGAGAGAGGCCTGTGAACAGTTCCAGCTATGATCATGAACATGTGTTTTCTTCTTAGTTATGTGAGTTTTTGCTATACGTGTTTTGGGGCTATTTTGTCAGATGCCTACAAATTTAGGATTGTTTTATCTTCCTGTCCAACTGACCTTGTCATTATTATGAACTATTTCTCTTCGCCTCTCCTTTTCACTTCTTGCCTTCTGTGGATTTTGTCTAATACTAATCCAGGCACACCACTGCTGTTTTGGTCAGCGTTTTCATAATGCATCTTCTTCCCTCCTTCTACTGTACTGGATTTAAAGTGCACCTTATAGAGACATCATATACTCGGGACTCCTTTTCTTTCTCTAGCTGCCAGTTCTGTGTTTCAGTTACAGTGTTTGGTCCTCACATTTAAGGTGCGTGTGCGTACGGCGGATTCCGTGCCCATCTCATGTTTTTATTCCCTTTATTCTTCTTTTGCTGCTTTCTGATAGTGATCAATTTTTTTATTTATATCTCTTGTATTAGAGTTTTAGTAATATCTTTTAATATTATTCTCTTGGGTGTTGCCTTAGAGATTTGATACATGCCCTTGAGTTCATTAGCATTTCCTGAATGAGCCAATGACCCTGAGAAGGTCCCTCCCATCTGCCAGTTCCCTGCCCTTGATGCTGTTGCTCTCATCCGCCTCCCTTCCACAGGTAAGCACGCAAGACACAGGTACCGTGTGCCCCAACGGTGTCTTGACGCGCTGTTACTAGACATCAGTGTTTGCTTCACTTTACCCATCCCGATGCTCTTCCTTCCTGCAGCTTCATGCTCCAATGAGGGCTGATTTTCATTTAGCTAAATAACTTTTTTTTAAGTATTTCTTTGTATCATGGTTATGCTTTGACTGGCCGTAAGGTCTCTCAGCTTTTGTTTGTCTGAAAATAAATTTAGTTTGCCTTTATTCTGCACAGGACAGAATTCTGGGTGGATGATTTCTGCCATTCCCAGAACTTTAAAGATGGGCTCCACTGTCTTCTGGCTCCCATGAGTTTTGTTAAAAATTCAATGTTCAGGCCGGGTGCTGTGGCTCACGCCTGTAATCCCAGCACTTTGGGAGGCCGAGGCGAGTGGATCACGAGGTCAGGAGATCGAGACCATCCTGGCTAACATGGTGAAACCCCGTCTCTACTAAAAAATATAAAAAATTAGCTGGGCGTGGTGGCGGGCGCCTGTAGTCCCAGCTACTCAGGAGGCTGAGGCAGGAGAATGGCATGAACCCAGGAGGCGGAGCTTACAGTGAGCCGAGATCGCACCACTGCACTCCAGCCTGGGCAACAGAGGGAGACTTCATCTCAAAAAAAAAAAAAGATTCAATGTTCATTGTTATTTGTTGCTCCTTTGAAGGTAATGTGTCTTTTTTCTTTGTCTTAAAATTTTTTCTCCTTATCTTTGGTTTTCAGCAGTCTGTGCTGTGCCTGGATGTGATTTTTTTACTTATTTTTCTTGGAATATATAGAACTCAAATCTGGGAGTTAGTATCTTTCATCAGTTTTGGAAAATTCTTAGCCATTTTTTTTTTTACTATTTTTTCCCCTGTTCTCCCTCTTCTCCCTGAGACTTGTTTTGTGTGTGTGTGTGTGCGCGTGTGCATATGCATGTGTGTGCGTGTGTATGCATGTGTGTGCATGCATATGCACGAGTGTGTGTGCACGTGTGTGTATGCATTCATGTGTACGAGTGTGTGCATGTGTGCGCCCGTGTGTATGTGCATAGGTGAGTGTGTGTGGCTGTGACCTGCACGTCTCTTCTGTCATGTGTTCTATTTTTCATTCCTCTCTGTACATCAGGCTAGATGCCTCCTGTCTATGTGGTTTTAGATTTACGAATCCTGTCTTCTGTTGTGTCCCACAGAAAAACCCAAGAGGTTTTTTAACATTAAAAACAGCAGCTTTATGATAGAGAAAAAAACACGAACATAGACGATTGTACCATTGCACTCAGAAGAAACATCCCAGGCCCTGAGCAGCGTGTCTTTCCTCGGCCGAATCAGGCTTCCTGGTGAGCCTCAGGGAGTGCGTGGTCTCAGATGCCATCCTTCTCTTCTCCAGCATTTCCACTCACCTCCGTGTTCTTGGGGAGTGCATGGTGTCAGATCCCATCCTGCTCCTCTCCAGAGTTTCCTCTCACCTCCGTGTTCTCAGGGAGTGCGTGGTCTCAGATGCCATCCTTCTCTTCTCCAGCATTTCCACTCACCTCCGTGTTCTCAGGGAGTGCGTGGTCTCAGATCCCATCCTGCTCCTCTCCAGAGTTTCCTCTCACCTCCGTGTTCTCCTTCTCGTCTCTGCCGGAATTCCACATCTGCTCGTGCATGCCATCCACCTTTTCCACTAGATCCTTTTACATCATCATTATAATGATTTTTTTAAATAAGTGTTTTCTTTCAGTTTTAAATTTCAGATGTTGTGTTTTTCAGGTCTAAGGTGTCTGGTAATTTTTTGTGGATGCCGATTCTCTGTTGAAATTCTCCATCTTTTCATTTCCTTTATATCTCTTTTCTTCTTTTTTCTATAACATATTACATGTTTCTAATAAGTTTTTAGTGAGTGCCCAGCATTGTATAAGTTGGCCCTTGAACAAGAGTTTGAATTATAAGGGTCCACTTATAAGTGGATTTTTAAAAACAAATATATTGCAAAAATTTTTGGAAATTTGCAACAATTTGAAAAACTTTGCAGATGAGCCACATAGCCTAGAAATATCTAAAAAAAGAAAAAAGAAAAAGTTATGTCATGAATGCATACAATATACAGACCATACATGGACCATTCACAGTAGAGAGAAACGTCGCCGTAAAGATGCAGCATTGGCCGAGCGCAGTGGCTCACGCCTGTAATCCCAGCACTTTGGGAGGCCGAGGTGGGCAGATCACCTAAGGTCAGGAGTTCAAGACCAGCCTGGCCAACGTGGAGAAACCCCGTGACTACTAAAAATACAAAATTAGCCAGGCATGGTGGCGCATGCCTGTAACTCCAGCTACTCGGGAGGCTGAGGCAGGAGAATCACTTGAACCCAGAAGGCAGAGGTTGCGGTGAGCCGAGATCACGCCATTGCACTCCAGCGTGGGCAACAAGAGCAAAACTCTGTCTCAAAAAAAAAAATGCAGCATTAAATTATAACTGCATGAAATTAACTGCAGTCCACAGTGTGCTGCTGGAATAATTACAAAGCCACCTCCTGTTGCTATTGCAGTGAGCACAAGCATTTCAAGGATCCGCTTAAAACATCGTGTGGTGCTAATCTCTGCACGAGCAGTTCATGTCTTCAGTACATTGTGTATCACGGTAAAAAGTGATCTATTTTAACTGGACATGGTGGCACACGCCTGCAGTCCCAGCTACTCAGGAGGCTGAGGCAGGAGGATCCCTTGAGCCCAGGAGGTCGAGGCTGCAGTGAGCTGCGATTGCACCACTGCACTCCAGCCTGGGCAACAGAGTGAGACCCCAGCTTGAAAAAAAGGGTACATCTGGATGTTCTTGTGTATTTTTCATGTTTAGCGCGATACTGTAAACCTTGAAGAACACTTTGGGACCCATAGAGTGCCACCAGTCATGCCGAAGAGCTCCTGAGAAGCAGAGAAAAGTCATGACATTTCAAGAAAAAGTTGAATTTCTTGATATGTTCCGTAGATTGAGGTTTACAGCTGCAGTTGCCTACCAATTCAAGATAAATGAATCCAACGTAAGGACCATAGTAAAAAAATAAGGAAATTTGTGAGCAGGCACAAAAGCCTTAACACTTTCTGTGAAATACCTTTTTATCTTGTATTGGGAATGCAGCTTTTATGTGGGTATAGGATTGCTGTGTGTGATGGTTCATATTAAGTGTCAACTTGATTAGATTGAAGAATGCAAAGTATTATTTCTGGGTGTTGCCAGAAGAGATTAACATTTGAGTCAGTGGACTGGGAGAAGACCCACCACACTGTGGGCAGGCACCATCCAGTCGGCTGCCAGCATGGCTGGAAAAAGCAGGCAGAAGAAGGTGGCTGAAGCTGACTGGCTGAGTCTTCTGGCCTTCATCTCTCTCCCATGCTGGATGCTTCCTGCCCTTGAACATCAGACTCCAAGTTCTTTAGCTTTTGGACTCTTGGACCTACACCGGTGTTTTGCCAGGGGCTCTCGGGCCTTCGGCCACAGACTGAAGGCTGCACTGTCGGCTTCCCTCCTTTAGAGGTTTGGGGACTCAGACTGAGCTACTACTGGCTTCCTTGCCCCTCAGTTTGCAGACAGCCTATTTTGGGACTTCACCCTGTGATCCTGTGCCTCAGTTCTCCTTAATAAACTCCATTTCATATGTATATATATCCTATTCTGTCCTTCTAGAGAATACTTACTAATATACTGAGAAAGGTGTACCTGTAGTCTCTTCAAACAAAAGGAAGGGGAAGGAACTGAAGCTGGAGAATCTAATCCCAGCAAAGGATGGTTTGATAATTTTAGAGGCTTGGCTGGAAAAATGTCAAGATAACAGGAGAAGCAGCTTCTGTCGGCCAAGGGGCAGCAGACAAGTTCCTGGATACGGAAACCATGAAGAAAGTCACTGAGGAGAAAGAGGAGAAAGGATATCTGCCTGAACATGTTTTTAATGCAGACATAAGTCCCCTATTCTGAAAAAAAAAAAAATGCCACAGGCATGGATTAGGAAGACAAGCAAGTACCAGAATTTAGGGCAGGAGGGGAGAGGCCAGCTCTGCTGTTCTGTGCAAACACAGTCAGATTATGATCAGGACTGCCCTTATCCAGAAAGCTGCTAACCGCTGAGCTTAAAAGGAAAAGAAAAACACCATCTTCTCCTTGGTTGTACAAGAAGGCTGGACAAGAACCTCTTTTCTGGGTTGATTTCATCGATGCTTTGTCCCTGAAATCAGGAAGTACCTTGCTTCCTGTAAGTGACTGCCTTTTAAAATTCTGGTATTGGACAATGCCTCTTGGCCACCCAGAACCCCACGAGTTCAACACTGAAGGTGTCAAAGGAGCCCACTTGCCCCCAAATATGTCTCCAACGCAGCCTCTGGCCCAGAGGCCGTAGGGACCTGGAAGCCTCATTGCATGCGGCACTGTATGGACAGGAATGTCAGTGCTGGCGAAGAGAACCTCAGGGGAGAATACCATGAAAGGCTGAGGGATTACACACTAGACGTGCCGTCATGGTTGGCAGCAAGGCTGGGAAAGCCACGAAGCCTGAAATGGCACATTCTTGCTGGGGAAAACCGCATCCAGATGTTGTGTACGACTTCCCAGCATTGATGACAGCCAATCACGGAAATGATGGAAAATGAATGGAATCCCATCTCTTGCCACCACCTGGATGGAATGGAGGCCATTGTGTTACGTGCAGTAAGCCAGGCACAGAAAAACAAGCATCGTTTGTTCTCACTCTTGGGGGCTAAAAAAGTGGATCTCACGAAGATAAGAGCAGACTGGTGGTGACCAGAGGCCAGGAAGTGGGGGAAGTGGGGAGTGCAGGGGGTGACTAATGAGTGGAAATGCACAGTGAGATGGAGGAAATAAGACCTGGCGTTCAATAGATCAATAGGGTGACTACCTAACGTTAGTCAGTTGCACATTTCGACATAGCTAGAAGAGAGTCATTCAATGTTCCTAGCAGAAAGAGAAGAAATAGGTTGATGGGCATCCCAGTTACCCTTGATCTTCACACGTTATACGAGTGTATCACATTATCACATGTACCCCCAAAATATGTACATTTATTATATATCAATTAAAGAAATTGTGGAGATAACAAAAAAGATGAGGGTGAAGAGTTTCCAGATACAGGCCTTGGAGAAATTCAAGAGCTAATAGACGCTGCACCACAGCAATGAACAGAAGAGACTGAGGGAGATGAGTGTTTCCAAACCAGGCGATGAGGAGGAGAAAGACGTAGAGGAAGCAGTGCTGGGAAAGAAGTTGACCCGGGACCCTGGCAGGAGCATTCCTGTCATTCAAGCTGCCTTTGCCCTCTGTCAGGACATGGGCCCTTCTATGATGCAGGCATGGAAACTAAAGCCAGCACTGGAAGGAGGATTGGGACCGCACAGAAAGTTTAGAGAAATGAAAGAGCAACGTCAGGCAGAAATTACATGTATGTCCGTCACGTTACACCGAGTGTGCCTGCCTCCCCTGCCTCCTCCCCCACTTCTGCCTCTGCCACCCCTGAGACTGCAGGACCAGCTCCTCCTCCTGCGTCCACAACCTGAAGAGGAGGAGGACAAAGGCCTTTATGAGGATCCACTTCCACTTAATGAGTAGTAAATAGATTTTCTCTTCCTGATGATTTTGTCTTACTGTAAGACTACAATATGTAATATAACATACAAAATATGCGCTAATGGAACGTTAATGTTACCAGGAAGGCTTCCCGTCAATGGTAGCCTATTAGTAGTTACATTTTGGGGAAGTCAGAAGCAATATGTGGATTTTCAGCTGCGTGGGGCATCAGCGCGCCGTAAACCCCACGTTGTTCAAGGGTCAACTCTGTAAACAAACCACAGAGACTAAGGACAATGCCAGTTTCCGTGAGAGGACTGGCCCTTTCCTCTGTGAAGCCCATAAATGGGTACAGGTTTCATCACCTTCATCCCGGCAGGGCTTGCACTGGGTGGAGACTGGGTCGCAGCTTCAGTTACTCCTGGTCAGCCTCTGCCTTTGGCAAGCTGGTAGGTGAGACCTGTCCTGGGCTTGCTGCGAACCCGAGATTTCACCCTGTCTCCAGAACAGCCCCTCAGCTTCCTGTGCTGGTACCAGACCCTGAAAATGGTCTGGGGGACCAGCCGTGCCTCTGATGCCCTAGACCCTGCCCCAGGGCCTCCAGCAGCCCTGCTTCCTGTCTGTGACGCCCTGGGCCTCAGCCTGGGCAGGTCGGGATGCAGCAGCTCCAGTCCCCCTCGAGGCCCTCCGAGGCTGCCTCTGGCTCGCAGCCTCACACGCACCCCGTGACTGCTGCGTCTCCTCTGACTGCTGCGTCTGGCCTTCCCTGGTGGCTACAAGAGCAGGAGGTCATCGCTCACCTGGCCCAGAAGTCGCACTTCATTCACTGCCATCTTTTTAAAAGAATCACTCTGCTTTAATTATGCTTCTTAAAACAGTGTACAGGAAAAACTCC
Source organism: Gorilla gorilla gorilla (assembly GCF_029281585.2). NCBI lineage: Eukaryota > Metazoa > Chordata > Mammalia > Primates > Hominidae > Gorilla > Gorilla gorilla. Next base: position 144,748,700 of record NC_073232.2, read on the forward strand.
AAGCCTGTTAGGTTGTGTTAAAAAATACAGCTAATAGAAAATTCCAGGTTATTGTGGTAACCACACGCTTGCATTCCCTCCATCTTTGTTTTGATCAAGTCTCTTCATTCCATTGTTCTTGGGAACCTGCAGTCCCTCTATGCTCTTCCATTCCCCCACTTTCTCTCATATCAGACAGATATTTCTCTCTTAATTTTTGAAAATTGGGCTTTCTCTTCCCTTCCTTTTCTTCTCCCCTGCCTCGGCTGAGGCCTTTAGAAGTCCTGATGTCCTGTTTCTCTCCACCCTGTCTGTTATCTGTTGCTGTGACAGACCACTTAGTGGTTGAAAACAGCAGCCTCCCCCTGATCTCAGAATGCTTTGGGTTGACTGGGCTCAGCAGGGCGGCTCTCCCGTCCTCGGGCTGTCCGTGGGGGCACCAGCGATCTGATGGCCGGGCTGAGCTGAGACGGGCAGGACGGCACCCTCACACACCTGGCGCTCTGGCCAGGTGGCCTGGAAGGTTGGTCTCAGATGGGATGCTGGGATCACTGGAACTACCTTTCTCAGGACGTCGCTGGCTCCCATGGTCCCTCCCTGGGGTCTCTAGCAGGGTGCCTGGCCTTCCTCCATGGAGGCTCAGGGCTCTAAAAGTGCAGAGTGGGAGTGTCCAGGCCTTCCAAAGGCTTGGGCCTATCCTGGCGTGCCCCAGTTCCTCCGTATTCTCCTGGGGAAGGTGAGTCCCAGGGCAGCCCAGGTCTCTGTAGAATGACAGGCAGTGACCACAGCCTGCCTCCTGCCCTGTGCCTGGATGCTGTGAGTTGTCCTGGGCTGGATCCGGAAGTGCTGAGTCTCGTCCTTGTCTCTCTGAGTCGATGTTACTGTTCTGTCTTCTGGCTTCCAGACTTGTGGAGGTGCAGCCCGGGTCAGCAGGATACTGTCTCCTGTAGAGGCATCTCCTGTCTGTCTGGAGGCCATGGTATACTCACCAGCCTTGGAGTTCAGATCTTTCTCTTCAGCTACACCGGGACGTCAGGAGCCCCTGGGCTGTGGGTGCAGCTCTTCCTCCATTTCAGGAAAGCTGTTTGCTTCTGTTCTTTCAAAAATAGCGGCCTCTCCTCCACCTGCTCCCTCTGTCATTCAGGGGCCCCTCTGATGGATTGTTCAGCTCTGGCTGTGTCCCCGAGCCACACTCTTTTCATTTCCTTCCTTTTGCTCAGTGTTTGTGGACTTTTTTCTACTTCCTCTTCTACACTTTTCCTTTGGATGCCAACATTCGCATCCTCTCTGTCGGTTCATTTGCTGATGTGTCCTTGGAAAACCCTTTATTTCTTGGCTCTAGAAGTCTTATGTGGGGTGTGCCGTGCTGGGGTCCCCTTGGGCCCTGGCTGGTGCTGCTGGTGCCATCTCTCTGGCACGGGTCTGTTTGACTAAAGTAGCCTTCCCTCGGGAACTGGTGCCTTTAGATGGGAGGCGATTCTTTGGTGGCTCCTTGTGTCAGGCACGGCTTGGGTCCGGCCCAGCTTGGGTCAGGCCTGGCTACCAGCCATGGGTGGTGCGTCAGGGCCCTCCCTGCTCTCTGGCCAGTGCTGCGGACATTGCCCCTCTGGGCAACACGTGCACAAGCACCACTCCATGTCCTGGCATCTCCAGGATGGGGTGTGGGTGCCCGGAGCTGGGTCTTCGTGGGAGACAGGAAGAGTGAGGTGTACCCACCACGTGGTGCCCCCTTGTCTGACTCTTGTCTGGGGGATTCCAATTGGGGTCCCCTGAGTCCTTTTGTTTTTATGAACCTGCCAAGATGCTGCCCACCTTTCACTTGAAGCCACCAATTACTGCTTTTGCTGTGACACAGGAGAAGTGCGCCCTGTGTTGGCCTCAGGCCCTGGGCACAGCCCAGCCTGAACATTGCCATGGAATCAAAGTCCTGTGGGTCAAGGAGCTTTCATGACAAGGTGCTGCTGGACGGGCCCTGGGGAGAGGCTGCATATTCCGTAGGGAGGACTGGGCTCCTGGCAGAGGCAGCAGCTGGAAGGCGGGGTGGAGGCAGGGATGAGCTGGCCACTTGTTCTCCAGGAGGGCCCGCCATGGGAATCCATGTCCTCCTGCCTGTCTTCCGGAGGCCACCTTCATGCCCTCATTTTCCACATCACCCTTCCTGTGGTCATCTGCCCTCTCACCCTCTAAACTCCGACCTCACTCTGTGAGAGGCCCCATTTCAAGGGGACCGGGAGAGCCTGCCTCCCGGATGGCAGTGGCGGGTAATTACTGCTGGGCAGGGTAGAGGAGCTGGCACAGAAGCCACCACCCAGACCCCTGCTTGGAAGGTGCTTACAGGCTGGTGGCGGAACGGTGCTGGAGGCCCTGGCGCCCACCCTCCACCCTGTGACTCAGCCCATCTTCTGAACATGGCCCTGCTCCTGATGGGGCCCTGCAGCCAGCAAGTCCCTGCGGCCTCTCTGGATCCTGTAACCTCTTATAGATTTCAGGTGTCTGGGCAGGAGGCGCCCCTCTTCCTGGTGGATTTGGGATGTCTGGGCAGGAAGCCCTCACTCCCTGGTGGATTTGAGGTGTCTGGACAGGAGGCAACCCTCTCCCTGGTGGATTTGTGGTGTCTGGGCAGGAAGCCCCCCTCCCTGGTGGATTTGGGGTGTCTGGGCAGGAAGCCCCCACTCCCTGGTGGATTTGAGGTATCGGCAGGAGGCCCCCCCTCCCTGGTGGATTTGGGGTGTCTGGGCAGGAAGCCTCCCCTCCTTGGTGGATTTGGGGTGTCTGGGTGGGAGATACCCCTCTATCTGGTGGATTTGGGGTGTCTGGGTGGGAGGTGCCCCTCTCCCTGGTGGATTTGAGGTGTCTGGGCAGGAGGCAACCCTCTCCCTGGTGGATTTGTGGTGTCTGGATGGAAGCCCCCCTCCCTGGTGGATTTGGGGTGTCTGGGTGGGAAGTGCCCCTCTCCCTGGTGGATTTGGGGTGTCTGGGTGGGAGGTACCCATCTATCTGGTGGATTTGGGGTGTCTGGGTTGGAGGTGCCCCTCTTCCTGGTGAATTTGAGGTGCCTGGGTGGGAGGTGCCCCTCTATCTGGTGGATCTGGGGTGTCTGGGCAGGAAGTCCCCCTCTTCCTGGTGGATTTGGAGTGTCTGGGTGGGAGGTGCCCCTCTATCTGGTGGACTTTGGGTGTCTGGGTGGGAGTTACCCATCTATCTGGTGGATTTGGGATGTCTGGGTTGGAGGTGCCCCTCTCCCTGGTGGATTTGGGGTGTCTGGGTGGGACATACCCCTCTCTCTGGTGGATTTGGGGTGTCTGGGTGACAGGTACCCCTCTCTCTGGTGGATTTGGGGTGTCTGGGTTGGAGGTGCCCCTCTCCCTGGTGGATTTGGGGTGTCTGGGTGGGACATACCCCTCTCTCTGGTGGATTTGGGGTGTCTGGGTGACAGGTACCCCTCTCTCTGGTGGATTTGGGGTGTCTGGGTTGGAGGTGCCCCTCTCTCTGGTGGATTTGGGGTGTCTGGATGGAACGTACCCCTCTCCCTGGTGGATTTGGAGTGTTTGGGTGGGAGGTACCCCTCTATCTGTTGTATTTGGGGTCTCTGGGTGGGATCCCCCTCCCCTGGTGGATTTGGGATGTCTGGGTGGAGTCCCCCTCCCCTGGTTCCTGCTCTGCTGTTCTCTTTGCCTCCCTTAGCTACTGAGTGAGTACCGTCTATGTTGACTTCCAGCTCAGGGCGTCCTGAGCTTCTGGGACTTCTCATTTTTCTGCCGAGCTGCCTTGGGAAGGGAAAAGGGAGGCGAGAGCCCAGAGCCAGGCCTGAGAACCCGCAGGGGCAGGAACTGTGCTGCAGAAGGCAGATGGTCTGGGGTGGTCGCAGGCCCACGGCTTGGAGAGAGCAGCAGCCGCAGCAGGGAGCCAGTGCGTGAGAAACGTGAATGTGGTTGGCGGACGCTGCCATGGGGTCACAGGCGGTGTCCCAGGAGTGCTGATGGGCGTCACCAGCCCTGGGGCCCCAGGACGCAGGCCCAGCCTCCCGTGAACCGAGTTCACCTGCAGGTGGCGCTCCAAGGCCAGGCGTGGCGCGGGCTCATGCGGGGGCGGGAGGCTCAAGTGGGGGCGGCAGGGTTCATGCGGGGGCGGGGGGCTCATGCGGGGGCGGGGGGCTCATGCGCGGGCGGGAGGCTCATGCGGGGGTGGGGGGGCGCACCACGGAGCCGCCTGCAGGGGCTCGGGGGCTCTCATTGAGGGAAGCAGCTGCCCGGCCCCGGAGGTCCCACGCCAGGCCATGGCAACAGGGTTGGCATTACAGGGCAACGTCTCAGGCTGAGAAAGCAATCCGCCAAAACTCCGGCCCTCCTGGCTCCCTCAGGGAAGCCTGGCTCATCTCCTGTGTGGATCCCTGAGTCCTGCACCCCAAGTGAGCCCAAAACAGGAGGGCCAAGCCCACAAACGTCCGTGGGCAGCCGGCCAGGGAAGGTGCCGTTCAGGCCCCATGTGCTCCGTCCGGGTCTCAGGACACACAGCGCAGAACCCGGCGTGGGCCCTGGGGTGTGAGGCCAGAAGCGGAGTTCACGTGACCTCAAGGACACCCTGCCGGACTTCCCCAAGTGCTGGCCAGGCCTTGGGGGCAGCTGGGCTCAGGTCCCCCTTGTCACTGTTGGAAGGTGGCCCTGCACCCACTACACTCACCAGCTCCTCCGTGGGGTCAGGAGGCTGGGGAGAGCCCTCAGGGCTGGAGCCCAGTGTGGGGGCTGCTCTCCATCCAGGGCTGGAGCTGTCAGGGTGCTGCCTGGCTGCTCCCTCCACCCGGGAAGGAATGAAGCCCTCCCAGCAAGCTCTGCTCCCCTCAGGCCCCAGGCTGCCCAGAGGCCCCCCAGTCAGCCTTTCTCAGCCAGAAGGTGTTCATTTCTGTGCACCTGGGAGAACGCAGGCGACAGCCTCTGGCGCCCTCCAGCCCCAGCCCAGGGGACCCTGCTCCTTCCTGCACCTCCTCCCTCAGGCATCCTCTGGGGGCCAGCACGAACATCTGGCCTCTCCTGGCCACTGGAGGAGGGCAAGGACAGGAGCCCCGCAGCCCAGCCCAGCTGCACACTGCTGCACCTGCTGACACGCCAGTGCCTCCCTAGATCCAGCACAGGGCTCTGCTCTCGGCCCTCCAACCACACCTCGGAGAGCCCCACTCTGTCTGTGGGTCTGCCTGGGGTCTACACCTCAGCTCAGGACAACCCTGAGGTCACCTGGACTCCGTGTCTGTCCCCACGCCCCAGGGCTCATGCCAGGTTCTGCATGTGGAGGGGTCGGGACAAATGCATAGCCACACCCACCAGGAGGAGGGTTTAAGGGGAAAGAGTTTGCAGGGAGGCCCCTGGGCCCCAGGCCACCACACTGTCTCCCCTAGGAGTCTCTGCCTGGAGGGGGCAGCACAGGACCTTTCCTACCTACCCGACCCCCCCCCCCCCCCCCCCCCCCCGCTCTGGACACAGGCTAGCTCCTGCTCTTTGGGTGAGCAGGAGGTCAGGGTCGGGGAGCAGAAGGCATGAAGGTGCCTTTGCAAGCTGGGCGTGAAATGTGAATATACCCTGAGAGGTTTTTCTCCAAGTATCCCAGATGTGGATAACAACTAGTTTAATGATGAAATATCATGGTGTTTTTAGCCAACAGAAGCCCCACCTTCTAGTATGAGGTTTGGCAAAACTGTCAGATTAAAAAATAAACCCACAAGCAGGGCATGGTGGCTCAAGCCTATAATCCTAGCACTTTGGAAGGCTGAAGTGGGAGGATCACTCGAGTCCAGGAGTTCTACACCAGCCTAGGCAACATGGCGAGATTCCGTCTCTACTAAAAGTAAAAAATTTGCCAGATGTGGTGGCTAATACCACCAGATACTCAGGAGGCTGAGGTGGGAGGATTGCTTAATCCCAGGAGTTTTTGAGGCTGCAGTGAGCCATGATTGTGCCACTGCACTCCAGCCTGCACGACAGAGCAAGACCCTGATTCATTTAAAATAAATAAGTCCCTACAGCAAAGACTTCTCATGAGGTTGGTGAGGTACCTTACAAAATGACACCCCAGGAGGCGGCCTGGGGCTCTGGGCAGTGTTTAACTGTGGGAGTTTCTCATGGTGTCCATGGCTGTGTTGACAGGAAGGTGCTAGTCTGGCTGTGGGGCCCACAGGCATGGGCTCTGTGAAGGGAGACCCCAGCCTGGCAAGGCCGAGGGGCCCAGCGTCCACCCAGAGTGCCTCCGGAAGATGCATCAGGACACAGCTCGGCTGCCTTCCTCACCTCGTCCTCCTCCGCACTCAAACTCCAGAAAGCAATCAGAGAAGACTGCCGTCTGGGAGGTGCCTCTCGTGGACTGGAAGCGCCCGAGTGCCTGCTGTGTTCCAGGTGCCCGGACCCTAGAGTGGTGGGCTCGTCTCCAGCAACCTCCACAGCAGGCACCCTGGAAGACCCTAGGGCAGGAGTGCAGCTTCACCTCCCTGTGGACCAGCAGCTCCAGGGGCCTCCAGCTTTTAAGTGCTTCCCAGTCTGTGTGAGCTGCCCAGGCCAGGCAGGGGCCTCCCGGTCTGTGTTTGCTTCCCAGGCCAGGGGCTTTTATGGGAACGCAGGCTTTAGGACTCTTATTCTGTGACAGGCCACTTCACACTGCACCTCTTCGTGGAGAACCTCACCAGGAACGTGCCAGCGTCCTTGGTCGTGGGTTCTTCTGAGAGAGATCCACGTCTGGCCAAGCCATTTGGATCAACATGGGGGAAGCTTTTCCTCTCTCCAACATTAGGACCTCAAGGGTTAACTTCAAGCCAGGAAACGAGGACTTTAGATCCTGGGAATGGCCTTCGGAGGAGAGAGCTTACAACCTGCTAAGCGAGGCTGCTATGTTGCCTGTGATCCCAGGGGCCCTGGGCTGGGTTCGGGTGTTCTGGATTGGTTCTTTGGTCATGGAGAACAGCACGGGTCTTGCTGAGAAACAGCCAGCTTCTTCAGAAACAGAAGGGCCACACATCCACTGTTTGGAAACCAAAGCAGTTGTCTGGGGATGGGATGCCCCACCCTAGAAATATCTTTGCCCAGATGCTGCAGCCACAGGGTCTCTCAAACCTGAGTCTGGAAGGGATTCACAGCCACTGCTGAGAGCCAGCCTGGCCCTGAGGGCTGCCTCGGCTCCCCTGCCAAGGACATGGGAGAGCACAGGTTATGGGGTCAGAGGAGGCTTCAAGAGCAGCTACCTGGGAGCCACTTACCTGCCTGGCTTCTTCCGCATCATGGGCCTCAGCCAGATACCAGCAGGGGCAGATTGCACACAGAGCATGTGGGCACAGGGTTTGCATCTCCCACCTGGCCCTGAGCATAGCACAAGGCCTCAGGTGTACCCGAGGATCCCACTGAGGGCCCAGCTATACAAGTATCATGAGACTGGTGGTGGTGGTGATCATTATGTTGGTGATAATGGTGATGGTGATATGGTGATGGCGGTGGTGGTGATGCTGATAGTAGTGGTGATGGTAGGTATGATGGTGGTAATGGTGGTGGTGATAGTCATGGTGGTGATGGTGACAATGGTGGTGGGGATGGTGGTGGTGGTGTGATGGTGATGATAGTGGAGATGGGGGTGGCAGTGATGGTGATGGTGGTGTGATGGTGGTCATGATGGCGATGGTGATGGTGGTAGTAGTGATGGGGGAGGTGGAATGGTGATCATGATGATGATGGCAGCAGTGGTGATGGTGATGGTGGAGGTGGTAGTGGTGGTGATAATGGTGATGGTGATGATGGTGATGGTGATGATGGTGATGATGGTGATGGTGATGATGGTGATGTGATAATGGTGATGGTGACGGTGATGGTGATGATGGTAATGGTGATGGTGATAATGGTGATGGTGATGGTAGTGGTGATGGGGGTGGTGGTAATGGTGATGATGGTGATGGTGATGATGGTGGTGATGATGATGGTGATGATGGTGATGGTGATGATGGTGATGGTGATGATGGTGATGGTGGTGATAATGGTGATGGTGATGGTGGTGGTGATGGGGGTGGTGGTAATGGTGATGATGGTGATGGTGATGGTGATGATGGTGGTGATGATGGTAATGGTGATGATGGTGATGGTGATGATGGTGATGGTGGTGGTGATGGGGGTGGTGGTAATGGTGATGATGGTGATGGTGATGGTGATGATGGTGGTGATGATGGTAATGGTGATGATGGTGATGGTGATGATGGTAATGGTGATGGTGATAATGGTGATGGTGATGGTGGTGGTGATGGGGGTGGTGGTGGTAGTGATGGGGGAGGTGGGATGGTAATGATCATGGTGATGATGGCTGTAGCGGTGATGGTGGAGACTGTGGTGGTCATGGTGATGGTGATAATGACAAAAGTGTTGATGATGGTGATGGCAGCTGACTCATGGAAGCTTTACTGGGGCTTGTGCTGTACTAAGTATCTCATTTAATATTAACTCATTTAATATTCAGTACGAGGCTACACGGTAGGTATCATCATATTTCCCACTTTACAGATGAGGACACTGAGGCACAAGGGAGGTGGCAGTCTCCTCAAGGTCACATGGCAGGACTCTAGCAGTTTGGCCTCACAGTTTATGTGCCTGCCCAGCTCTCTGCACCACCTCCAGTGGAGTCTTGGCAGGTTCTGTTCCCAGCTGGTCCTTTGAGATACTGCCTCAGGGGATGTGACCCTATATCATCCTGATAACCCAAGGGGCAGGGAGACAGCTCCAGAACAGACAAGACAAAGTTGGCCTTGTAGACCCACACTGCCCTCCAAGGGCTTCCAGACTGGAGCAGAACAAAACAAACACTGCCCAAAGGATCTGTGGCCTGCTAGAAGGTCGAGGGTTCCCGGCTCAGCATCTGCAAAGATTGCCTTGAGCCCCTGCCTCAGACGACACGACAAGGGACAAGGAGTGTGTTCCCCAGGCCGGCCTCCCTGCCAGACACCTTGGAGGAGGCCTGGCGTGCTCCTGCTCCCTAGTCTGTCCAGGCTTCTTGAGTGATAAATGGTTGCTTACTGAAATCAGAGCAGGCCCTCTGTATTAAAGGCTTCATCCTGTCTCCTGCCTTCCACAGCTGCTGTGGGCAAAAGGCTTGCCATGAGGCGACCTGGGTCCCAGCCTCAAGGCCCATCCCCGCCTTTGGCCTCTGGGCACCAGCTCTGGAGAAATCTGTGGTCTCTGACTCATGGCTGTGGCCTTCGAGGCCTCCATCTTGACCAGACACCTTCGATCCATCTCAGGAGCACCTCACTATGCTGCATGAGACTTGCACACAGCCAGGCCCTGGTGAGCTCCAGTAAGATCAAGCAAGCCCAGGTGTATTGGGGGTTGGGGGGATATCAGGTGATTCTGGAGCAGGCTGGACACAGGCCAGGCTGTGGCTGCACCTCAGTCATGGGGAGGCCGCTGTAAGCCTCATCTCGTGGAAGAGACCAACAAAGGCTGAGAACCTGCTCACCGCTGTCCTTCCCAAGTCTCAGTGATGATGTAGTGCAGTAGGACAGTGCTGGGCAGGTCCAGGTCCAGCAGTCAGGAGGGCCCTCTAAGCTCGGACCTGGGAGAGCAACCCTGAAAGACGAGGGGCGGGCATGGAGCTGGTGATGCAAGTGAGCCAGGCTGCTGGGGAGGACAAATCCTGGAGTTCCTCCAAGGACCGCAGGGGAGGCAGACCCTGAGGGGAGGTGGCCTGCGGGGTTCCTGCCTTCCTCCCCTGCTGTCTCAGGGGACATAGAGGCCAGCCCCTGCTTCCTCCTCCAGCCACCTGTCCCTCCCTCAACTGTACCCCTTCAGGCCACCCATCCTGCCAACTGCTGGTCACCCACCCCCAGCCCCAGTGGAAGTTCCAGACAGTCTCCTGTCCCCTTGGCTTGCCCCATCTGACTGGCTGGGCCGTCCCGAGCTGGGAATGTCCTAGGCCTTGCTGCGGCTGTGCCTACAGCCAGGGGACCAAAGGCTTTAGGACCTTTTGTTTGGATCAAGTCTCTTGAAGACAAAGTCTAAAGACCTCGGAGGTGTCTCTCTTCCCACTCTTGGCCTTTTCACCCCAGCCAGGGGCGTACTCCCGAGCCTCCTCTCCAGCCCAGCCAGGCAGCTCAGGGTCCTCTCACTGTGGGCAGCGCCAGCCCCAGTACCCAGGGTGCTTCCCAGAACTGGGCAGACCTCACTGACTGGCATGAGCAGGGTGGCCTCTGGGGAGATGCTCAGAGCAGCAAGCCTAGGACAGCCTCCCAACCCCCGAATACAGGGTCAGACAGGAGGGGATACCTGGGCTGATGAGGTCCCCAAGGACACCTGCACTTTAATCGGGGACTCTGGAAACTCCCATGGCCTCTTCTTCAACAAGCAGGTTGGAGCGGGGCGGGAAGCAAGTGGGAGCAGGTGCGGGGGCAGGGCTGCTGGGGGAGGCCCTGAACAGCCACCGTTTAAGTTGCAAAAATGGTCTCCCTGTCTGCAGATGGTCTTTTTTATACCTTACCTAGTGGAGAGCAGGTTTTAAAAATGGCTTCCAAGTTCACTTAAAAATACACAGTAAATAGCACGGGCCAGAGGGGAAGAGGCAGAGGGAAGGCGGGTAGGGCAGAGGGAAGGCGGGCAGGGCAGAGGGAAGGCGGGCAGGGCAGAGGGAAGGCGGGCAGGGCAGAGGGGCAGGAGGTACCATGGGCCAGCCGTGCTTCTCACTGCCCTCTTCCGCTCTCCAGCCAGAGCTGCCAGCTGCTGGATGCATCTGTCTGGCCCTCTGTGCCCCGGAACCCTCTTCCCCTGTCCTGCCCGCCGCCACCCAGCCTTGGTTCCTCTCAAAGCCTAGCAAGTCCACAGGTGGGTCCCTCAGCACACCCAAAACTGTTCCTCCTGCTGGCATGGGAAGTCACCAGGAGCCCCAGGCGCACGCAGACACCTTGCAGAGGATCCTGCCCACCCCCACCCCCACCCTCGGAAGCCCTTGCTTTTGCCCACCTGGTGGGGCCCTGGTGAATGCTGGTGCTCCCCTGACAGCTCCCCTGGACACTCTTTCTGGATCCCTCCACCCACATACAGCCCCCTGTGCATTAGCCCCACCCCATGCTGGCCCCACCAGCCTGAATGCTGCTTCACCCTGGCAGTCCCCAGTGGCCTCTCCAGCAGGCAGGAAGAAGAGCCAAGCAAGTGGGCAGCCTCAGGATGGCCGCTCAGCCCAACCTGGAGCAGAGTGGCGAGGGGGTCCCTGCTGCCTGGCATTTTTCCTCCAAAGTCAGCCCCACCCCTGGAGGGGGCAGCTGCAGAGGCCTGTGGGCAGGACAGCAGGCAGGCTCCACTGCAGGCCTGGCAGCCAGTGGGCGGGGGCTGGCTGACCCTGGAGAGCGGGGCGCCTTGAGATGCCTGAGGCCCCAGAAAGGGCTTAGTGTTGGCGGGAGCCCCAGGCCACACAGAGGAGGACAGACACTCGCTGGGCTTCCAGGCCTCCTCTGGGACTGTCCCCGGCCAGAACTCTGGCTCATTCAGCCTCGGTCCCTACCCCTGTTCTAGCCGGGACGGTCAGGTGTCCCAGGCCCCGCGGGCTCCCTCACTCCGCCCTGGCTCCTCTCCGAGGCTCCCACTGCCGCGCGGCCGCCGGAGGGCGAGGTCGACAGGCGCCAGCGACCCGACGGTCCCCAGTGGCACCAGGGGCGGTGGTCCTCCATTCCCAGGCTGGGAGGAGCCCTGCCGGGCGGCGCTGGGTCGCCAGGACAACTACGCGGTCCCCCGCCCCGCCTCCAGGCCTCGTCAGGCGCTGCAAGTCCGGCTCAGAAGCCCGGCCCGGGACCAAGGTCACCGCAGCAGGCCGGGCCCCTGCGTTCTGAGCCGGGTGCGGACGTGCTGGTGCTCGGGGAAGTAGGGGGCTTTGACGCCTGAAGGCGCGGGAGCCAGGCGCCTGGGGGAAGGGGGTCCGGCGCCGTCACCTCCCACTCCTCGCCCGCGGGTCGGGGAGCCCCTGCCGCGGGGGAAGGAGGCTGTTTCCTTTGTAAACTGGCGGAGGCGCGCCTGGCCCCTGGGCCCGGCAACCCGAAGAGACACGCCCGAGACCTCCGGAGGGAGTTAACCCCCCGGGCCCCGGTGCCGGCCACCCCCAGGCGCGCAGAGTGGCCCTGAGCCGGGCGCGCGCCCGCTTGTCGCCCCGAGAGGCGCCGAGCCCAGTGGGGCGACCCAGTGTCCCGCCCCCCACGCGGCGAGGGCGACACTAGGCCGCCGCCCCCGGGCGCCCCGCGTCCCCTCCGCCTGCCCCGGCTTCCTGCGCGCGCCGCCTGGGACTTCCTCGCCGCAGTGCCCGGGGCCACCAGAGCCCAGCGCGGGGCGCTGCCGGGACACGCGGGCGGCCGACCCCAGGCGGGAGGATCCGAGCCACCGGGGAGGGAGGGAGGGCGCAGGGCTGGGCCCGGAGGGGGAGGGGGGCCCGGGACCGGCCCCAGGCAGGGGAGCGGGGGGATGGGGTCCCGGGGCTCCGGCCACGGCCGGTATCCCCCCCGCCGCCCCCGGGCTCGTGGCTCTCGGGTCCTCCCGAGCCAGGGGACACTCCCGGCCAACGTGGGCCGCGAGCCCGGGCGCAGCCCCCTCTCCAGCCCGGGGGTCCGCACCGCGCGTCCGGCCGAGCTCTGCGGGCGGGCGCGGCTTCTCCCGGGACGCGGCGGCGGCGGCGGCGGGCGGGGTCCCCGGGAGCGGAGCCCGCGGCCGCGCGCCCCCGGCCCGGCTCGGCTCGGCTGTGGCGGCCGCCCCAGCGGAGCTTTGTGACGTCAGGCGGCCGCGGGGCGGCGTCACGCGCGGGGCTGACCCGGCGGCGGCGGCGGCGGCGGCGGCGGTGGCGGCGGGGCGGGGGCGGCCTGGGACGCGGCGGGAGCATGGAGCCGCGCGCCGGCTGCCGGCTGCCGGTGCGGGTGGAGCAGGTCGTCAACGGCGCGCTGGTGGTCACGGTGAGCTGCGGCGAGCGGAGCTTCGCGGGGATCCTGCTGGACTGCACGAAAAAGTGAGCGGGGGCGCGGGCCGGGACACCCCCGGGGTCCCCACCCGACACCCGCCTCTGCCGCCCGGAGACCCGGGACCCGCCTCCGGGGTGGGGGTGGCGTGGCCCCGGCGCCCGCTTTCGGTTTCTGCCGAGCCTGAGTTTCGGGGCGCGCGAGCGCGGCCGCCACTCGGGGGGCGAAAGTGGTTCTCAAAGTCGTCGCGACTTTTCGGGGCGGGCGCCGGGCCGGGCCGGGCTGGGGCGGGGGGCGCGGGGCCGGGGTCCCGGAACTCCACACATCTGCCATAATTAATGCACTTTTCTTTGTTCAGAGCCACTGTTGAATTCGACTGTTGGCAGAATTGTCGTTAAAGCAGGGGAGGGTCAGATGAGCTGTGGCCTTGCCCTGGCAGTTACTCACAGGTGGGGGTGCCCTGTCGAAGGCCATGGGCCCCTGGCTGCTGGGAGTGACTCCGCGGCTGAGGTTTGGATTCGGGGAGAGCAGTTGCGCCCAGCTGTGCGATTTAAGAACAGTTTCAGGCCAGGGAGCCCTGAGTCATGGGGGCGTGAAGAGGTACAAGCTGTGGGAGCCGTGGGCACATCCCCCGGGAGCCCTGGCTTCCTGGGTGGGGGGCGCAGGGCAGGGCGGGGCGGTTCCTCCTGAGAGGCACCTGTGCACGGGCTGCAGGGACCCATGCAGTGCAGATGAGCCTCCTGGACACCGCGTCACATGGCAGGGAGCTGTCGCCGCCAGATCAATGATTAGGCATGAATCAGGCTGTGGCCTCGCTGCGCTCCTGCAGGGCTTTCTTTTGAAACTGGGAGCAGGGAAAGGCTCCTCTTGTAAAGGCCCAACTTTTTCCATCCGTGGAGCCCAGATTTTTGCCTGGTGACATGAATTAGCAGAGAGGACCGTGTTCCTTCCACAATTATTTCACAGACGTTATCTCTTCATTAGATGTGCCAGAAGCCATTTATCCACAAGTCATGTGATTTAACATATGGCTCCCGTGTGGCTCTTGCCCGCTCCGTGTGGGCTACCGCTGGGAGTGCACGGGCAGGATGGAGGGACACTCGGGGGCTGCAGAATCGCCACCTGGGAGCTGCCATCCCCTCCACCATTGGCCTCAGCTTCCTCTGGCAGGCAGGGTTGGGCTTGGTCCTGGTCAGCAGGGCCGCACCCCTGCCAGACCTGCACCACCTTGCCTGGCCTTTCCTCCCTGAAGAGGGGCAGGAGCAGCAGTGGGTTGCCCCATTTCCCAGGTTCTTGACTCGGGACAAGGGAGGCTGAGAATATCTGCAGTGGCCTCGGGCTCTCCTCCCTGAGGCCCATGGCTAACCTGGTTTGCAAATCTGCACCACTGCCTCCCCTTCATGGAAAAAACCAGGCCCGATGGGACCCCCGGCGTGGGAACTGGCAGCTGTAGGATGCATGGGTGTCAACCCTGCCTGCCACGTTCAGCTGTAACCAGAGCCGCCCACGGAGCCGGGCGCTGGGCCTCTGCGGGCACAGCCACTTAGCAGCCGCCCTTGCTGCCTTAGGCTGGCCCCCTTGTCCTTGTGGGGAATCTGAAGGTAGAGCAGGCTCCCCGACCCCCAGTCCTGAGGCTTGTCCTGGAAGGACCCCTGCCCTCTCCCTCATCTCCCCTGTGCCTGAGTCTCTGTGGCTGTTCTCCTCTCCCCCAGCCCCAGTCCTGAGGCTTGTCCTGGAAGGACCCCCGCCCCCTCCCTCATCTCCCCTGAGCCTGAGTCTCCAGCCCGTTCTCTGCCCTTGTATTCCGAGTCCCAGGGCTCCTGTTTCCAGCCCTGCCTCGGACCGCAGGGTGCTGACCTGCCTTCCCCAGGTGCCAGTTTCTCATCAGGGCGTGGTGCCCGCCCTTATCCCCTGCGTGTGACAGTGGAGGCCCAGTCCCCAAGTGTGGGTGCTGACTCACAGGGAAGAGCTGCTGGGAGCCCTATGACAGGTGTCCGCCCACCTCAGGGAACCTGTGGGTCCCAGCACAACCGGCGCTGTTGAGCGCAGGCGGCGGGCAGCCAGGCACCTGTTCAGAGCAATCCCACGGGAATGGCGGCCCCGCTCACACAGGCGCCGGGATGCAGGGCTGAGGTGGGCCCAGCAGCCAGCGTTTGTTGTTGGCCGGTTTGGGAGATGGCATTCTCTCCCTTGCTTGCAAAGCAGAGGGGAGAGGGGCTTGGCAGGTGGGTGGAATTGCCTGGCTTGTGCCAGAAGGGCCATGTGATCTGAAGCAAGATTCTCTTGAGTGTCAGCCTGCATGTACATCTGGGTGAGTTCACTGCACACCTACTGTGTGCCAGGAAGTGGGCTGAGCCCGGAGCAGGCGGCCTCCAGTGATCTTCCCCCAATCTGGGCCAATGTGGTGGTTCCTTCCAGAGCATCGATGACACAAGCCTTGTCCTGACCTGCGTTGTTTTGCAGGTGATTTGGGGGTATGCTTCTGGTTGAGGATCTTGGGTGGGGTGGCCCTGGCTGAGGGGTGGCCTGAGGACAGACGAGGCTCCGAGTGCGGAAGGGCTGGCCTGCCCCACCAGAGCCTCCTGGCTTGATCTCTGAGCTGGTATTTATCAGCCTCCCCCAGTTGTGGGTTGCCTATGGTTCCAGACACAGACTGCTGGAAAGGTCAGGGGACTGTCCTCTGTGAACCACACCCTAGCCCAGACACCCTGGCCCACGCTGAGAACCCCAGACACTGCCTGTCCCGGCAGAAGGGCACCCTGAGCTCTGTCCTGGGCTCACCTGTCCAGGTGGAGGCTGCACTGCTGGGGGCTGCTCTTGGGATGATTCACTCAACAACCAAGGTGGGGAGCACCTGGGCCAGGGCTGCAGTGGTGATAGGCTGTGCCCCCTGCCCTTGGGGAGTGAGAGGGACACAGGCCTAGTGCATTGAAGGCCAGGGCACCAGGAGGCCTGGCTAGCATGGCTGGTCTTTGGAGCGTCTCGAGGGGATGGCATCTGAGTGAGTGGGTAAGGAGGGCGTGGGGTGGGGCCTGGCCTTGTGCTACTTGGGGAGCCCCACAGGGCTTAGAGAGGGCCTATGCTGATGGCTCATAAACCCTTGAGTCCAGGACACAGGGGGCCGGCCGTGGCCACCTGGCCCCACCTGCTCTCCCCTGGAGATCCTGGGGCAGGTGCCCACAGGGTGAGGCAGGCTCCCCTTGTGGGGCCTTGGAGGAGGCGCTCCCCTGGTGTCTAGCCTGTGGCTTCTCCTGCCAGCCTGCTTTTCCCTAACCCCTGAGAGAGTTGGCCTGGGGAGACCCCACTGCCCCCAGCAGGCCTGACCTGCCCGCCCTTTTCCCGCATGCTGTCCTGCTGTGGGTGTCTGCAGGGCTACAGGGAGACTGCAGACGCTTTCTAGACTGACACTGGAGCATAGCCGAGGCCTTGGGTGCCAGACTCAGGCTGTCCTGGGCTGCGCTGAGGCTGCCTGTTCCTGTTCCAGGAGCCGCATTTTCTTTACCTCTTTAGGCCACAACAGGGTGTCCTTTCCTGATCAGAGAGTGAGGAAGGAAGGTCCAGGGTGAATGTGGGCCCAGGAGGCCAGGCAGGGGGCTGCCATGTGGGCATCTGCCATCTCATGGCCCTGGTCTGTAGAATGGGGAAGCCGTGGGGAGGCGCTGCCAGCGAGCGCAGGGGGCTTGGGCAGGCAGCCAGGGCTGTGCTCCTCCCAGCCATGGCCCCGGGCAGACCTCAGGCCTGGGCCTTTCTGGGAGTTTGGCTGAGCCTGACATCCAGGCGAGGCCCCAGGGCCGCCATGGCTGAGTTAAGGCTCAGCCACTTGTGTCTGGCTGAGGACCTCAGGCCTGGTCTCCAGGGCCCCCGTGTCCTTGCCAGGACACTGCTGTGCCATTGGGAGTGGCACTGGCGTACTTTTTGCTTTGGGGTGTGGTCCGTTCTGCAATTAGAGACTCCAGGGCATCTCACCCCTGCCTCAGTTTCCCTAGCCCTTTCTCAAAGCAAAGGTTATTTGTTCTGTCCCTGAGCTCACAAGGATGCTGCGTGAGGCTTATTTCAAGGGGCCCCTCGCATGTCCTCTTCCCCACAGGCAGGGCCCCCATAGGGCCCCCACATGTCCTTCCCTTCCCCACAGGCAAGGCCCAGCGGATGGCTCTAAAAGGGCAGCCTGGACCCAGCAGGCCCATCTGGCTCCAGGGCCACTCCACCTTCCCACCTGCCAAGGCTCGGTGTTACCTGTGGGTCACAGCCAGGCCAGTGGGGCCCCTGTCCCTAGGGGGTGGGTGTGTGGGGAACTACACTGCACCTGTGCACTTCCAGAAGGACCACTCTTCACATCCCAGGGTCCAGGATAAGCCACTGAGGTTCTCCCTGTGCCAGCGCCGTCCCCGTGCCTGGAGGCAGCAGACCCCAGTGGGTACCCACCCACTCAGCCTGGAGGCACGTTCCCTGGTCTCGCTCGGCCTCACCGGCCAATCTGTGAAATGGGAAGACTGTGATCTGTATCTCATGGGGTTGCTCAAGGAGGGCAGGAGCCGAGGTCCCAGCAGCCTGGGGGCTCTGCTGTTGGCTTTGCAAGATCCCTAGGGCTGGGTTCCCCCACCCGTCCCAGCCTGCGGAGTGAGCTGTTCCCACCCTGTTCTGTTCCCACCCTGTTTACCCACCAGTGCGCTGGGGTGCGGCCTGGGCAGGGCGGCAGCTCCAGGAAGGAAGTATGGCTGCCTGACGTGCCAGGGTCACCGGCCGCTTTTGCAGGGCTGGCTTGTCCAGTCCCTGGGCACTGATGCAGGTGTGACTCAGGGTCCCAAAGGGGATGGCAAAGCTCAGGCTGCCCCCCACCCATTTGATCTGCCTGGGAAGGGACTCACCCCTGGCCTGTGGCTGAAGATCCTGGGGCAAGGGATGGGGCCGGCTCCGTTTGTGGGGCCCTCCTCAGGGTCCTGGCACCTTCAGCCCAGTCCACAACCCCGAGTGGTCAGGGTGCCATGTTCCCCAGCCCTAGTGGGGTTGCCCCCTCCCTCTGGCTGTTGTAGCCACCGTCCTCTGGCAGGGATGCTTGTGCTCCATGGGGGGCCTTCTCCTTGCCAACATCCCCTCATCTGCCCTCATTTGAGGCCCTTTCATTGGGTCCTATGGAGGGGTTCCTGGCTCCCCCAACAGCAAGGGGCCGTAAGCATGCTGGCCCAGAAGCTCAGGGTGCCTGCGTGCACCAGCGGGCGTGTGCACCAGCGTGAGGAGTGTGCATGCACATGGACGTGCTTCTGTGTGAGCACACGAGGTTGGTTCTCAGAATGCTCAGCCTGTATTAAATGCTCACAAGGTGCTCATGGAAGATGATGAACTGGCTGCTGATTTGGGTACGGAGGCCAGTTCTGGCTATGAGGCCAGGGGACTTGGAGACATCAGCCTGCAACCCTGGGTGGGGGTGGGGGTGGGGGCTGGCTTTGGGCAAAGGCTCATCTTCCACAGCTTAACTCTGGCAAACCTTTTCTGTAAGTGAAAGTCGCCGGCTTGGGTGGCCCCAGTGTGGCCTGGCTCACAGACAGCGTATAAAGGAACCTGGGGGCTGTGCTGTGTGCTGGTAAAACTTTCTTCACAAACGCTGGAGCGGCCAGGTGTGGCCCACTGGCCCCCGGGGTGCATGGGGTCTGTGCTCCTCGGTCCTGGCACCAGCACCTGGCTGGGACTGGTGAGGGCACCGTCCGGGACTGGCCTCAGCGCATCATGCCCTTGGGCCCACGTGCCTGGCTCTCCTTTCTCGTGAAAGTCTTAGCCCATCAGAGTTGAAGGCAGCCCGCTTCCCACGGCTGCTGCAGGGCTCAGTGAGACCATTTGCACAGGGGGCCCAGCCCGCACTCCAGAGACGCTCCTGCCGTCGCTAGCCCGTGGCTGCAGGCCCCACAGCGGTGCCTGGCCAGAGGAAAATGGGGCAGGTGGCGCTCACTCTGACCACCCCCACCCACCACAGAGCAGAACCCCCCACCCCGTGTTCATCCCCTCACAGGCCCCAAGGCCACTGCTGCGCCCTCCCCGGCAAGTCGCAATGCTGTGTTGCTTTTCTGTCTCTTTCTCTCCATCTCCCTCTCTTTTTTCTCTGGTTTAGCTAGAGCAGTCTTGAAAATTGCATCTGGTTTGTTACCAGTTATGCGTGTTGCCTGTGGAAACGTGGATTCTGTGGACCTGTCTTCCATGGTCTGTGGTAACATCAGCGTTCCCAGAACTGTTTTCCTGATGTGCTCACAGCAGCTTGTTGGGCGGGATGAGGCCAACAGGGGACAGGGCTCGGGGACATTGGCTGCACTTGGGCGTCGAGAATGATGGGGCAGCCAGGTGTCTGTGCAGCGAGGTGGCCTGCACTCTAGGACGTGAGCTGCTTCTGAGGACAAATCCCCCAAAGCCACGCACAGTGCTGGGCACTGCCCGTTAAGTGCAGGCTGCCTGGCCCAGCGAGTCCCAGGATGAGAAGGCCTTTACAACTGGGATTGGTGTCCTGGCTGTGGCAGCCGCGGGGCCTTAACTGTGGCTCCCCCAGCAGTGGCTGCTCCTGCCCCTTGTGCCCCTTCCCCTGCAGATCGTGTGGCCCAGCAGGGCAGGACCTGAGGGTGCCAGGCGGGCAGGGAGGGCCTTCTAGGTTGTGTGGGCAGATGGGGATGAGGGCTCTCTCGGGGTCACTGAAAGCATCTGGGCCATCTCCAGAGGGCTCAGCCCTGGGCCACGCGCAGCCCCACCCCAGACACACGTCATGCACCTGGAACCCTGCTCCTGTAGGACAGCATTCTCCAGGGCTCCTGCAGGACGGCATTCTTCTGGGCTCCTGCAGGGAGCTTTCTCCAGGGGCTAGCTTTGGGGGTTGAAGGGTTGCCTGGCCCTAGTGGGGGACTTCGCTGAGTCCCCCAGCCCCTCGGAGAGGAGGGAACGGCTGAGCCTGTGAGCAAGGAGCCTGAGTTTTGGGGCCCAGGGCCACGGGTCACAAGCAGCCAGACCCCTCCTGGGGCCAGGTCAGGCCTCCTGGGAGCATTCCTGCTGGGGTCCACATGTCCCTTGGGGCCATGGACTGAGATTCGGAGCCTCTGGGCCTGTCTCTGGCCAGGGAAGCAGCTGATCTCCCGGCCATATGCTGCGTGGCTTTGGAAGGCACATGTCTTGCCCTGCTGTGTCCAACCCAGGACATACGTAGGGAGCATGGGCATTGGTTTACCATCCTGAAATACAGCCCTGGACTCAGGGCATGGCTCGCTGCCCAGACCTGCTGGAGCATGGGTCGGGAGCCTTGGCTCTGGGGGCTGGTGCGGGTGGCAGATGTGCCAGGGTCCCTTCTCACTGTGGTTTCTCTCTCTCCATTGCCAGGTCCGGCCTCTTTGGCCTACCCCCGTTGGCTCCGCTGCCCCAGGTCGATGAGTCCCCTGCCAACGACAGCCATGGCCGGGCTCCCGAGGAGGGGGATGCAGAGGTGATGCAGCTGGGGTCCAGCTCCCCACCTCCTGCCCGCGGGTTTCAGCCCCCGGAGACCACCGGCCCCGAGCCACCCCCGCCCCTTGTGCCGCCGCTGCCCACCGGAAGCCTGCCCCCGTACCCTCCCTACTTCGAAGGCGCCCCCTTCCCTCACCCGCTGTGGCTCCGGGACACGTACAAGCTGTGGGTGCCCCAGCCACCACCCAGGACCATCAAGCGCACCCGGCGGCGTCTGTCCCGCAACCGCGACCCGGGGCGCCTCATCCTCAGCACCATCCGCCTGCGGCCGCGCCAGGTGCTCTGTGAGAAGTGCAAGAGCACGCTGAGCCCCCCGGAGGCCAGCCCCGGACCCCCAGCCGCGCCCAGGGCCCGCAGGAGGCTGGGCAGCGGCCCGGACAGGGAGCTCCGCAAGCCGGAGGAGCCGGAGAACGGCGACCCCACGGCTGCGGCCACCTCCAGGAGGAGCAAGAGGGAGAGGCGCGAGGAGGACAGGGCCCCGGCAGAGCAGGTCCCGCGGAGCCCGGTCATCAAGATCTCCTACAGCACGCCCCAGGGCAAGGGAGAGGTGGTCAAGATCCCCTCCCGCGTGCACGGCTCTCTGGAGCCCTTCCGTCCCCAGCAGGCCCCGCAGGACGACGGCAGCCAGGACCCCGAGGTGCTGGACAGAGAGTCCCGGGACCGGCCGTCCTGCGCGCCCTCGGCCTCCATCCCCAAGTTGAAACTGACACGGCCTGTGCCGCCCGGCGCGGACCTGCCGCCCCCTAAGATCCGCCTGAAGCCCCACCGTCTGGGGGACAGCGAGCACGAGCCCGTGTACCGGGCCGAGCTGGTGGAGGAGCTGAATGGGTACCCGCGGGACAGCTCGCCGGCGCCCTGTGCGGACGGCCCTGCCGGTGGGCTGGCGGACTTGTCTTCTGGAAGTTCGGGTGAGGACGATGACTTCAAGAGCTGTCCCCAGGGTCCACGGGGACGCGAGGGCTTGGCTTTTCTCGTCAGCTGCCCTGAGGGGAGAGCGGACTGTGCCAGTGAGTCGGCGTGCAGCAGCGATAGCCTGGACGAGGCCAGATCGTCCGGCTCGGAAGGGACGCCGGCAGACACGGGTGACCTCTCGCCCGGCCACGGCGCGTCGGCGCCCCCCGCGTCCAGAGAGGCTCGCCAAACGGTGCCGCCCCTGACGGTCAGGCTGCACACACAGAGCGTGTCGGAGTGCATCACGGAGGACGGCAGGACTGTGGCCGTGGGGGACATCGTCTGGGGTAAGATCCATGGTTTTCCTTGGTGGCCGGCGCGTGTTCTTGACATCAGTCTCGGCCAGAAGGAGGACGGAGAGCCGTCTTGGCGAGAAGCGAAGGTCTCGTGGTTTGGTTCTCCGACTACGTCGTTCTTGTCTATTTCAAAACTCTCCCCTTTCTCCGAGTTTTTCAAACTGAGATTTAACCGTAAGAAGAAGGGGATGTATCGGAAAGCTATAACCGAGGCTGCAAATGCCGCAAGACACGTGGCCCCGGAAATCAGGGAGCTCTTAACCCAGTTTGAAACGTAACTGGTTCCCTGACCAGGTGAGTGTGCCAGCGGCAGCCTCCTTCCCCCGGCCGGCCCAAGCTCACACCTGTGTCCAGGCCGTGCCTCTGCTCCGGGCCCTGAGGCCCAGGGAGCCGCCGCCTGTGCCCCTCAGCTGGCTTGCTTGGGGCCCCAGCCGTCTGAAAAATGGTTGCCCTCACTGGTGATGCCATCTGCGCTTCTGATTCACACGAGAGGCGCACTGCAAGGAGGCCAGTCACCGCTGGTGCTTGTCGAAAGCGCACAGCGAGTTTGTGTTTGGCAGCCATTTTTCAAAGGCCAGAAGGGAGTTTCTCATGCTCTCAGTCGTTGTTTGGAGTCAGGGATGTGGTTTGACGGATCCTGGGGAGGGGAGAGCCCAGGCTGAGGCCCTGTCTTGCGTTACTCACTCAGGGAACAAACTCTCACTGCTCTTTCCAAAGATCAGAGCTGGCGTCTCCCTCCTCCTGCGCGCGGATAGGCCATCCCAGGACATTAAAGGAGGGAGGGTGAGGTGAGCTTCCCACCCTCAGATGAAGCCCCCACCCCAACTCCCCAGACTGGCCCAGCCCTGCCCCCCACGACCCCCCAAATCTTCCTCCTGGGTCAGTGCGCACTCCGTCGTCAGCAGGCTGTGTGCGTGGCCAGGCGCCCGGGACCTGGGACGTGGTGTGGGGGCCTGTTCCCGGGGACGGCGTCTCACTGTCGGCCTCTCCTAGGAGCACTTTCTAGAATCTCCAGCCAGGCCTTGTGTGGATTCTCTGTGCCTGGGGGGCACTACGCTGTGTGGAGGTGTGGAGGTGTCACCTTGTGGGGCTGGGAGCACCACCCATGCCCCTGTAATCACCATGTGGGGCATCCGGAGCCTGCCGAGGGGCTGTTTTCTGCCCTGAGCTCCTGAAGGCCGCTCTCCCAGCTCCAGAGGCTTCTCAGCACCTCCTAGATGCCCCTCTTGTCTTCCCAGCAGGAGAAGGCAGGCCAGGGAGGAGTCCTTTCTGGGTGGGGGCGGCTGGTGGCCCTCTGTGCTCTTCTTCCTGGCTCCATGGCCTAACCACCCCCTGGATGCAGAGATTCCAGGGCCAGGGGCTGTACACAGAGGGCAAGGGCAGGGCTCCGCCTAGGCCTTGGTGACGTCTGGTGACCTTGTCTTCCCTGGCCACCTGCCCAGAGGCCTTAGAGTTTCCCAGGTGACAGTCCTTGGGCCTTTGTTGGGGGCGGGGACTGGAGCTCCTGGTGCCCCTCCACTGCTGCACCCTGCGTATTGGGGTTCCGGCGGAAGCAGTGATGAGAGACCACTGTGGTTGAGCCAGGGTCCCCAGGGTCCCCAGGCTGCCTGGCTGCCCAGGCTCTGGCCTGGCCTCACCCCCTCCCTCCAGCCACCTGGCTGCATCTGCCTTGCTCTCCTGAGGCCAGGCACAAACCTGGCTGCTCCCCCCGCCCCAGGAACCAGGCCCTTTTCTGATCAGTTCTGGGGCCTTGGGGCAGGCGTGGGGCAGGTGCCTTGTTGGGGAGTGGGTGTGGGTGCTGTCTCTCAGCTTGAGTCTGGGGAGTGTCTCAAGCCAGGGCACCATCCTCTGAGGGGTAGGAGGAGGGTCAGAGGACTCCCATCTGCTGTCCTAGGGGGCCCTCCCCGAG
Organism: Gorilla gorilla gorilla; assembly: GCF_029281585.2. Lineage (NCBI taxonomy): Eukaryota > Metazoa > Chordata > Mammalia > Primates > Hominidae > Gorilla > Gorilla gorilla. Next base: position 144,772,236 of record NC_073232.2, read on the forward strand.
TTCTGGACTCAGGCATTTGCGAGGCATGACGTCCCCCCACGCAGGACGTCTCCAAGTGAGGCCTGAGGCCTTGGCTGGCAGGGAGTGCCCAGCCGGGAGGACGGGAGGACACAGTCTTGCAGGCTCAGGGCCGGCTGTGTTTATCCGGAAGTGGAGGAAGAATCTCACCAGACGGGTTTGCCTGCCTCCACGGGGGGCAGTGCCTGCACACGGGGCCGGCGCCAGGACCAGCCCCCTGCTCTGGGAGTGGGGGTGCCGGATCCTTTCAGCACCAAAGCGCAGAGTGGTGTGTGCCTAGTTGGCTTTTTGGTCTTATTTCCTGAGGGCTAAAGACCAAGTGCTCAGTGTGATCAGAGCTGGTGTCTCGTGGGGCCTGGGATCTCCCGCCCTCTGTGGGGTTGGTGGTCCTTGAGGGACACGTTTGCTTTGAAGTGTCAGCAACACACCTCTGGCCTGCTCTTTGTAGGGGAAATGCGGGGGTACCTGCCTTTCCTGGGAAGGGGGACCCGCCACCACCGTCGTGAAGGTGCGCCTCTCTGAGCAGAGGCTGAGTGGGGTGTGGGGCGCTGCTGGCCATGCCCGAGGGAGGGGCGGGAGGAGGAGGCTGGTGTGGGGGCTGGAGCTCGGGCAGGGAGGCCTTCTGGGGAAGGTCGTCCTCCCAGTTCCCGCCCACCGGCCACCCTGGCCTGGCCCCAGCCGCTCCTGCAGCTGCCCAAGGATGAGGACAGGGATGGCTGGGCGGTGTCAGAAGCTTCCTGAGGTTTGTGGGTGTCTGCTGCCTGAGGCACTTGTCAAGGAGCAGTCACCGCAGGCACCGCGAGATCGGCTCCGTTGCAGGGACACTGAGCCCAGCATCTACCCATGAGAGGCCCCTCACTCTCTCTCAGCTTGCTGCGGGGCTGGAGGCCCTGCTCAGGGGTAGGCGGATGCCCCACAGACCACAGGGTGCCAGGGCATTGGGCCTGTGGCCGGCAGTGCCAAGAGGCAGCCTGGCTGGCACAAGGGACGGGCACATCGGCCTCAGCAGGGGCCGCGCCAGGACGCATGGCTGTGACACACTTGGGCACCCCTCCGTGTGAGGTCCTGATGTAGGTGCGCCGAGGCTGAGCTGGCCTCCTGTGCAGGAATAGAGGCCGTTGGGCCTTGTCCCAGCCGGTCACCTGCTGTTGTGGTCTCAGTGAGCCAACACCTCTGAGCCTGTTTGTTCACCGCTCCCAGGGTAACAACAGGTCCCACCTCTGAGTGAGCCGCACTCCACCCCGGTGGTCACGGCCGGCTCCAGGGCCTGTGAATGGCCTGTGGCCGCTGCCCTTGGAGGTGACCACTGTGCCCTCTCAGGCCGGCAGGAGAGGCCATTCCCTGGGACTTCTCCTACACCCACAGGGACCCCCTGGGATTAGAGCTGAGGTCCGGGGCGGGGGCAGGTGGTGGAGACCAGGCTCTGGGGTTACTGTGCCTGGGAGCAGCCTCCTGCTTCAGGTGCAGGCACCGGACATGCAGGGTCAGGGGCCCAGCAGGAGCTGCCTGGCCAGGCTTGTCCTGCAGCTGGGAATGGGGACCCAGAGAAGGCAACGCCACCCACACCCCCACCACCGCCTGGGCCCACCGAGCCTGAGAGGGGAAGGCAGCTCCTCCCCAGTGTGAGCCCCGGGGCCTCGGGCTGGGGTCCTGCCCCTGTCCAGGCTCAAGGTCCTCTCTCTGCTCCCCTGGTCTCTCCCTCACCACCCACCCACCCACCCACACCTCTACTGAGGGCCAAGCACTCCACTGGACCCAGGCTAGAAGGGGGGCCAAATGGGGAGGGCTGTGAATCACCAGTTCCCAAATTAGTGCATAATCACACACAGGAACTGCTGAGAAGGAAGGGAAGAGGGGCTTGAAGCAGAGCATCCAGCGAGAAACCTGGCCTGGACTGGGATCTGGGAAGGCTTCCTGGAGGAGGTGGCAGGAGCCAGGATCTGAATGGTGAGCTAATCAGGAGCTGATGGGGTGAGGGTGGGGGCGAGTGTTCTAGGCAGGAGGAGGGCAGGGCATGTTCCAGGGGTTGCGGAGGTGGTCAGAGGGCCCGTTGGGCCAAGGCACAGACTCTGGGTGCTGTTGGAGAATTACAGACAGAGGAGTGAGATGGTCTTGTTATTATTTGTCAGTTAAAAATAAAATGAAACTTTAAAAAAATCTGATAGCTTTACAAATAAAAGCAGTGACCTCCAGCTGTGAGGACAGGGAGAGTGATGGGGGACGGGGAGGCTGGGCGGTGTGCAGGTGTCGCTCCTGGAACTAGGGGAGCCACGGTCTATGCCCCGCATCCTCAGGGTGGCTCCAGTTCTCGGGAGGTGCCTGAGGCCTGGCTGGAGGCATCTCAGGGGAAAGCTCAGAGGCGGGTCAGGCAGAGGGCTGGGGGCAGGGATGCTCGTCTGGGGGACCTGGGCCAGGACAATGCTTGGCGGGGAGCTCCACAGACTGGCTGCTTGAGGCAGAGGCTTTGGAGCAGCAGAGGCGGGTGGAGATGACAGGTGACTGGATGTGTGCACTGTGCGGGAGCAGGAAGGACGGTGGCGCAGAGTGGGTGGCACTGGCCAGCCGTGTGGGGAGGACCTGAGGGGCTCGGGACCTTGCCCGCCCTGCACCTCAGCACCACTGCAGGGGAGGGGGGCGTGCCCAGAGGGGCAGTGGGCTGCCTAGTGTTTTGGGAGCCATGAGGACCAATGGGGACACCTGGTCCTGGGAGCCATGAGGGCCAACGGGGCACTTGGTCCTGGGAGCGGTGAGGGCCGACGGGGGCACTTGGTCCTGCACAGGCACCTCCTGTGCTTCCCTGTCGTGGCCAGGGCAGGCCGTGCTCCGCCGATGCGTGGACTGGAAGCTGGGCACCTCCCTGAAGTGGGGACTCAATGCTCTCCTGGTGTCCCGGCCTCTTGGGCAAGGGGGAGATTTCACAGCTTCCAGACAGTGCAGGCTGGAGGGGTACAGCCTCCTGTGGCCCCAGGGGCCCAACCCTTTCCCCTCCTGCCCTGGCAGGGGACTTTCGGGGGCGTACCCAGCACAGCCTCCGTCAGCAGCTGGGAGCACGGGGTTTCTGCGCCACTGAACGGTCAGTGTCCCTGGGGTCGTCCTTGTCTTTTGTGAGTTTCCTGTAGCTGCTGTAACAAACCTCCACACACTGGGGCTCTGAGACCACAGGCGTTTATTCCCACGCCTCTGGGGGTCAGGAGCTTGAGTCAAGGCGAGCAGGGCTGTGCGCCTTCAGCTCCAGACAAGAATCCCTCTTGCCTCCGCAGACCTGGGGGTCCAGGCGTTCCCCTCTCATGACCACGTCGCCCCAGGCTCTGCCTCCATGGGCTCAAGGCCTCTGCCTCTTCGAAGTACCCTGGTGGCATCTGGGGACCCGTAGATAGCGCGGGAGGGGCCGCTCATCTGGAAACCCTTTAATCACAACGCAAACACGATGTGGCAGAAGGTGCCGTTCCCAGGCTCCCGGGACGAGGAGCACCCGGTCTCATTCACTCCACATCCCCAGCGGTTGTGTGGGCAGCGCGGGCACAGCCCAGGGTCCACCCCAGCCTCATGTCCGACAGAAGGGAAGGCCCCAGGAAGCAGGGGTGGAGATGGGCTTCAGCCCAGGGGCCCGTGGGGCGAGGGAGGGACCCACTGCTTCAGAAAGGTCTGCTGTGCACAGGCCATGGGGGCAGCATGGGCCGCTTCCGACCTTCAGCTTCATAATGTTGATTTCTCCTGGGAAATAAAGATAATAATCAGGAAGCTGCCCGGTCCTGGAGTGCTGAGTCGGCAGGAGCCGCTGCCGGGACTTGGGAGAGTGTGGTGCTCACTGGAGTCTCCGGGCCAGAAGCAGCGACGCCGCCGTCTCTAGGCTTTGGCTTTTCTGATTTATGTTTTCCTTTTAGAACAGCATCCTTGAGCTTCCTGCACAAAACTTGCTTTTCTCTTCCTCCAACTCTAAATAAAAACGCTCTTCTGCTTCCGAGGACGGGTTTCTCAGCTGACTTCCCTGCGTTGCTTTCAGGGAATTCAGGTCCCACGTGAAGGTTGTAATTATTTTGTTCCAGAAGGAAACAGAGGCCTGTAATTCTGAGCCTGCTGCAGGGGCTCAGGCCCCGCCCTACCTCCTGGCTCCCAGCAGCCGGGCAGCCGGTCCCTGCCGCTTCCTCCCAGCCAGCAGCTTGGGCATTGAGGCCATGTTGGTGGGGCAGGCGGGCAGGTGCTGGGGTGTTTGGAGTTGCTTCTCAGGGGGTCAGATGCCTGGGACACAGGGGACTTTCCCAGTGTGGGGGGATGCTGCTGGGGGCCCCTGCCCACCTGTGCCTTCAAAGCCAAGCGTTGTGCCCACCTCTGGTGAGATGCCCTAGTGCTATGCGGACCTGTTGCCAGACCTCCTACTTGCTTCCTGGGTCTCACCTTCAGCTCCAAATCCTTGCCCCTGACCCCACCGGGCTTCAATGCCCTGGACAGGGCATGTGCCCCGTGTCAGAGGATTGGGAGTGGAGGGTGGGACTTCCTGCACGCCATGGGGCTCACTCTCTTGCCAGGACCCCTTCAGGGGCAGTGGGAGCTCCTGCCCGGCAGGAGGCTGTTCTCTCCTGGAGACCCCGGGGTTGGTTGTGGGCTTGGGGTTGTCGGCCTAATCCGTTCCCGATCAAGTTCACCCAGGTTTTCACCCTGGGGCTCCGCCTACCGTTGGTGATCACTTTAAGATTTGCTCTTTCAGGAGGGATTACGAGGTGCTGGCCCTGGTCTTCATTTACTCACTGGAATTCTTGCAGAAAAGCCTCTTTCCTTACCAGCTTTCAGTGGCACTGCACCAAGACTTGCGGCTACCCTCCGCTTGCAGAGAATTCTCATGGAGGCCAGGGTAGATGTGGGGGCTGGTTCCCCAGCTCCTTCCAGCGTGGCTGAGGAGTCCCTCCTGAGCGTGTGTGTCTCGTGAAAGCACACGTTTGCTAACATATCTAGTCGGGTTCGATCCACACAAGTCCTGTTCTTTCCATGCTCAGACGGTGCCATCTTGGGTCAGCTGGCGGAGGCCAGCGCCCGTGTCCTGTGGTGACCACAGCAGCCTGCTGGCATCTTTGCCCCCGCCATGCCACGTCATCCGGGCTCGCTGTGCGTTTTCTGGCTCAGGCCTGAGGCAGCCACGTCCCCGGGAGCCCTGCTTCCTGCTTTCTGCCCCTCGGGCCGCTGCTGTTTCTAAACCTTTGCAGTCAACATAGCTAGGATTCACTTTTGTGTCTGATGCCGGAAATCTTGACTTTTAATGTTAACATGATCAATTTTATAGATGTAAAGGTTAATATATCTATCAACATGTAATATAGGTGTGTAAAATATTTAAAATGTAACAATATAATGTCACATATTACTGAACATAATATATGTAATACCATTATGATGCAGTAGGATAGTTTCGGAAGAAAAGCACCCCAGCACCTCCCACCAAGGAGGGTGCCCGCGGGCATCCCGGTGGGTGCTGGCAGTGAACGCCTGAGCTCGCCCTGCCCGTCTTTTTGTCCTGGGGTCTGGCCCTTTGGGGTGTGTGTCACATCCCTCTCTCTGTGGCAAAGTCATGACCTCAGAACACACTTAGGCATCTTCATTCACTTTCTATTTTTAGAGACTCCTCGTTTTTAAAACCCGCTGTGATAGGATTCTGTGGCACCTCCGCAGCCCTGGGTCCACTCCCGTCCTGGTCTCCCCGGCCTTCCTGTGGCTGCATCTGGGCAGGGCCCCATTGTCCTTCCGGGCTTCCAGCCTAAGCAGGCCCCACGCCGGCTTCTCCTCCCCGCCCCTCGCCTCCTTGCGATGTGCAGAGCTGTAGGACACACCCAACTCCCTGGGGGGACTCTGGCTGTCCCAGTCTTTTCCCCAACAAGCTGTGGGGAGGGTGTGAGCCACCAGCTTTCTCACCATGGAAAAGGTGTGGCCCAGGCAGGGAGGTGCTGGTGCCTTGGGGCCTCAGAGACAGTGGGGTGGGAGAGAGGTAGGTGAGCACGAGACTCCGACCCCGTGTCCCGGTGGGGGCTCTGAGGGCTCCCAGGCAGGTGGGGCCCCAAGGCCTCCAGGTTCCTGAGAACACCTCGTGTCCTGGAGGCCTCAGTGACGCAGAGCAGCCGAGCTCAGCTCCATGAACGAGGGTCATCTAGAAAGGTAGGAGAGACGTGAGGAGCGGCCAGTGCCGCTCCAGCCTTGGAGTCTGTGTCTCTGCCGCCGGGAGAGGGAAGGCTCCTGCGAAGGCCACTGCTGCTGTTCGGGACGAAGGGCCCGTCCAGGCTGTCTCCTCCCAAGGCCTGTTACACATGTTTCTAATGAGGATAGTGGCTGATGGATGTTTACCGACATTTCCAAAGGTCATGCTGTTGTTGATGGAGAAGGACTTGGATGGTTTTAATGACCTCCTGGGGCTGTGTGTTTCTTTGCAGGGAAGTGTGGTTGCCTTTGATTTGAGCCTCTTTCAAATCCTAAAATGCTGCATTAGAAGGGGGTGGACAAAGCAGGTTCCAGGCATGGCAGGGACGGCACTTGTGCCACAGCACCAGCTGCGGCCTCTGCGGATCCCCCAGACAGCCGTCCTCCTGACCCATCTTGCACGCAGTCCCTGGTGACTCCCTAGAAGTTTGGGAGGGACCCCAGGGGCTGGAGGACGCATAGGTGGAGCCGCTGCGATTCTGGGATCGGCCTCCACCTCGCTGTCAGCCGTGGAGCGGGTGTCTCAGGCGCCTTAGTACAGCTGCCTCTTCCTTCTGAGAAGTGGAAAATGGTATTTGTGGGAATGCATTTGTGTGACCGGCTCTAATCCTCGCAAACATTCCTCACAGGGACTGTTCAGCTTCCCGTATGGAATCTGCGGGGTTGGAGGAAGTTATTCCAGGACTGAGAAAGTGAAGCCTCGTGGTGCGGAGGCACTGACGCCTGGCTCTGTCTAGGAGTCACTGTTGGTACCCCCGGCAGGTCTCAGCTGGCGTTGGGCTGGGGACTGTGTCAGCGGGGCCTCCGAGAGCCTCCTGCTCCCCCTGGGACGTGAATAGGAGATGGTCCAAAATGCAGCTTCTCTTTAATTTGTGTTTGCGTCGATCTTACTATGTATGTTCAATTTTTACAAGTCCAGTGGCCACATGCAATATGTAATGACAATAATTCACCTTCGTATTTCTAGACGATGTACTGCTGCTGCTGCTTGATCCTTACGTTTTCAATTTAGACGTTAGTTACGGGCTTTTTCTATGGAAGATGAAGAGGCTGAGATCTCTCCTGTTCACTGCCACACATCCACATCCACTCTCTCACACACACACACACTCACACACATCCACTCACACTCACACATCCGTTCATACACATCCACTCTCACACACCCACTCACTCACACACATCCACTCACACTCACATCCGCTCACACACTCACATCCACTCACACACACATCCACTCACACACATCCACTCACACTCACATCCGCTCACACACATCCACTCACACTCACATCCGCTCACACACATCCACTCACACTCACATCCGCTCACACACTCACATCCACTCACACACTCACATCCACTCACACACACATCCACTCACACACATCCACTCACACACTCACATCCACACACACCCACTCACACACCCACACATATCCACTCACACACATCCACTCACTGTCACACACATATCACTCACACTCATTTACTCACACACCCACTCACACTCACATCCACACACACCCGCTCACACACTCACATCCACTCTCACACACATCCACACACACACCCACTCACACACATATCCACTCACACACATCACACACTCATTTACTCACACGCACTCACACTCATATACACACACATCCACTCACACACATGCACTCTCACATTCACTCACACACCCACTCACACACATCCACTCTCACACACCCACTCACACATCCACTCACACTCACATCCGCTCACACACTCACATCCACTCACACACATATCCACTCACACACTCACATCCACACACACCCACTCACACACCCACACATATCCACTCACATCCACTCACTGTCACACACATATCACTCGCACTCATTTACTCACACACACGCACTCACACATCCACACACATCCACTCACACTCATTTACTCACACACACCCACTCACACTCACATCCACACACACCCGCTCACACACTCACATCCACTCTCACACACATCCACACACACACCCACTCACACACATCACACACTCGTTTACTTACACACACATATCCACTCACTCATTTACTCACACACGCACACACACACTCACACACTCATATCCACACACACATCCACTCACACACATCCGCTCACACACATCCACTCTCACACACCCACTCACACATCCACTCACACTCACATCCGCTCACACACTCACATCCACTCACACACACATCCACTCACACACTCACATCCACACACACCCACTCACACACCCACACATATCCACTCACACACATCCACTCACTGTCACACACATCCACTCACACTCATTTACTCACACCCACTCACACTCACATCCACACACCCGCTCACACACTCACATCCACTCTCACACACACATCCACACACACACCCACTCACACACTCACATATGCACTCACACACATCCACTCACACACATCACTCACACTCATTTACTCACACACATATCCACTCACACATACATCCACTCACACACACCCGCTCACACACATCCAGTCACACACACATCCACTCACACACACACCCACACACACCCACTCACACACATCCACTTACACCCATCCACTCACACACATATCCACTCACACACATCACACACTCATTTACTCACACACATATCCACTCACACTCATTTACTCACACACCCACTCACACTCACATCCACACACACCCGCTCACACACTCACATCCACTCTCACACACATCCACACACACACCCACTCACACACATATCCACTCACACACATCACACACTCATTTACTCACACACACGCACTCACACTCATATACACACACATCCACTCACACACATGCACTCTCACATTCACTCACACACCCACTCACACACATCCACTCACACACACATCCACTCACACACATCCACTCACACACATCCACTCAGACATCCACTCTCACACACATGCACTCTCACATTCACTCACACAAACACACATCCACTCACACACACCCACTCACATTTACTCACACATACATCCAATCACACACATCCACTCACACACCCACTCACACACACACATCCACACACACATATCCACTCACACACATCACTCACACTCATTTACACACATATCCACTCACACTCATTTACTCACCCGCTCACACACATCCACTCACACACATCCACTCACACACACATCCACACACCCACTCACACACTCACACATATCCACTCACACACATCCACTCACACTCACACATATCCACTCACACACATCACTCACTCATTTACACACATATCCACTCACACATTTACTCTCACACACCTGCTCACACACTCACATCCACTCTCACACATCCACTCACACACATCCACACACACCCACTCACACACACACATATCCACTCACACATCCACTCACACACATCCAGACATCCACTCTCACACACATGCACTCACACACATTCACACAAACACACATCCTCACACACACACGCATCCACACACACACACGCATCCACTCACACACACCCACTCACATTTACTCACACACATCCAACCACACACATCCACTCACACACCCACTCACACTCACACACATGCACCCACACACACATATCCACACACACATGCACTCTCACACACATCCACTCACACACATCCACAAACACACAATGTTTGGCTAACTCAAGACTTGGTGTTTATGTTAATGATTTTAGCCCATCCATGTAGAGGATTATAGATGTTGCCGGCCCTTTCTTCTCTGTAGCATTGATCCCGGCTTGGTGCTTGGTCTTCAAATTGTTTACAGTGTTGTCACTCAGGAATGCCCAGCGTGAGGAGAAAGAATCTCCTCTCACACTCATGCTCACACACACATCCACCCTCACACTCTCACACAGCACACGCCTGCAGGTGCCCTCCAGGCCTCCCCACGTGCCGCTGGGCTTCCTCACTGCATGGTGGTCTCAGGGCGGTTGCAGTTTCTCCCATGGCAGCTCAGGGCTTCCACGAGGGCAGCACTGGAAGCGGCAGTGGCCTCTCCGCGGGGCCGGGACAGAGGCAGGTCCCTCCAGTGACTTCTCGGCGGGGCCGCGACAGGGACAGGTCCCTCCTGCCCTGCTGTGGTCAGGCAGGGCCCATGGGGCGCCTTCCTCCTGACAGGAGGAGTGGCGGGGCTGGCGTGGCCCCGTGCGCCCTCGGCTCTGCAGGCTCCGCTGCCTTCCCCGTCCCTGTGCTCTCCACCCGCCGGCTGGTGGAGAACTGGGGCTGACAGTGTCTGTCCTTCTGTTTGTTGGATTTAGGGGGCTGCTCTCTTCAGGGCCCAGGGTTGGCCCTGGGTTGTGGGGCTGAGGGGACCGCCTGTCCCCGCCAGGTCTTTCTGCCTGAGGTGGCCATCTGGGTCCTGCATGGGCTCAGGTGCGGGGCGATGGAAGCAGGGCTGACACCTGGGGCTCCGCACAGATCTGGGAAAGGGTTTTCTCCTCAGGGTCTAGCCCTCCCTTCCCACCCTGGGATCCCCATGCGTGGGGCTGTGTCCTGGTGGAGGGGTCTTGGGGCTCCTCCCCAGGCTTGGGTCTCCACGGGGCCGTCAGTGCGAGGTGAGGGTCCCCGGAGTCATGTATGGGGGTCCTTCCACATCATGAGCCCGGCACAGGCATGGTCGTCAGCCCCCACCAAGAGGCCACAAGGCTGCAGGCCCGCTGGCTTCTCTGTGGCCCTGCGTGTAGGGCCTGTGGACTGCGGGACTTCAGGGCTGTGGTCTGAGCCCCCAAGCATGGAAGACCCTGCACTCTTCCCCAGCACAGCCGGGCTGTGGGCCCTGAGGGAAGGAGGGCCGGCAGGAGCTGGGGGGTGGTGGAGGTCCCGGGTGAGCCTCAGGCCCTCCGGGGCACCCTGGCCTGCTGCTCAGACGTTGAGGGGCTGGTCCCCCATACTGGACCCTGAGTTAAACCTCTGCCCCTTTTTGCTTTCCCCCAAGGTCACCGACGATGAGGGCGCACCTGCTGTCCTGGAGCTTCCGATCTCTGTTCGGGGACCCTGTGAGCCTTCTGGCCGGCGGCGTGCAGAGCCCACTGGGCACGGTGGTCGGCCTGGTGTGAGGCCCCCCAGGGACTGGCAGTGTGTCCAGGGAGGGGATGGCCCTGAGCCCAGTGGCTCCTCCCGCTGAGTGTATTTCTTCCCACCACTCAGCCCATGGCTGCCCTGGCTCACGAGGCAGTCGGGACTCGTGACTTGCTGGCTGCTGCTGCCTCGCGTGCTGGGGTTCCATGGAGGAACTGGGCCTGCCACCCCGGCCTCGCCTGCTGCCCGCATGCTGGGGTCCCGTGGAGGAGCCAGGCCTGGCACCCCGGCCTCGCCCAGCGGCTGGTGTGGGCCGCTGTTCCCTGCCTCGCAGTGTCCTGGAGGCAGCTGTCTCGCAGACTCAGCTTGGTCTCCCGCAGGCTTCAGTAAAACCCAATTGCACGTGTGGGATTCTTCCCCAGCCCTTGGGTGTGGGGTCTCTGTGCACTTGACAGCTGGGGGACCTACCCACCGTCTCCCACTCCAAGTTCATCCCAGAGCGTGGGGCCCGCTGGGCACCTGGCACCTGGCCTGCAAGGCCACCTGTCCCCCAGATGCTGCTACGAGTGACCAGTGCTGTGTGGAGGAGGCCAATGGCGGCCCCTGGGAAACCAGGCTTCAACAGTACAAGGAAAAGAAACTTGCTCTGTTTTGTAAGAGCGTGTTCCTTTTCCTCTTTTTTGTCACTTTAAAGACCAAAAAGAATAAAGAAAGAAAAGAAAAAAATTAATCTGCTCTTTCTTTGTTTAAATGTTAAAAAAAAAAGAGAGAAACGTATGTCATAGTTGAAGTTGTGACTTGTGCAGCCACAGTTCACACTCATGCGTGTGTCCCTGTCGGGGCTGACGGGGCCTGAGTCCCCTGGGCACTGCTGGGCGGGGCCCATGTCGTACGGCTTGGGGTGACGCCGCCACCGGCTGCATCTCGCTGCCTCCAGGTGGGGGGACGCTGGCCACCGCCCTGAGCCCCAGGAGGGCTGTGAGCTGAGTCCCCATCTCCAGGCCTCCCTGCTGGCTTTCCAGTGGACGTTGAGATTTCCCGGAGAGGCAGTGCTCTGCACGCGGGGAGCTTTGTTCCTTGTTTCCTGGAGTGACTCCTCTCATCCCTTGTTTCTTGATTTGCTCATTCAGAACCAAGGGAGATCTCAGAGATGACGATGGTGGCTTTGCTTGTTCCTGGTTTTGCTAGAACATTCTGTACTCTAAAGGCATCGCTGCCCTCAGCAAGGATCGTCTGGCGGGGGAGGGGTCGGGGGAGGGCAGCAGCACACACCTGGAGGGTCCTCTCCAGGGCACATGAGGGAACAACCCTCATGGTTTCCTGTGGTTCTGGACCTGACTTGCGAGGAGGGGCATGGTTTTCAAACTGGTTTGTAGCAGCAGAGCCCTTTTCTCCAACAAAATCACCCAGAATCACTTCCTCCCGGAGGGGCTGGGCTCATCCTCCTGAAGCCCTCCAGGCCCAAGAGTCCTGGGAAGCCTTTGAAAATCCAGGGAGGGGCTCGCATGAGCCCAGGAGAGCAGAGCCAGGACTTGAGAGGAATGAGAGCAGCTCCCCCTCCCCTCCTCCCTCCCCGGCCCTGCCCATGTGGGTGCAGCAGAGTCAGGGCCCTGGCCCTCGGGGCTGGGCATCTCATCCCTCTGAGCTCCGGTGCCCAGGGGCTGCCCCTGCCTGACCTGCTGCTCGGGGTGACTCCCCCTGCCGCACACCCCACTTTGCACCCAGGACCTCCTACTGACTAGGGTTGGCTCCCCTTTACGAAGGAAGGCCTTCGTAAAGCTTGGCACTGCTTCAAGAAATGTGTGTGTCCAATGGAAGGAGCAGGCCTCACCCCCTGGGACAAAATATGCGTGCAGCCCTGGGCACATTCACTCCCAGCTGCCCAGCCTGCGACTAGAGCTCAGCCACTGCAGGTGACAGCAACGGGACCCGCCTTCGAGCCTGAGGCCAGGACTGACGCCACAGCCTGCAGCTCCTCCCCAAGCCCAGCCCCAGCCCTTGCCCTTCAATCCTGAGACCCTGAGATGCATGGTGGGGCTTTCATCCGGTGAGGAGCGGAGGCCCAGGGAGGTGGGTTCCCCAGCTGCCAGTACCCACTGGAGGCCCAGGGAGGTGGGTTCCCCAGCTGCCAGTACCCACTGGAGGCCCAGGGAGGTGGGTTCCCCAGCTGCCAGTACCCACTGGAGGCCCAGGGAGGTGGGTTCCCCAGCTGCCAGTACCCACTGGAGGCCCAGGGAGGTGGGTTCCCCAGCTGCCAGTACCCACTGGAGGCCCAGGGAGGTGGGTTCCCCAGCTGCCAGTACCCACTGGAGGCCCAGGGAGGTGGGTTCCCCAGCTGCCAGTACCCACTGGTCAGGCTGGGCTGGACCAGGTCCTGAATCCCCGCCCTTCCACCCATGGGCTCCCCAGGAAGGCTGAACTGAGGGAAGAATTCCTGCTGGGAAAGCCCTGTTCTGGGACCAGGGTTTCGTCCCTCTATTGGAGGGGGCCAGGGGGACACCTGGGAGCGGAACACCTGAGGGAGGAGCACCTGGAGGGAAGCCTTGGGGGAGGAGGCACCTGGGGGAGGAAGTCTGGAGGAGGGGGTCTCCTGGGGGAGGGGCAGCTGGGGGAGGGGCCTGGAGGAGGGGTCTCCTGGGGGAGGGGCCCTTGGGGAGCCAACCCTAGTCAGTACGAGGTCCTGGGTGCAAAGTCGGGTGTGCGGCAGGGGGGTTGGGGCCTCAGCAGGGCTGCCTGGAGCTGGTCCTGGGCCTCTCTTGCTCTGGGTCTCCCCTGCTCTGGGTCCAACCTCCCAAGCGTCCCACCTGGCAAGACATCCTCGCTCAGAACAGAGCCACCCCTGGCTGTCTTCCCAGGGTTTGTTGTGGAGAGGGCTCTGGCCCTTTAGCCTTCAAAGGAGCTTTCGGGGTTGGGGTACGTTTGTGGCCCCAGTAGCCGCTGTGCTGGGGGCCCAGGGCAACTCCTCCAGGAGCAGGGAAGGCACTGCTGGCACCACCAGCCCTGCAGGGTCACCAGCATCCCGTCTCCACCAGGGCTGCTGCTGTCCCTCCTCTGCTGAGGCCAGCTGTGATCGTGTTCGACATGGACCAGGCCGTGTGGGAAGACACGGGGTGGCAGGTGCAGGGAGCACGGTCTGTTTTCTGTCACTCACTGTTCCCAGCCTGAGCCCCAATCCCTACCTCTGAGGGTCACACTTCCAACCCACTCCAGACAGAGCTGGAAGCAGGGGCTGGCATGGGCGCTGGGGTAGACGCAGGGGCTGTCGTGGCCTGGCGTGGCAGAGCTGGGGTGGACGCAGTGGGTGGCGTGGCCTGGGGTGCTGCTCTCCAGCCTTCTTCCTCTTCTTCCTCTTCCTCTTGTTCTTCATCTTCCTCCTCTTGCTGCAGATCCTCCCCCAGGTGGCTCCATTTCTGCTGGTCCCATCTCCCGGAGGCCCTGCCCACAACCCCCTGCCCGCCATCTAGGGGGACCCTGGAGTGGTCCAGGAGAGGGAGTCAAGGCCTGTGTGGGGCTCCTGGGGCTGGAGTCCTGGTCTGCCTTCTGGGGACAGAGACTAGGTCGCCCTGGGCTCCAGCTCTGTGGCCTGGCTGTGTGGGCTGGGCCAGGGCCTCTGCGTCACCTCCTTGCCTGGGCTTCTCACAGTGCAAGCCCCGCAGCCCAGGCCCTGCTGGGTGGTGGTGGGATAGCTGGGGAGGGGCAAGAGCAGGTGAGGAGTCCTCACTGGGGGTGCATACTTTGCATTACAGCTGGGGAGGCTGAGACCTGGGGGGCCACAGCTGGTTCCTGGACTCCAAAGCCCAGGACTCTTCCAAATCCTGCCTGGACGGCACCGTGGCCAGGAGCCCAGCCAGCACTTCCCTTTTCTGCGAGGGTTTTCTGTTTCTTTGATTATAAAATAACCCCTGTTGGTGGGAAAAAAAAAAATTAGCAAAATAAAGAAAAGCAAAAAAAAAAAAAGAAAATTAGAATCTCCCGCAGTCTCACACCCTGTGGGCCTTTTGCATATTTCTTCCTGGGTGAGTTTTCTGGGCATTAACAGATGTTTGCTCTGCAGACCTGGCCTTGTGCCACCCTGGAACTCTGTGCCCAGCTCACCCTTCCGTGGCTTCCTGTGGCCGGGGGCTCCCTCCCCTTCCTGCCCAAGGTCTGAGGTGCCAATGGCTGCCTGTGGTCAGGGGCATCTCCCCGTGGACACTGAGGGAGGAGCCGCGGCAGGGCTGGGCTCTCCCGCTGGGCTCCCTGCACCCTGCGGCCCCGGCCCCACCCCCAGCCATGGGAAGGGTGCACTCCGGAGAGGCCGATGCAGATGGGGCCCTGCCCCTGGCCTGAGCGTGGCCGTCATCTGCTCAAGAGGGTTAAGCTCCTTTGTGCCCCAAGGAGCTTCAAGCCGATCAATACCCGGCTGGAAGTAGGGGGCTGCAGCTGGGGGGGCCCCACCGCCCTGACCCCAGACGGATTTCCTGCTCCCTGCCCAGCTTCTCTGCGGGGGGAGGTCAGGTCAGTGGGCCTCCTGCTTGGCCTTTGGGGCCACCGCCCCTGGGCTCCAGCTGAGGCTGTCCCAGGGCCAGTCTCCCTTCCCGCCCCCACCCTACAGAGGCGGCCTCACCAGCCAGCCTCTGCCCCAGCAGAGTTATTTTTAGCCCCAGCCCCGCCTGCTGCTACCACGGGCCTTTTCTCCGCAGAGAGAGGCGGGTGAGGCCTGAGGGCCTCACCCAGGGCAGCCAGTTCCCCAACCACGAAGGGAGGCAGGAGAGCTTCCCTGTGCGTGCAGGCGTCGCTGACCCTCCAAGGGTCAGAGCAGTGGGGGCTTCCTTCCTTCCTGGGTGTGGCTGGGGGGAGGGGGCTGAAGGCCTGGAGCCGGAGGGGCTTGCCCTAGGAGCCCCATAGCCAGGCAGGGGTCAGTGTCCACAGCTGGAGGGGCTGGAGAGGTGAGAGAGATGGTCCCAAGGGAGCTGGGAGGACCAGGAGTGGGCCCAGTGCTCAACCCGCTGCCAGGCAGGGACAAGGCCTGAGAGATGACGGGGCGGCGGGGGTGACCCTCGGAGGGCAGAGGGTGCCAGGACGGGGAGATGAACGGGGCAGTGGGGTGACCCATGGAGACCCACAGAGAGCAGAGGGGCACCAGGACGGGGAGACGGAGGCCAGTGGGGGCTGAGGGGTCCCGGGGGAGGATTGTGAGGCTGCGGTCAGCATGGCTGGGAGACAGGGGTCCAGGAAGCCCACTGGAAGCTGCCGCCCCGGCTGTAGCTGCAGGGCTCTCTGTGGGAGCCGGGAGCTGGGTGCAGAACTGCGTCGAGGCTGCCTGAGGCCTGGCAGCCCAGCAGGAGGGGACTTCCCCCCACCCCCCACGGAGGAGAAGGCTCTGGGGCCTGCTGGGTGCAGACACAGCTGGGATCTGCTTTGGGGAAGAAAACCTAGGCAGGTCACCGAGGCTCTGCCCAAGCCAACGCCTGTCACCTGTCACCGAGGTGTGGGTGTCTGTCCTCCTCCCAGCCGTCCATCCCCCTCCCTCCTGGCCCCGCTCCAGCCTGCAGCCCCCATGGGAGCCCGAGAGAGGACAGTCTCAGCAGGTGGCACAGGCAGATGCGGACTCCTCACTGCAGGTCACAAGGCATGTTTTCAGAGACCAGCTGCAGTGAAGATCATCCAGCCCTTGGGCCCCTGATCCATTTGGATACAGTTTCAAGCATGAATTTCTCCTTTGGTGGTTTGCTACAAAGAGAAGAGTTCTAATGATTTATTTGGGGTGTTCATCCTATGATTTTGGGGTGAGGATTCGTGACAGAGACAAGCAACAGGAGTCCAGGAAGCCCTCGGGGGAGACGGGAAACAAGTCTTTTCGAAAAAACAGCTTTCTTTGAGACGTAACTCACATACCATATGATCCCTCCCCTTCCAGTGGACACGTCCATGGCTTTCAGCGTGTTTATAGATGGGCAACATCCCCACGGGCCCTTTTAGAACATTTTCTTCACCTCAGAAAGAAACCCCACAGCTTTTAGCCATCACCCTCCTCCCCAGGCCTAAGCAGTCCTTCATCTGCTTCCGTCTCTGGGGACTTCCCTGTTCTGTGTTCTGTGTGACGTGGTTGTGTGTGATTTACGATTGTGTGTAACATGCATTCCATTTGATCCATGTGACATGCGGTTGTATGTGAGATACAGTTGTGTGTAACACACATTCTGTATGACATGCAGTTATGTGTAAGATACGGTGTGTAACACATGTTCCATGTGACATGTGGTTGTGTGTGATTTATGATTGTAACATGCATTCCATGTGGTCCATGTGACGTAGTTGTGTGTGATACACCATTGTATGTAACGTGTTCCATGTGATGTGTGGTTTCATGTGACACACCGTTGTGTGTAGCATGTGTTCTGGCAGGCAGTCATGTGTGGCTTCCTTCGCCGAGCACAGTGCTTTCACGATGCCCCCGTGTTGGCGCATGCCTGTGCCCCATTCCTTTCTATGCTGAATGATGCTCCCCATGTGGGTGAACATATGGTGTTTGTCCATCTGTCAGTCTGTGGACATGTGAGCTGTCTCTGCCTTTTGGCTGCTGTGCACAAAGCTGCTGTGAGCTTTCCTGCAGTCTCTGTGTGTCCGTGTGTGTGTGTGGCTGTGTGTGTGTGTGGCTGTGTGTGTGTGTGTGTGTGTGGCTGTGTGTGTGTGTGGCTGTGTGTGTGTGTGTGGCTGTGTGTGTTTTTGCTTCTCTCAGGCTCACCCCTGGGGTGGAGCCGCTGGGTCCTGTAGGTCATGATCACGTGCGTCATCTTCAGGAGGGTGCCAGGTTGTGCTCTGCAGTCCTAGGCAAGTGGAGGTGGTCCCGCTGCCAGCTTCGGCCTGAAGAGCAGGTGCTGAGTGAGGTACTGAGCTTCCTGGTGTCCCTGCTGCACCCTGGTAGGCCAGCACCCCACCCACCAGAGCAGCTGTGGAGAGGACAGTGGGCATGGTGGGGACTCCAAATGGGACACACACGGCCCCCAGGGGAGGCTCGGCTTGGGCACCCAGGCGGCCGAGGTATCTCTAACCAGTGACTGCCCATGGGGTGAGTAGGGCCCTGCTGCCCCATCAGAGCTTGTCCCACTGTGGCTGGCGAGGAGATCAGCAAGGGCTTGAGGCCCATTCTCGCAGCCTGTCCCCTGCCTGGGGTGGCCTGGCATTCAGTGGTGGGGTCCCGGAAGCCCCGGTGCCGAGGCACGTGTGCTCTGGCAGGCTTGAGCTGGGCCACCCTGGAGGCACCACTTGTCTTTGCGTTTCCCTCTCACCTGCTCCCTGGACAGGCCCTCTGCATTTGAGGGCCTGTTTGTGTCCCCAGGGCATCTCTGGATGGGCATGAGCACACAGGGACCCAGCACGTGGGTTCTGCACCATCCAGCACTGTCCATACAGGCCCTGGCATGTCCTCCTGGCCTGTAATTTTGTTCTGCATGGCTTGGTTTTTGCACGAAGGGGAGCACTGTATTCCTTTCTCATCCTCCAAAATGGATTGCAAATGTTCTGAGCTGTCACACTGGCGAGAACGAAGCCCCTGCTAATTGGCGCATTTTCCTACAACCACTCTAGGCTGAGTTCTAGAGGAAGCCTCTGCCTTTCTGTCTCATATTGCACACTTTTTCCCTGAAATGTTTAATGTGTTAAATTCCAACTTCACACACATTAGCTCTAAAGTCGACTAATCATTTAGCTTGATTGTCGAACTGAATTTGACTCTGAGATTTTAAAATAAGAAAAAAAACTGTCAAGCTCTATGTAAGGCAGACACTATGGCTGACTCTTCACAAGAAAATATCTTTCTTTCTCTAGGGATGTGTGGCAGAGTCCATCTTTATGGAGAGTAGCAATCGTTTTACCCACCAGGGCAGCATATAGGATGTTAGGCAGATGTTAAATATTGATGTAGAAACTCAAAATACTTTGTCTCTTTCCAGAAATGAGCTTTTTGGTTTAATTACTCTGAATCTAATGACTGTGAGAAAAACACAACACGTGTGTGCTCCGAACGGAAAACATTTAGATTAAGGAAGAATTTCAGCTCCTCAAAACTGGGAAAGGAGCATACTGGGCCTGTCCTGGAGTGGGGCTGCTTGCTGATGCTGACACGCATGTGCGACTGGGTGCCCATGCATGCGCGTGTGTGTGCCGTGTGGATGCTGCGTGCCCATGCGTGCACGTGCGTGTGCCATGTGGATGCTGCGTGCCCATGCGTGTGTGTGTGTGTGCTGCGTGGATGCCGCGTGCCTGTGTGTGTGCCGTGTGGATGCCGCGTGCCCATGTGTGTGCCGTGTGGATGCCGTGTGCCTGTGTGTGCGCATGTGTGTGCCGTGTGGATGCCGTGTGCCTGTGCATGTGCCGTGTGGATGCTGTGTGCCCGTGCATGTGCCATGTGGATGCTGTGTGCCCATGTGTGCCTTGTGTGTGCCATGTGGATGCTGTGTACCCGTGTGTGTGTGCATGTGCCATATGGATGCTGTGTACCCATGCGTGCTCATGTGTGTGCCGTGTGGATGCTGTGTACCCATGCGTGCTCATGTGTGTGCCGTGTGGATGCTGTGTACCCATGCGTGCTCATATGTGTGCCGTGTGGATGCTGTGTGCCCATGCATGCGCGTGCTTGTGCTGTGTGGATGCTGTGTACCCATGCGTGCACGTGTGTGTGCTATGTGGATGCTGTGTACCCATGCATGAGTGTGCGTGTGCCGTGTGGATGCTGAATTGCACTTTCAACGACGTGACCGTTCCTTCCTTGCAGGCCACCTCTGGAGGTGTTCACTTCCAGTGGCTGTACCTGGCCATAGAGCTGGGGGCTGTGCTGCCCCAGGCGTCCCACCTTGTTCCAGGACACAGAGGCCAATGCTGCTCCCCTGTTCCGGCAGGCGTGGGCTGCACGCCTGCTGGCAAGGGGCTCAGCTGGGCTGAGCCTGGGCCAGCTGTCCCTAGAGCATCTGCTCCTGTGGGGAGGGAGCGTTTTGACAGCATGGGGATAATTTTTTTCATAATTAAGAGTTTTTTATTTAAGTGAATAGACTTTATTTTGTAGAGCAGTTTTTGGTTTACAGAGCAGGGAGCAGGTAGCACAGGGCATTCCCTGAGCCCCCGCCCCCAGTGCCCTTATGCCCGTCATTCGCATCGGCACTGGTGTCAGTCCAGGGCCTGTTAGGAACCAGGCCACACGGCAGGAGGTGAGAGGTGGGCAGGCAAAGCATTACCACCTGAGCATCACCTCCCATCAGATCAGCGGCAGCATTAGCTTCTCATACGAGCATGAATCCTGTTGTGAACTGCCCATGCCAGGGAGCTAGGCTCCGAGCTCCTCGTGAGAATCTAATGCCTGATGACCTGAGGTGGGCCAGTTTCATCCCCGATCATCCCCCGCAGCCTCTGGTCTATAAGAAAAATGTCTTTCATAAAACTGGTCCCTGGTCCCTGGTGCCAAAAAGGTTGGGGACCACTGCTGCTGTTCCATCAGTTTTGACAAATGCACGACGCCGTGTGTCCACCGTCACAGTGTCGTGTGGAATCATTTCACTGCCCTAGAAATCCCTGCGCTCCACCATTCATGATTTACTTGGACAAAAACACATATGGCCACCAAGGAAAACAGCCATAGTGAAGCAGATGTCAAAATATCAACAGAGCAGATGTGTGGGGTGGCAGTGGCTGCATTACACGTCGCACTGGATAACAAAACCCAGCGTCCGGCAGCCCCTGAGTTTCAGAGGTGGAGGTGAGTGTGGACAAGTTTGAAAAACCTGCAACAACTGCAAAGTGATACAAACACACCTGTGTTTTCTATTCGAGATGAAGCCGTGGGATGGCTGGCGTTCCTCATGGAAGGAAATGCCAGATTTCAGTCAGAGCTTAGTAAAATAGAGATGTTGCTTTTTCTCGTCCAAGTTCACAGACCCCATGAATGAAGCATCCCTGCTCTAGGAAAGCACGGAAAGCTTGTGCATCAGAGGGACACACGCCCACAGGGATTGAAAATGTGTTTTCAAAACAAGGTATGTTGTTTGCAAAATCTCCACCATTACAAATAGCCACGTAGGCTTCTGATGGCTCTATGTGCACAGCCAATTCCTAGTGAATTCAATTATTTCACATTGACAGGAAACAGGTTAATTAGGAGAAGTTGATTAGGCTTTGCAAAAGGAGATGTAATTAATGCCCAACCGCATGCCAGGCACGACGGCTGCATTTCAATGTCTTCACATGACTGAGAGAGTTACTGCCTGAGAGCTGGGAGACAGCAGGGGAGCAACCAGCATGCCGGTGCCTGGGGTGTCCAGCAAGCGGCAGGGGGAGCTGCTGGCCCAAAAGGTTAGCTCAGGTGTGCCACGATCCCCATCGTCATCATCATCACTATCATCATCATCACACCATCACTATCACTGTCACCATCATCATCACATTCATCATCAGATCACAATCACCATCACCATCACTGTCACCATCACCATCACCATCATCACCATCACTATCACTGTCACCATCACCATCACAATCACCATCATCATCACCATCACTATCACTGTCATCACCATCATCATCACCATCACTATCACTGTCATCACCATCATCATCACCATCACTATCACTGTCACCATCACCATCATCATCATCATCACACCATCACTATGTCATCGTCATCATCACGTTCATCATCAGATCACAATCACCATCATCACCATCACCGTCACCATCACCATCACCATCATCACCATCATCATCACATTCATCACATCACAATCACCATCACCATCACTATCACTGTGACCATCACCATCATCATCATCACACCATCACTATAAATGTCATCGTCATCACATTCATCATCAGATCACAATCACTATCATCACCATCACTGTCACCATCACCATCACCATCACCATCATCATCGTCACATTCATCATCACATCACAATCATCATCACCATCTATCACTATCACTGTCACCATCACGATCACCATCATCACCATCACTATCGCTGTCATCACTATCATCATCACCATCATAGTCACTGTCACCATCATCACACCATCACTATCACTGTCATCACCACCATTATCCCCATCATCTTCATCTCATCACCATCACTCCACCATCATCACCTCATCACCATTACACCACCATCACTGTCATCATTGTCACCATCACCATCACCACCACCATCATCTTCATCTCATCTTCACCACCACCGTCTTCATTATCACCTCACACCACTGTCATCACCTTTGTCATTATTGCTGTTGTCATCACACTCCTCACAGCTTCCTCATGCATGCCTGTGTGCAAGGCTCTCTGGAAGGTGCTGGGCTGCTGAGGCATGTTTCTGGAGGAACGGCTGTGAGCACCACACCACAAACAAGCCATGTGGACCAGATGTGGCCTGGGCCTGGCCTGGCTCCTGTCTTGCAAGCCCCCTGCCTTGAGAAATGGGGACTGTGTGGATGCACACACAGGCTCAGTGCAGGGGAGAATGCCGCCTTCGGAGAGGTAGGAGGGCTCCAGGCGGACTTCGAGGACAGGGAGCCTCAGCAGTGTGGCCCTGGCACTCTACCAGGCCTCGGGGTGTACCCTGGTGGGCTTCAGTCCAGGCCAGAGCAGCTGCGCAGTGTCCCTGCTCACTCCTCATCCCCGGGCATTCTCAGCTGTGCTCTCCCGCCCTTGCCCACTCATCCCATTTTCTGCCCCAATTGTTTTGGCTCCTTCCTCCAAGGACCACAGATGTCCCCTTCCCTCTGCATGGGTCCCAGAATTTGGGGCCAGTCAGGCCTTAGCTCAGAGCAGGCACCCATCAATCCCAGCATGAGATGCAGGAGGGAAGCAGAGCCAGAAGGCTGGGTGGCCTGTCCAGCGCTCCAGGGAAAGCCCAGCTCCATCAGGCCAGGCTTCAAATGTCAACCTGCATCCAGCAGCTCAGCCTCTAAGTGTCCCCAACCCTTCCACAGTGGCCACTACCATCTCCACAATGGACCCTGGCTCCAGGCCGAGGGGCCAGTGGCAGCAGGGTGTGCTGGAGACCCCCCGTGAGAAGGACAGGGGTCAGCGGCACTCCCCACCGTGACCTTTTATAGTCCCCATTCCAAGCCCATCCTCCCTCCCTGATGTCTGGGCCTCCCAGCACAGCCCCATGCCCCACCAAGAGCCACAGAGGCAGCCCCCGTGCTCTGTCCCTGCAGCTTGGTAACCGTGGGGCAGCATGGGCCCTCCCTCTGCACACCCAGCGCATGCCTGGGTGCTCCCACCTGCCGGCCCTGGCTGGCCTCCATTCAAGTGGGGAGGCCCTGGGACCACACCCCAGAGTGCCTGGGAGAGCAGAGGTGGGCCTGCTGCCAACACAGGGCCTTGGAACGTGGTGCCTCATCTGACCCAGCCGGGGCCCAGAACAGCACCCTTCTTGGGAGATCAGGCTCCAGTGTTGACCCCTTGCCCTGGCTCATCGGCTCCTCCCGGCTGTGCCGGGATTCCTGGCTCTTGGTCCCCATCCACCCCTCCTCCCTGGCAAGCCAGGCTGCAGGCCCCACCTTCTCCCCAGCTCCTTCCTTCCTCCTGTGGCCCATGCTGTCTCCAGGAGAGCAGGGGGCTCAGGAAGGGATTCTGTCCGTGGGCATTGCTGACCTGGGCAGGCAGGAGCAGGGTGGGCTGCACTTCCTCCCATCTCAGGACCTGGCAGGGGTGGCACAGCCCAGCTGCAGGGACTCTGGCGGGAGTGAGCTGCCTTGCCCCCACTGTGCCTCTCAGGGCCTGTCCCCCTCCCACCTGAGCCCTCCACTGGGCGTCTCTTCTGAATCCAGTCCATGCCCACTGGCTGCCTGTGCCCCAGGTTGGGCTTTGCGCTGGAGCTGCACCCCAGGCTCTGCAAAGCCACCATGGTGACAGTGTTTCCAGGGAAACCACAGCAGGCTGCCAGGCAAGTGCAGGCGGAGGACACCCAGGTGGGAGGTGTGTGTGTGTGTGTGTGAGGGAGCGCAGGAAGGTGTGGCGCGTGTTCGTGGTTTGTGTGTCCATGAGGTGGTGTATGTGGGGGTACCCTTGAGAGCTTGTGTGTTTGTAGGTCATTGTGGGGCACATGCCTGAGGGTCCTGGGTCTGTGTCTGAGGCAGCTAAGTGTGTGTGTGTGTGTGTGTATGTGCATGTGTGAGCACGTGCGTGTCAGTGTGTGTGAATGTGGGGGTCTGTGTGCATCGGTGTGATGTGTGCACATGTGCCAGTGTGTGTGTTGGGATGCATGTTTGCACGTGTGTGTCAGTCTGTGTTGGGGTGTCTGTGTCTATGTGTGCATGTGTTGGGGTATCTATGTATCTGTGTATGTGTGCGTGTGTGTGTATATGCTGAGGTGTTGTCTCTGTGTGCATGTGTGTGCACACGTGTGTCAGTGTATTTGGGTGTGTGTGTCTATATGTGCATGTGTTGGGGTGTCTGTGTATCTGCATATGTGTGCACACGTGTCTGCATGTGCCTGTGTGGTGTCGTTGTGTCTCTGCGTGCATGTGTGTGCACGTGTGTGTCAGTGTGTGTGCATGTTGGGGTGTCACATATGTGTCCTGAGTGTGTTTCTGTGGGCCTGAGGGTCCCTGGTGGGCAACCTTGTCTACCCAGCACCAAGGATCTGTGTCCCCAGCAACACTGCCGCTCCCCTCAGCCCATCCCCCAGGGTCCCTGAGCCTTCAGGTAAACTCACCTTAGCCAATGACAGCAGGCTTGTAGGGGCCACGTGGGCTGAGCTTGGACCTGTCCCAGAGCGTGAGGGTGCCGTGATCCTCTGAGGGCCCGGCAGGCCTGGTGGGGCAGGGTCCCGAGAAGGAAGATGGTGCCTTCAGATCACGGGGTGTTCCTTGAAGCTTCCCGTCCACCTCACCCCCGCACCCCACCCCTGCTCAGCCTCCTCCTGGGGCTCAATAGCATCCCCTCCCCAGGGGCTCCTCCTCCCCACCATTCTTGTCCCCTGAGGTCGCTGGGCCCCCAGCAGCTCAGGCTGGCCACCTAGGAGGTGCAGGCCCCAGGACTGGACCCAGCTGGGCAAGGCCTGGGGTTCACTCTGAGGCCTGGGGCACCAGCCCCTCGGAGGCACCAAGGACAGAATCATCCTCAGGGCCAGGCCGTGGGGCACAGCTGCCCCCAGTAGCCCCCAACACTCCATCTGTCCACACAGGCTCAGCAGCTCCCGCCTGCCTAGCTCTGCGGCCCCAAGGGCCCCTCCCCATAGGGTCTGAGTGGCCCAAGGCAGGGCAAAGTCTCACCTTGCCTGGAAATCTGGGAGGCTCCAAGGACCCCGAGCCTGCAACTCATTCATTCATTCATTCATTCATTCATTCTGCCATCAGCTCCTGTGGAGCTCTTGTCTGAGTTCCAGGCCCCGGGCCACGTGCCAGGCCCCAGGGAATCAAGACAGTCCAGGACAGGCCCTGGAGCATCTCCCCAGCTCTCTCAGTCTCCTGGTTCATCACAGAGGCCAGTGCCTTTGTTGGAGTGAGCAGCTGTGAGGGGCAGTTCGGGCATGAAAGAAGGAACCAGCCACTTTGGAGCATCAGGGAGCACTTCCTGGAAGAGGCCATCTCTAAGCTGATCCTCAAAGAGCTGAGAGCAAGCTTGGCGGGCTGCCACCGGGGAAGGAGAAATATTCTGGAGAGGGAGTGCAGAGTGTGCACGTCCTGATGCAGAGAGGGACGCAGCGGGGAGCTCCTCTCTGAGACAGGGTCCCATGCCAGGCAGTGTGAGAAGCAGGGGAGGCTGCAGGCCATGGTGGTTGGCCAGAGTGAGTGCCCAGCAGGGATAGCCTGGGGGGCCTGGCAGGGGCTGTCCCAGGCAGGTCTGCAGCATGGACCACGGCAGAGCCCCAGGAGGCTCCTCAGTGATGCAGGGTGGGGACAGGCTGTGCAGGCCACGGGTGGGATGGAGCAGGTGCAGTGGCCCACCAGCCACCCAGACAGCAGGGGGCCCCTCCCGCCGTGCCACGCACAGGTCAGGCCTGGGTGAGGGCGGTGTGGAGGACAGACCGAGTCAAGCCCAGGTAGTTACGGAGCGTGTTTAGTGCACCCTCGCTTCGTGTTCACCCTGTAACGGCCCAGTCCCCAGGAGAAGCAGCCCCGGGGGCTCCCGCCCTGCAGGCCCAGGGGAGGGCACTCAGCAGGGAGGCTGGATCAGGAGGGGCTCAGCTCCCACAGGTCTGGGCACCGCCAGCAGAGCCCCCAAAGGACCTGGATGCCCTAGCCCCAAGGGCAGGGGAGCAGCCACCCGGCAACAGGGCTGGGACACTGTGAGGGGCCTGCAGTGCTGGAGGTGCAGATACAGCACCCCCAGGGATGCTCCGGGGCAGCCCTTTTAGGCAGCAGATGTGGCCACCACCCTGTGCCCAGCAGAGGCTGCCAAGCCCACCCGCCCTCAGCAGGAAGGGGGTCAGGAGCTGGCCTGAGAGGGACGAGGAGAGAAGAGAGCAGGCAATGACTGGAACGGACCCAGTGGCCTTCGTCCCACCTGGCCAGCACTGGCCCCTCCCCTCCCCTCCCCACACCCCATGACCCCAGGGACAGGCCTGATGTGGACGGAGTCCCCGAGAGATGCACATTTACAAGTTTGATCCAGTGGACAGATTTTCCTCTTTGCTAATCGGAACACGTCTGCTGTGGCTGCCGTAATAGGCAAATGAAAGAATTAAAACGAGCAGAATGCACCCAGTTAACATTTCAAACAAGAACGCTTTCCCCTTTAAGCTAATACTGGACTGAAGACAAAAAGGATGTCAGCTTGAAGCTGACGAGAATGAGTAGCTTTGCAGCTCCCCTGAGGCGGGCCTGGAGCTGAGTGCAGGCGGCAGCCCCTGCCCTCATCTCCCTCGGCCCTGTGCTGGCCACGTGGGCGACCACGGGCACCCTCCTTACACCTGGGATGCATTTGTCTGCAGGTGCCCGCCGGCCCCTCCCTTCAAGCCTCACGGAATTGAAACAAGGGGCTGCGGGAATCGATTCTCCGGCCGAAAGACTTCTCCAGTAAAGGAGCTTCCCAGGCTCCATTTCACAGGACCACCGGCTGGGGGAGGACAGGGAGGGCCTTCATTATGCAGTCATTACGGAGTCTCATCAAACGCTGATTCCACCTGCTTGAGAAGCCGACTTTTTTTTTTTTTTTGAAACAGCGTCTTGCTCTGTTGCCCACGCTGGGGTGCAGTGGTGCGATCTTGGCTCACTGCAACCTCCGCCTCCGAGGTTGAAGCCATTCTCCTGCCTCAGCCTCCTGAGTTGCTGAGATTACAGGCACGTGCCACCACACCCAGCTAATTTTTTTTGTATTTTTAGTAGAGATAGGGTTTCACCACGTTAGCCAGGATGGTCTCGAACTCCTGACCTCGTGATCTGCCTGTCTCGGCCTCCCAAAGTGCTGGGATTACAGGCATGAATCACCACGCCCAGCCCAGAAGCCAGCCTTTCTTTGGTTCTGGAAGCAACAGCAGAGCCATGACTTTGGTGGTGGAGACTGGTCTTTGTTCAAATAAATGTCACCACCCTGGACACTAGGCCAGGCATAACAAACCACAAAGCCAGGTGGTGGCTGACCTGCAAGACCGTAGTCTCAGAGCTGCAGCTTCTCCCAGGGAGAGGCGCCTGGCAGTGCCTGCAAGGACGGAGACCCCGGCAGTGTCTAGGTCCGTGTCCCATGCTGAGGGTGCACTGGGTGACGTGGGAGGCGGGCCCTGGTCACATGCATGGGCCCTTGACCACATGCAGCTCGGCTGGCCCCAGCTGACTGTCCCCATCCTTGAGACCCGCGGCAGCCTGAGAAGGGCCTCGGTGGTCATCCTCGTCTGTTCCTTCTGCTAAAACAAAATACCTCAGAGGGGACAGTTTGTAACCAGAATTTCATCGCTCAGTTCTGGAGGCTGGGACGTCCAGGACCGAGGCCCCAGCAGATTCAGCGTCTGGTGAGGGCTGCTCTCTGCTCCCAGGATGGCGGCTTCTTGCTGTGTCCTCACCCAGTGGTAGGGACGGGAGGGTGGGGAAGGGCAACCAGGACCCTCAAACCTCTTATGAGGCTACTGGTCCCATTCATATCCTCCTCATCTCCCAAAGCCCACCAGTGATGCCATCGCCTTGCGGCTTAAGTTCTAACAAATGAATCTGGGGGTGACACCAACATTCAGACCATAGCAGCAGCTGTGATGGTTACTTTTGTGTCAGCTCGACCAGGCCACGGTCCCCAGCTATTTGGTCAAACACCAGTGTAGACGTCGCTGTGAGGGTGTTTCTTGGATGAGGTTAATATTTCAATCAGGAGACTTTGGGTAGAGCAGAGTACTGACCATATTATAGCCTCATCCAGGCAGTCCAAGGCCTAAAGAGAAAAAGACAGTTGTCCCCGAGGAAGAGGAAGTCCCGCCTCCAGACGGCGGCCCCTGGAGGAAGAGGATGTCCCGCCTCCGGACAGCTTTCAAACATGAGCCGCAGCAGCCAGTGTCCCTGGGTCTCCAGCGGCCCTCAGGTGTCAGACAAGCAGCTGCCACAAACACATAAGCCAATTCTTTAAAATAAATCTCTCTTGCACGCTCTCCCTATGTATATATTTACATTTTATATATATATACACACTATCTACATGTATACTACATATACACACTATGTATACACATACATACATATACTGTGTATAGAATATATAGGTATGCAATATGCACAGACTATATACACCATGCACACTGTATATAATCTCTATATATGTATACTATATATACACTATACACACACTGTATATATCTATATGCACACTATATTACACAAATATATGTATACTCTATATTAATGTACACTATATGCACACTATGTATACATATGCTATCTCTATAATATATAAACATTATATGTGTACATACACTATACTCTATATGCATGCTACATATACACTATACACAGTATATATAGTCCATATGCATACACTATATACACACACTATAACTTTACACACACACACTATATATACTCTATATGCACACACTGTATATATACTGTATATGTGTGTACTATATGCACACTCACACTATGAATATTCTATATATGTACACAATATCAATATATACCCTATATGTACATGGTATATGCCATATATGTCCACGGTATATGTCCTATATGCACACGGCATATGGCCTATATGTACACGGGATATACCCTATATGTACACAGCATATGCCCTATATGTACGTGGTATATGCCCTACATGTACACCGTATATACTCTACATGTACATAGTGTATACCCTATATGTACATGGTATATACCCTATATGTACATTGTAGATACCCAATATGTACATGGTATATGACCTCTATGTACACTGTATATACCCTATATGTACACTGTTTGTACACACATCCCAATGGTTCTGTTTCCCTGGAAAATCCTGCCTACCCCAGACACCGCTACGCCCCTCTGCCCACTGCCACAGCCTCCCTGCGTGCCCCCAGGTCCCTTCTCCACTGGATGTGGCCCATTGACTGGGTGCCCCCAGGCCCCTTCACTGGATGTGGCCCATTGGCTGTGTGCCCCCAGGCCCCTTCTCCACTGGATGTGGCCCGTTGACTGGGTGCCCCCAGGTCCCTTCTCCACTGGATGTGGTCCATTGGCTGCAGTTTGGCATCCAGAGATTACATGGCTCCTAGCCGGTGGGAGCCAAGGTGGTGGGGAGCAGGGAGGAGGCTGCCAGATAAAACTCGGGATCCCCAGCTAAGATGAATTCAGATCAGCAATGTATCATTGGTTAGTATACGTCTGTCCCAAATTTTGCATGGAGCACACGTATGCTAAAAATGGATTTGTTGTTCTAACTTTGATCTTTTGAATTTGCTAACCTGGGCCGCCCTAGGGAGGGGCACCCAGCCCGGTGGGGAGGGGCAGCTCTGTGCCCTGGGTGGCTCCAGCCCAGCCTTGTCTACACCCCTGACCCAGGCCCGCCTGCCCTGGCTCCCCTGCCTGTGAGGGGCTCCCAGCACCAAGGCCCCTCCGTAGGGTTCCCACCATGTGTCTTCTCATCTCGGAGGGCCTGGACCTGTGGGCGTGGCTGGGATCTTTCCCAATGCCAGTCATATGGCCTCTGCCACTAGGACAGATGGCACACAGCTGCCTTAGGAAAACCCGCCAGGCCCCAGGGGAAGTCCCAGCGAATCCAGCTGCCCAACGGCAGGAGAAAGGTTGTTTCCAGGCATCCTGGATGACTGGCTCCATCCAGTGACTCAGCCCAGAGCTCCTCAGGTGCCCCCTCCAAGGCGCTCTTGGCCTGTGGACGTTTGGCGGGACACTCAGCTCTGGCCAGGAGGCCCACAGCACTCTCCACGGAGTCGAGGGCAAGAAGCACCCTCCACGTTCAGCCTGAGCACGAGGACAGCTCCAGGGGGGACTCTGGGCTCTGTTTCCCCAGAACACCCCAGAGAAGTACAGAGCCCACCAGCGACGTCATACACGTCGAGTCCAGGGCCTTCCAGGTGCAGGAAAGATGGCAGAATGTCACCCCAACATCCCCAAAGGAGCAGTCAGGGCCAGGGCAGCCCTTTTGGCCTCTGTGTGACCAAGAGGGAGACGTCTGGCTGGGCCCAAGGCCCCTGCCCCCTCAATCACCTCTTGGTGTGTCTGCCACATCCCAGCCACAGCCTGCCACAACCTGGAGGATGGTAGCCGGGGGAGGTGTGGCCGGGTGGGCCTGTGCATAGGGACAGACTGGTGACACCATGCTGTTCGCTGGCCTGACTGCTCCACCAGCTCCCCACTTCCCTCTGTGGGCACCCAGTGGGCCTGTGTGAGGACAAGGCCTGTCTCTCTCTTCCGAGGGCAAGGGAATGAGTTGGGCCTGCGGGGCTAGCTGTGTGCCCCCAGACCTCACAGGACTCCCCCAGCAACTCCTTGTGCGAGCCATGGCTCTGACGGGAGCTGGGCCTCCATGTTCAGGGCCAGGGCCCTGCCTACATCTGATCCACCCACACCTCTTCCCTGAAGCGCGGGCGGCCGGTCTATAAGCGCAAAACATGCCCGTCCCTAGCCCATCCCTAGAACCGCCCGCTGGCCAGCTTTCTGCATCTGTCTTCTCTTCTGTTCTCATTACAAAAATCGCAGGTGCTCACCGCATATTATTAAGAAAATGTAAAAAAATCTGAAAAGAACATTAGAATTACCCATAATCACCCCCACCGGAGATAAATCCGTTACCTCTTTGGTATATTTCCTTTTGGGACACACACATATAAACCCGTATATTTATATGTAGACCGAGTGAGAGTGGTGGGAACCACCTGGCCTGCTACACTCTGTGGCACTTGCACAGGCAGGGGCCTGAGTGCTGCAGCTTCCTCCCTGCCCGGCACAGGCAGCCACAGGGCCTCCCTCCTGAAGCAGGGCCGGCAGGACCTCCTGCCCATTCACCCACCCCAGTCACTGCCTCTGTCCCCGCCCCTGCCAGGTGCACCCATGAGATGCACGCCCGAGGGCAGCGATGCCCGGCAGGCCCATCCCCGAGGGCCCACAGCACAGCTGCAGTTAGAGAAGGGACTTCTTCCAGCGCCGCCAAGTTCATGCCTGCAACAGACTTCAGGGCCTGGAGAGGGTTGTGTTTGCGCTCCTTCTGGAAGCATCCTGCTTGGACCCTGCCAGCCCTGTGGTGGCCAGAGGTCCCGGGGCCAGGCTTTTGTCTCGGCCCTCAGAGACTGGCATTTGGGGAGAGCTGGCAACAGCAAGGACGCAGCCAGGCCCCGGCATGTTTGTGTCCTAGAGAAGTGGAGCTGGCTCTCTCTGGAGGCCACTCACAAAGCCAGGCATCCCTGGGGCAGTGGGTGAGTCTGGGGCAGAGGAGGGCAGGTGCCCCATCCACCTGCCCATGCAGAGACAGATGGGACCACCCAGGAGGGCCAGGCCAGGCTCCTTCCTTGGTCCAGGCCCAGCCCAGCACCCCTGGTCTGGTCTGCTCTGGCCCATGACGCAGAGAACCAGGCTGCTCACTGTCAGCAGCTGGCCAGGAGCAGGCCCACTCCCAGAGTGTCACGACCCTCTTCCACCGACACCACTGCACCCAGCCGTACAATACAGATCTTCCCATCTTCTGGAGCTGGTGTGGCCCTGACGGTGCCTTTCCAGAGCCAGTGCCCAGTGCAGGCCTCTCGGCACGGTGTGGGCGAGCCCCAGGGGGTCCTACTGGCCCTGGGCTCTGCTATTGCTGAGCAGTTGACTCTGTCCCTAAGAATAGGAGGAGATGGGTGCCTGGGGACCAAGCACAGCTGGTCACCCCAGAGTGCAAGGCCAGTGGGTCCCATTTCCTGCCCAGTAAGTCTGGCTGTCCCGGTGGCCTCTTCCTGTCTCAGAAGCCCTGGACTGAAAGCAGCACGTGATCAGCTGGACGTGGGGGAGGGACCTTCCCTGGAGCAGAAGCCTCTCGAAGGCCCTGTGTTCAGCTGAGAGTGGGTTCCAGAAAGTCATGGAATCTTCCAGAAAAGATGCCACCTACATCCCCGAGATGGCTTTGGTGAACGTGAACGTGGTGGGCTCCTGCGTCAACAGCATGGGCCTTGGCCAATCTGAGCTCCAAGGCACGCCCAGAAGACCTCCCCCAGGTGCCCACAGCTATCCTTGAAGTTGCAGAGACAGACCCCAGAATGAGCCGTGACGCCGTGCTCAAAGTGACCAAAATCCACCCAGAGCACATGCGACGTGCATGTGTGCCTGCGTGCGTGCATGTGTGTGCCTGCGTGAGGATGTGTGTGTGCCTGTGTGCCTGCATGTGGGGTGTGGGGGTGTGTGTGCCTGCGTGTGGATACGTGTGTGCCTGTCTGCCTGTGTGTGGATGCATGTCCATGTGTGCCTGCGTGTGGATGCATATGTGCCTGTGTGCATGCATGTGTATGCATGTGTATGCCTGTGTGGATGCATGTAAATGTGTGTGTGCCTGCATGTGGATACTTGTGTGGGTGTGTATGCCCATGTGAGTGTATGCCTGCATGTGTGTGTGTCTGTGTGTGGATGTGTGTAGATGTGCATGTGCCTGTGTGCCTGTGGGTGGATGTGTGTGTGCATGTGTGTGCCTGCGTGTGGATGTGTGTGTTCATGTGTGCGTGTGTGCCTGCGTGTGGATGCATGTGTGCGTGTGTGTGCCTGCATGTGGATGCATGTGTGCATGTGCAGATGTCTGTGTGTGGATTTGTGTGCATCTGTGTGTGGACTCGTGTGTGTGTGTGCATGTGTGCCTGCATGAGGGGGCCTTTCCCCCACCCCACCACAGGCTGGCACTCCCAAAACAGCTGGAGTGCTGCCCTCATCTCCCACTACCCTCACCCCCAGCACACAGGATCTGGGCCCACTGTCTCCCCCCCAGCACACGGGATCTGGACCCACTGTCTCCCCTGCCCAGCACACAGGATCTGGGCCCACTGTCTACCCCCCCAGCACATAGGATCTGGGCCCACTGTCTCCTCAGCAGCGTCCCTGAGCCCCACTGTCCATGGCCCCAGCCACCACTGTGGTGCAGACCCTGGCTCTCAGGACCCCCCCACCCCCTGCCATCTCCACTCCATGGGTTCCCTCACACTGGGCTGAGTGATGCCCAGCACCAGGCATCTCTTGCAGGGCCCGGGACCCCATTCCTCGAAGACGGCTCAGGGCCGAGGGTGGTTGCGTGGCAGGCACTAGGCCTCTCAAATTGGCCTGCAGAATGCTGCCTGCGGTGGGACAGGGCCTACTCTGCCAGCCGACAGCATGTGTACCCTCGAGGCCAGCAGAAGAGAAAGGGAGGTTTCATGTTCTAATTTTCATTTTCGTCAAAATATACTCATAGAATGAGAACTCAAGCAGCACAGGAAAGGTTGGGGCAGGACTTCCTGAGCCCCCACGGCCACTCTTCAACCCAGGAGCCTCTCCCTGAGCCCGGTTTCTGGTCCTAGAGCCTTAAGCCTGGCAAGACACTCGCCCCGCCGCTCCTGCCCCACGCCTTTGGGGGTGTCGGGATGCCGCACTTTAAGCCGGGCTGAGCTCATCTCCACCCGACCTCCCCGCACTCACGTCAGTGGCCTTTTCAGTCCTGCCGTCCTGGTGGGGTGCAGTGGCCCAGGGTCCTGGCTACCTAATGCGCTCCCCAGGCAAACGTTGGAGCAGAAGGGATCACAAGTGGCACAGCCGAAGGAACGGATTCCAGAAACGTGAGCTGGTGGTTGGAAACACTCACGTGAGCAATTGAAACGGCCGTGAAACCATTACCAAACATTGAGAGCAGAAATGGAATTTAAAGCGAAGGTGGGTAAAACCCCGAATCCTCCTGATCCCAGATTTCTTTTTCTTTTTTAAGCTTATTTGCTTATTACAAAATGAATCCACTCTTTTTACAGAACAATTACAAAATATTGACAGCCAAGCATGGTATCCTAAACCAGCCCATCCCTCACACATTCAGGGGCAGCTTCTGTTAACCCGGGGTCCCCTCCTCAGGGCTGTTAGCAGGTGCGTATGCATGTGAGTGTGGGTGTGCGTGTGTGCGTATGAGTGTGCATGTGCGTATGTGCACGTGTGTGACTTGCGTGAGTGTGCATGTGCGTGTGCCTGTGTGCACGCATGTGTGAGTGTAGGAGCGCATGTGTGCATGTATGTATGAGTGCATTGCATGTGTGCACGTGTGTGTGCATGTGTGTACGTATATGTGTATGTGTGTGTGCACGTATGTGTGCATGTGCGTGTGTGCGCATGTATGTGAGTTTAGGAGTGCATGTGTGCATGTATGTGTATAAGTGGGCATGTGAGTGTATGAGTGTGCATGTGTGTACATGTGTGTAAGTGTTGTGTTTACGCATGTGTGTGCATGTGTGCGTGTGTATTCTTAACCCAAGGGAGGCACTGCTTACCACTGGATCATAACCAGATGTTTAACCAGTCTTCAGAGGGAGGACATTTAGGTTCTTTCCAAATGCAGCACAGAGCAGGGGCGCTGGGGAAAGGGGAAAGGAAAAAGAGCTCAGCGCAGGGAACTCGTGATCGTGTAGAGACAAACAGAAACATTCACACACCAAGGGACAGCAGCAGAATGCGGGGGCCGGAATGGGGGGCTGGAATGGGGGGGCCAGATGGGGGGGGCTGGAATGCGGGGGCCGGAATGGGTGGGGGGCCAGGACGGGGCGGCCGGCATGAGGTACTCCACTCTTCCTTATGTGGGGTCGGACACATCCACAATAAAATGTTTAAAAAGAAGGAAAAGGACCAGGGCACTTCAGAAAAAACAAAGGAAGCCACATGGGAGACGTCACAAGGCATTGCCCACCCCTTGCCCACCCCGTGGGCTCCCAGCCAGCAGGCAGGGCAGGGTGCACACTTCCTCCTGCCCCCCCGAGGTCCCCGGGGCTGACCACAGGTTCACATGGGCAGTGAGGTGGTCGCAGGAGGACGGGGCCTGGAGATCCAGCCCCAGATGACACTGCAGGCCCCGGCAGGGGACGATGCCACCCTCACCTCTGCCTTCTTGCCTCTGCTCTGCCTGGCCCATGGCTCTGTAGGCCTCCGTCGTCTAAGGACTCAAATTTTTTAATATAAAAATAAGTTGCAGGCCGGGCGCGGTGGCTCACACCTGTAATCCCAGCACTTTGGGAGGCCGAGGCGGGCGGATTACCTGAGGTCAGGAGTTCAAGACCAGACTGGCCAATATGGTGAAACCCTATCTCTACTAAAAACACAAAAATTAGCTGGACATGGTGGTGGACGCCTTTAGTCCCAGCTACTTGGGAGGCTGAGGTAGGAGAATTGCTTGAGCCCAGGAGACAGAGGTTGCAGTGAGCTGAGATCGTGCCACTGCACTCCAGCCTGGGCAACAGAGTGAGACTCTGTCTCAAATAAAATAAAATAAGGCCAGGTGCGGTGGCTCATGCCTGTAATCCCAGCACCTTGGGAGGCCAAGGCAGGTGGATCATGAGGTCAAGAGACTGAGACCATCCTGGCTAACACGGTGAAACTCCATCTCTACTAAAAATACAAAAAATTAGCCGGGCGTGGTGGCGGGCGCCTGTAGTCCCAGCTACTCGGGAGGCTGAGGCAGGAGAATGGCGTGAACCCGGGAGGCGGAGCTTGCAGTGAGCTGAGATCACGCCACTGCACTCCAGCCTGGGTGACAGAGCGAGACTCCGTCTCCAAAATAAATAAATAAATAAAATAAAATAAAATAAAAAGTTGCAGTGTCAGCAATGAGTTAGCTCTTTAATGGGGGCTTTTTAAAATGAATATTTCTGAGCTGTTGGTGAGCTCAGCTGAGGGAGGGCGGGCGCCACGGGTCCCTGACTCAGACCTGACTGTGGGGCTGGGACACGACTGCCCCTAGTGGGAGCAAGGCCCAACGGTTGGGGGGTGCCCAGCGCCCAGCCAGCAGCTGGGGTGTCTGTGGGGGCTCCCCCATCGCCCTCCCCTCCCCCTTCCCTTCCTTCCCTCTCCTCTCAACCCCCACTCCCCTCACACCTTCCCCTCCCCCTCACTCCTCTCCCCTCTCCTCAGGGCTCCCTGGCTTCCTGCCTCACCCTTCCCCTCCCCCCACTCCCCTCCCCTTCCTCAGGGCTCCCTCCCCCCTCACTCCCTCCCCCGCTCGCTCACTCCCTCTCGCCTCTCCTCAGGGCTCCCCAGCTTCCTGCCTCTCTGAATTCCTCCTCCAGACCCTCAAGGCTCCCTGCTCATTCCCTCTGGGGTCCTGAGGTCTCCAAGGGCCACTCTGGCTTCCCCCCTGCAGACCCACCCTCCTAGGGGAACAGGGTAACCCCACACAGACACTGATGGGACAAGAGAACCAGCCCTGCAGAAAGCCTCCAGGTGAGGCTGACAGTGCTGGTCCCGTGAGGGGGAAGCGGGTGAGAGCCATCTCTGGCCTCAAGGCTGATCAGCAGCCCCCAAGGTGTCCTCTGCAGAGAGGGCCAGCCTCAGGCCTGCCACCCCGCAGACCACAGGGACCTGTCCTGAGATTCCTCCGTTTCTGAGCACCAGCCTAGGAAATGATGGAGGGTCTGGCCCCCAGGCCCAGACCCCAGCCCCAGCCCTGGCCCCGGCCCCAGCCCCAGCTCCTCCTCAGCCACAGGGGCATCTCCAATTCCTGAAATAATTCAGTTCCCTCCCCTGGGCACCTCTAGAGCCCAGCTGGGCCCACGGTGTGTTCTGCAGTTGTGGGGGTGGGGGTGGGGATTTTGCAACGCTACCCTCTCTGCAGGGTGCCTCCGGTGGCTCTGGCCTCTGGGCCCCATGCTGTGCCAGACACACAGAGAGGCTCAGCCAGTTATTTCCAAGAGGCCAGGCAGGCAGGAGAGGCCCAGGATCCGCCAGGACTGCGAAGGGAGGCAGGAGGCTTCTCTGGGTATAAAGCAGCTGAAATGTGGAGCTTCCTCCCAGGAGCTGAGAGGTAGCTGCAGGGCGAGCCCTGGGGGAAGTGTGCAGCCGCTGGAGCTCCGTCCTGGGCAGGGGTGGTCACGGCTTGAGGATGGCAAGGGCTGATGCCTTGCTTGCTTTTAAAATTGTTGCTATTTGCTGTAGTTCCCCTGTTATTCCTAAACTCTCAGGAAGCACCTACTGGCCTCAAGGCAGTCTCGCTTATGGGGCTGGGGATGAAGAGTGAGGTGTGCAGGTGGGCAGAGCTCCAGCGGCAGGAGGCTGAGGGTGGGCTGGGGAGTAGCAGCAGGGGATGGGCACGAGGCCCCTTCGGTCCTCCTGCAGCTGTTTTAATGTGGCTTTTTGGAAAGAGCCGCACCCCGTGGGTGCCTATGGGAAGGAGGCATCTTAGTCGCGCCCCGTGGGTGCCTATGGGGAGGGGGCGTCTTAGTCGCGCCCCGTGGGTGCCTATGGGGAGGGGGCGTCTTAGTCGCGCCCCGTGGGTGCCTATGGGAAGGAGGCGTCTTAGTCACATGCCCCTAACGATTGCGGCGTTTCTCTACAGCGTGTCCATGGGCCCAGCGCCTGGCGTGTCCTCCTGGGAGCTTGCTGGACGCATGACCAGGATTCTGGGAGGGCAGAGGGCAGGTGGGTCCTGGTGGTAGGTCAGCTGCTGAGTTTCCCTATGACGTTTGTTCCGCTGGTGCCCAGAGCCCCTTCAAGGTGCCCATCATCAGGGGAGAAGTGGCCACAAACTGCCTTTTAACCCTGGGGTCCTGCCAAGAGGCCTGGGGTGTCCTGGGGCCCGTGGCCTGGGCTGCAAGTGCAGCCAGTTCCCTCAGGGCATGGCCACCAGCCCTGGGCTCCCGTGCCCGGGTTTCCCTGCCTGCCTGGCTGGTCAGAGGAGGGAGTCCCTCTATCCACTCTGCCCCACATTAAGGGCAGAGACTGAAGAGGTGGCTGCCTGGACTGTGGAGCCCCAGGGTGGGCGGCCACCTTGGCCAGGACTCGGGTGCCCCCTTAGAGAAGGCTGTGCCCACCCCTTCTTTTCTGCAAGTACCTGGGGACCTAGACGGGGGCAGGGGATGCCCAAAAAGGCCTAGACACCTTCCTTGGCAGCCGCCATCACAGGGTCTGTGGGAGGGCGTGTCCTCCCTTCCGCAGGCCTGGTGGGCAGTGAGGCCGTGCAGCTGCGACCCTCCCTCACATCCGGGCCAGGAGCGGACTGAGGCCCAAGGCTGAGCCTCCACTCTGGACCTGGGACATCTGGGCAGAGGAGCCCCGTGGTGGGGCCAGGGCGAGGGCATAGGAGCCTCAGGGTGGGCCCTGGGTACCCTTGACCTGCAGAGGCGTGTGGGGAGGTTCCAGCAGCTTCTTGGAGAGGCCCGGGGTAGAAGCACTAGCAGGTGAGCTATTGTGGGCCTTGGCGAGGCCCGGCCTTGAGCCGGATGGCCCGTGCCCCAGCTTGGAGGGGCTTGTGGGCAGTGGAGTACCGAAGGGACCCAGGCAGTGGGAGGAAGGAGAGATGAGGGCTAGACCCAGGCAGAAAGTGCAAGATGGCCTGCCGGCCTGGCCCAGACAGGAGGGTGGGGTGGGCAGGAGGAGGTGGGGGTCCTGAGGTCAGTGCTTCAGCTGCTCGGGCTGGCAGGATGCCCACCCTGCTGGGAAGGAGCCTGGCCTTTCTCCAGAGCCACAGCAGGGGCCTGGGCACCCCGCACTTGGTCCAGGCTGAGGAGGCCTCAGGTGCTGGGAGGCCTGGGAGGGCCTGGAAGAGCCTGCCTTTCTGCCCCCTGCTGCCTCACTGTGGGAGGGCACAGAGGAAGTGCGGGGCGGGAGCTGGGAGAAGCAGGAGGAGGAGGGGCAAGAGGAGGGACAGGAGAGGCTGGGTGCCCAGGTGCTCTCTGAGCAGGACCTTCCATGCGGCTCTGGGGGGCCTCTGGCACTGGCAGGTCAGGGGTCAATGAGAGGAGGGAAAGGTGGCCGGGAGCAGCTGCTGGGGCGGGGGAGGGCAGGAAGTGCATGAATCAACGCATGGGTGGGGGGTCCCCTGAGAGGCCCATGGGAGCCCCTGAGCCTGGCCCCTGGTAGAGGGGCACCAGGCCCAGCTGTGGGATTGTGCCTGGGATTCCTGCGGCTGGGACTTCCTGAAAACCCCTCCTGCCTCAGCTTTGAATCCGAAGGTCATCAGGAAGCGGTTCTGGGGCCCGATGGCCAGAGACCCAGGGACTGGGCAGAGGGCCTCTCCCTCCAGCAGCAGGGGTCACCCGTAGGCCCAGAAGCCCAGCCCTGGGGCCCAAGGAGGGCTGCCCCAGGCAGTGGTGTAGACAGGCTCTCAGAGCCTCCACGTGGCCCAGACTTGGGCTGGAGGGACTGCAGGTGGGGGCGCTGGAGGGACCGTAGGTGGGGGTGCAGTGGGGCCCTGGGGAAGCCAGGCTGATCACACCCAGGTGCTTCAGGCAGGGCCTGGTAGGGCGAGGTCCACTGGGCTTTTTCCTAACGGGGTGGGGGATGGAGGGGCTCCCAGTCGGGCCCCTTCTTGTGTGCAGCCTCCTCCCTCTTCTCTCCCCTTCCCTCCTTTCTTGTCTGAATTAATCTCTCCCTCTCGCCCACTTCCCCACCTCTCAAAAGACCACAGGCACCCAGGATAACTCAGTACACATGGGTTCTCAGCTTCCTGTTCACAGAGAAACCTCAGACAAGAAGCACGTCGCCCATTTTTCATCAAGGCCAATCCCAGACCACGAGAACGCTTTCTCTGCGTCAGCCCCAGCACCCCAGCGCCCCTGCCTCCAGGCGCCCACGGCCTCCGCACTCCAGTGGCCCAGACCTGGCTGAGGCAGCTCCCGTGGTAGATCAAGCCTCACAGGCGGCTGGAAGAGCCAGTTCTGGGCTGGGCCTGTGGGAACAGGCGTCTGTTAGTCAGGGTTTCAGGAATGCGGCCTTCGGAGCCTGAAGCGGGGAATGGCGGCTTTGGGCTCTCAAGGGGCAGGCGGTAAGCCTGGGAGGCCAGGCCGGGCTGACCCAAGGGGAGGGGACCCTCTCCGCCCACTGCCGCTGGCCCTGGGCGGGTCCAGAGCCTGGGGGTCTCCAGAGGCACAATCCCTTATCTCCGGGAGAAGGCAGAGGGCAGAGGCAGGAAACAAATCTCCTGTCAAAATTCCTAATTAAAATACTAAGTAAGTGATGGCTCCAGGCTCGGACACCAGACACTGAGAGAATAAGGGAAAATCAGCCCGGACAGCCAGGGCTAACAAGACGGTTAATTACAGCCCGAGAAGAACGTTAACGGTATTAATTCTAACCACAAAGGAGGAAAAGAGAAGACCGCCCAAGAAGGAGAAGGAGGGTCCCTTTCCCAGATGAGGCTGCCCTAACCACTGGGGCCTCGGCCCCTCCCAGGCCTGAGGGAGCCCAGCTCTGCCTGGCCCCACCCACCTCACCCCAACCCTGGCTGGCCCCGCCCACCCTTGCCTCAGCCCTGCCCGGCCCCTCCCACCCTTGCCCAGCCCCTGCTTGGCCCCTCCCACTCGTCCCAACCCTGCCTGGCACCGCCAACCCTTGCCCCAGCCCCTGCCTCGTCCTGCCCACCTCACCCCAGCACTTCCTATGGTACTCACGCCTTTGTCTCAGGCTTTTGGTTTTCAAAATAAATTATAAGTTTTAATAAAATAAAGTACTAGAAAAGCTATTCATTACGGAAGATGTAAAAATCCGAAAAGAAACTTCCATTTGGGAGGAGAAATGGAGAACGGAGCCCAGGAGGTGGAGGAAGGAGGTGGAAGGCCCTGGGCCCTGGAAGGTTCTGTCTGTTCTCCAGGAACCCAGCTTCCATTTACTCCCCTAAAGCAGAGGGATGCTGTGGGAAGGCAGGTGTGGAGCCCAAAGGGACCCTGATGAGGACACGTGGGGTCAGCGGGGGTGGGGGCTGCAGCCGGAGCCGGTACCAGGTGTGCCCCCCCCGTGCCACTCTGGAGCCGGTACCAGGTGTGCCCCCCCCCGTGCCACTCTGGCCTTCAGCACGTGGACGAGAAAACCAGCCCCTCATGATGTGGATCCCCTCTTTAAACTGGGCTGCACTTCGGTCTATAAAATATTCAGTGTCTTTCTAAATAATTGCATTATTTATGATGCCGCTCGTGAAATATTCATGTCTGACTTTGACACGGAGCCAGTATGCCCATGCAGGTCTGTGGCGACAGGCTGGCCTTTCCCAGGTAATGGGAGGATGTAGGGCTGCTGGGGTGGGGGGTGCTCGGGGAGTCGGTGGAGCCCCCTGGCAGGTGGATCTCACCCGGGAGCCAGGGATCTCCCCACTGGCAGCCTTGGGGCCTGCCTCCTCTGCTGGGGAGCTCATGAGTGGGTGGGTGGGCACCGGCTCCCCAATGCCTGATCCTCATGATGGCCACTTCGAAGCCCTGGCAGACTGGAGGCATCTCAGCCCCCACCCCAGCCCCCACCCCAACCCTCACCCCAGCCCCCACCCCAACCCCCACCCAA
This sequence comes from Gorilla gorilla gorilla, assembly GCF_029281585.2. Classification (NCBI taxonomy): domain Eukaryota; kingdom Metazoa; phylum Chordata; class Mammalia; order Primates; family Hominidae; genus Gorilla; species Gorilla gorilla. Next base: position 144,814,320 of record NC_073232.2, read on the forward strand.
CCTCACCCCCACCCCAGCCCCTACTTCAACCCCCACCCCAGCCCCCACCCCTCACCCCAGCCCCCACCCCAGCCCCCCAACCCTCACCCCAGCCCCCACCCCAGTCCTCACCCCAACCTCACCCCAGCCCTCACCCCAACCCTCACCACAGCCCTCACCCCAACCCCCACCCCAATCCCCGCCCCAACCCCAGCCCCCACCACAACATCCACCCCAACCCCCACCCCAACATCCACTCCAGGCCCCACCCTAGCCTCCACCCCAACCCCTACTCCAACCCCCACCCCAGTCCCCACCCCATCCCCCACCCCGGTCCCCTCCCCAACCTGACTGAGGAGGCTCCTGGGCCATGGCTGCTGCCCTGAGAAGGCCCTCCCGTGCTCAGAGGCACCCCACCCCCACTCTTCCCCGCCGAGGTCCTGCCATCCCAGCCCCTACCATGGACCCTGGAGAAGGTGACAGAAGGAAGGAGACAGAGGGCAGGCTCTGAGTGTTCGGGGATCTGTGTGCGGGGAGGGACTCCCCAGGCCTCTGCTGGTGGGAAGGGGCGGACTTGGCCCCAAACTGAGGTATTTGTCCTATCCTGTGGATTTTGCGGTGTGGCCTTCGTGAAGGGAGAGTGGGGGGCAGGGTGGTCACCCTGGGGCTCCCCTGAGAGGCCCCCTGCCCTCACGTCAGCCACCCTGGACTTGGGAGTCCAGGCCCGTGCCCCCCAGACCCCCACTTCTCCTTGTCCTTCCCCTGCACATCCCCCCTCCTTGAGGGTGCAGAAACCACCTAAAGGTCTTGGTCATTGTCAAGGAGTCTTGGTCCCAGGACCCTGCAGCACAGGGTGGAGTGGCAGGAGTGTGTCCAGCCAGCACAGACTCTGAGGGTCCCACAGGTTACTGGACATGGACCTGGGCCAGCTGAGGGAGGGCTGACCTCTGGGCCCCCCCTCGTGTTCCAAAGCCCAGGGCACAGCCCCCCAGTCAGGAGGATCAGCTTTCTGGAGGTCCTCAGAGGGGCCCACCCTTTACAAGGCCTGGCCCGAGGAAACGAAGGGGCGGCCCCTGGCTGAATGGGGGAGGGTCCTTGGAGTCTGAGTGTCTTAGAATTCCTGGGGATGTCCGCTTTGGTTCTACAGTTCGCAGATAGGGGAACTGAGTCCTGGAAACAGGCAGGGCGAGGGGTGGGCCCGCCAAACACTGCGCCCCACTCTATGCCAGGTCTATGTCAGCCCCTCCCTTGCCCTCTCAGAGCTCAGGGTACATTTTGAGCCCACGTGGCCTGGAGCACGCAGGGCTGGGGGCTGGCTGGGACCTGGACAGGGCTCAGCTGCAAAGGCAGCTTCCCCCAGCACCTTCCAGGCTCTGGCTGTTCCAAACCATGCTCCAGGCGCAGATGGGCTTGTCCCAAAACAGCTGAGCCATTACCTTCACTTGACAAGGGCCCCCCAAAACACAGCATTCCAGGGGAGTGGGTGACCACCTCGTGGCCACCCCTTGCCCCCCTGCTGGCCCCATCCTGGGCAGGGGAGCAGCTCCTGCCTCCAGGAACCTTCTCCCAGGAGACCATGTGCAACAGAGGGGCGGCGCCCGGCGGGTCAGCACAGAGGCTTGCCTCACCTGCGGTTGCTGAATGAGTGAGTTAGTGGGTGAGGACCTGCAGGCAGCCCCTGGCTGACACTTTGGCTGTGGAGGAAGAAATCAGGATGTTCAGGGCCAGAGGGGAAGGTGGCAGGGAAGGTGAGAGGGGAGCATCTCCCTGTGGAAGAGCAGGGTGCTGGGTGGGGCATGCTGGGGTGCCGGGACCCCTGCGCTGGCTGCCAGTCTGGCAGGGAGCACGCTGCAGCCGCCTTCAGGAGCTGAGCCCAAGGGGACAGCTGTCCGTGTGTTGGGGAAAGGGGACAGCGGTACCTGTGTTGGGGGTGGCCCCGCATACCCTCCAGGTAAAGCCATGCACTGTACTTGGGGCGTGGCCCTTGAGTGGCCACTGGAGCCGCCTGGGCCTGAGGGTGGGGTGGGGAGCCCATGTCAGGGTCCAGCCAAAGGTGCCACAGGGCTCCAGCACCAGAGGCACCCAGCATGGGCCTGCCTAGCCCTAGGGCCCTCTGCTGCCCAGGGACCCGACCCTGCAGTCTCTGGGTGGTCAGCGCTGCCCTAGAGGGGCGTGACACCCTCTGCTGGTCCCACACAGAAGGACAGAGCTGCCACCCAGCATGCAGCTCCCCCAGGCACTGGGTGCCCACGCTGTACCCGGCAGCTTACACTGTGCCTTGTCACCCACGCTGCACCTGGGAGCCCGCACTGTGCCTAGACGCCCACGCTGCGCCTGGGACCTCACACTGCACGAGGTGCCGGCGCCACTCAGGCAGACCACCCTCTCCATGTGTGGCAGGATCCACCAGGGAGGGGCACCCTGACCCTGATCTCCCCAGGCAGCTCTGGAAAGGCCTGTGTCCTGGCTGGGGACCTCTGGGAGGCCATGGAGCTGGGAGGGAGGGACTGGAGGTCTGAGGGATCCAAGTAGCCCGTCCTGCTGCACCTGCCAGGCCCCAGTCAGGCCTGGCCATTAAGGCTGAAGGATGACCCCTCACCTCCTGCCCCTGGGGGCTGAGCCCTACCTAGGAACCTGAGTGTTTCCAGCACCCCAGCCCTGGCAGTCGCGGCTAGGCAGATCCACCCAGCACCATGCAGGAGGCCCCAGGACTGAGCCCCGCAAGGAACATTTCCCAGTGCCCACAGCCCACCTAGCGGCCAGTCCACCAGGGATTGGGGGGGGCCCTGGGAAGGACAGGGGAAGAGTGAACCACTAGGCCCTGCGTGGCCACTTCCCAGCAGCCAGATTTAAGGCCAGGTTAGGATAAACCTCTTGTGCCTCGGTTTCCCCTTCTGTACCCCACGATCACATTACCCACCCCCCAACACTGTTCTGCAGAATGTGCAGAAAATTGCAGGTGGTGACGCTTCTGCAAACAGCAGAGCCCCGGGCACCTGTCCAAGGCGGCTCCGGAAGGCCCCGCGAGTCCCGTGCGCGGGGACTTCCCAGGGGCGGGGTCGCGGGGCAGGGCGGGCGCTGGCTCCGCCCCCTGCTGGCCCCGCAGGAACCGGAAAGGGGCTGCACGGTGTAGCGGCGCCACCTGCCGACACTTCCTAGCATCGCGCCCCCGCGCGGCCGCGGGGCGGGGCCCGGGGGGGTCATTCCGGAGTGGCCCCTGCAGGGCTTAGAAACAGACGCGGCGGCTGCTAGAGGGGGACACGATGACTTCTTCCTAGAGCAGGGACTTAGAGAACCGAGTCTTTATGCATGAACCTACCTGTATAACCATTTGCTAAATAGGGCCCAGAGGAGGCTCATAGGAGGGTGTAGGGGCAGGAGCCTTCTTCTGGCTTTGAGCCGCCAGGGTTGAAGCTGGAGCTTTCCCAGGTGGAGAAGACACAGCGAAGACCAGGGCGGGGCGGCCCGTGGCAGGTGCCGCACACCGCGCCGTGGGCTGAGGGACAGGTCAGGACCCCAGGCACAGAGGTGGGTGGCCAAGCCCCGGCTCCATGGCCCCTCTCCGAGTGAGGCACCAGGGCGTGGTCCCGAGTTTGGACTCAGAAGAGACTGTGCAGAGGTTGTGTTGTCCCACACAGGTGTGCCCCTTTCATGACACGTCACGGAATAGCCCCACGATGGCCTCTAAGTGTAAGTGGAGGGAAGCGTTGCTGGTCTCTCGCTTTAAATCACAAGCTGGAAATGGTTAAGCTGAGTGAGGCAGGCAGGTCGAAGGCCAAGGTCGATAGCTAGGCCTCTTGCACCAGTGAGCCAAGTTATGAATACCCAGGAAATGTTCTTGCAGGAAGTTAAAATGCTACTCCAGTGGACACATAGTTGCCAACTAGTGAAACTGCCTCCTTGCTGATGTGGAGAAAGTTCGAGTGGTCCGGACAGAAGATCAAACCAGCCATGACCCTCCCTTAAGCCAGAGCCTCGTCCAGAGCAAGGCCCTAACTCTCTCCAACTCCACAAAGGTGGAGAGGGTGAGGAAGCTGCAGAAGAGAAGTCTGAAGTCCGCAGAGGTTGGTTCATGAGGTTTAAGGAAAGAAGCCGTCTCTGTAAGGTAAAGATGTGGCTTCTTCGCAGGCTGCCAGGGTGAGGCCGCATCAGGAGGCTACGTCTGCGGAGCCATCCCAGGAGTGATGGGCAGCGTCTGTAGGTCTAGTGGCGAGGTCTCTAGTTCTGAGTCTCCAGGGAGAGGTGCGCAGGGAGCCCAGGACCCCCCTTCCCCCACGGCACACAAACGTCTATCTCCCCGCAACCTGCACCGATCCCTTGTGAACCACAGGACCGTGTGCGGTTATTCTCAGCTCAGAGATAGGCCCTAGACCGGAGCCCAGCTGCACACACCTCAAAACGAACGTCCGAGACTCCAGGGCTGCAGTCACTCTTGGACGAATTCTAAGGTCATCCCAGTCCTCTCAGGCGAGAGGGCACAGGCTGCAGGACCAGGTGACCAGCGTGAGTCCAGAAGGGTAGGGCCAAGGGGTCAGAGCCACCACCCCAGCCACCTCAGAACCAGAGCAGCCCTGGGGGTCCCGCTGTGGGCCTCGAGACCCCAGCATGATTCCGGGTAAAGAATTTCCACTGTCAAGAAGTGTAAAAATGATTATCTGAGGTGCAATGGCCATATTTTCAAACCAAACTTCAGAAGGGGCGTGGCAGTACTGAATTCTGCCTGGGTGTGGTTTTTCCAGGCAGCAGCCCCCAACGGGTTTTCTTTTCTTTTCTTTTTGACATAGGGTCTCACTCTGTTGCCCAGGCTGGGCAGCCTCAACCTTCCAGGCTCCAGAGATCCTCCCACCTCGGTCTCCCTAGTAGCTGGGACTACAGGCATGCGCCACCCTGCCCAGCTAATTTCTAAACTTATTTTTGTAGAGATGAGGTTTCTCTCAGTTGACCAAGCTGGTCTTGAACTCCCGGCCTCAAGTGATCCTCCTGCCTCGGCTTCCCAAAGATCTGGGATGGCAAGCTCGAGCTGTGGCCAGCCTTGACCAGGTTTCCCATGGGCCTGGGGTGTGCTTGTCTCCAGCAGCTCTGAAGCGCCTCTCTTCCAACTCCACTCCAGTTCCAGCAGCACAGAGACCCAGGTGGGCATCCATCCACGCTGGGGTCAGGCCCATGCGCCAAGCTCCTCTGAGTAGCCTGAGTCCTCAGCCACGGTGACCCCACGTGAAAAAGTCTTGAAACTGATGTCTCAAAGAGGATGATGTGTGAGCAACCGTGACAGCAGCACAAATCCCAGGTGGACCGGACACTCCGGTTGCCCCAAGTGGCCGAGGACGGGTCAGCATCTCCTGGCATTTTTGTCCGTTTTGGTGGCAGGTGAGCCCAGCACGTAGGGAGGGACGGGCAGCCCACAGCCGGGACTGGATGACTCAGAAGTTCCGGCACAGGTAGGATAACTCGGGCAGGCTTCCTGAGTCCCCCCCAGCTGCGGTCCCCTGGCCCCCACTTGCTCAGTGGCCAGGTGTGGGAGGAGCCAGCAGTCCTGTGCCAAGGGAGCACGAGCTGGGGCTTGTGGGGATGGGAGGCCGGGTTGAAGGCCGCCTTTCAGTGCAGGGAAGGACCTGATACCACAGTCCAGCAGCAGAGGGAACGCCAGGCCAGGGGTTCGAGGCCAGAGATCTCAGAACCTCGGGAGCCAGCTGTTAGTCTGCATTTCAGGGTGCCAGGAGTCCCTGGAGACGGAGATGGAGCCCTGTGGGTGGAGACAGCAGGACTTCAGGTCACCAATGAGGCCAGGGTGCTGGTGCTCAGGGTCCCAGCTGTGGGGGTCCCAGTTCTCCCAGCCCTGCTCCCAGGCTGACCCTCCAGGCCAGCCCCTCTCTGTAGGTCTGAGGAGGGTCCTTATGGAGCACAGGTGGGGCTGGGGAAATGGTACACGTCTCCGCAAAGCTCCTGTGCCTCCTTGGCTCCGGAGAGCCTGCTCCTTCACAGAGGGCGTCTGATACAGCCTGAGAGGGGCACTGTGGGGGTGACAGTCACGGGGGGCAGTCCACAGCGGGTACATTCTACCGGCAGCCACAGTCTGAGGGGTATAGTCCATGATGGGCACAGTCCTGGGGGGACACAGTCCTGGGTGTGCAATCTGGGGCCTGCTCTGCCGCACACCCTGCACTGAAGCAGATGGCTCCGGCTGAGACCCCATGTCAGGCATATCATCATCATGTTGCATAGAAAGTCCTGTGACCAGGGCCCAAGGACCACAGAGGCTGAGCCAGGCGGCCACCTTGGCCACGGCCTCCCCAAGACACGACATGCTTTGAGGTGTGAGTTGGTGCTGGCCCTGCCATGTGGCTGCCACCGCACCGCTTCCAGACCATGAGGCCCCTCACACGCGTGTGGCCAGAGTGTCCACACGGCCCAGGGACAGGAGCGTGTGCCCTCCAGGAGGCTGTTCTGAGGCTGCGTGGCAGGGCATGGTGTCCCCTCCACAGGGGCACCCTGCCTGGGCTGCGAGGACGCAGGGTGTCGTGGGTGGAGCCTGGATGGAGCAAGGACCATGCTCTGTCCTCCGTGCAGGGAGCTCGGGTCCTGGGAGAGGAGCAAGGTTCAGGCCATGCTGTCACTGGGAGGTGACAACTTCATTTCCCAGCAACCACAATGCTTGGCAGATGATGGCAACGCTGGGAGCCAATGGGACATGCATGGACAAACCATGCAGAAAGCCACGTGTGCTCAGGTGAGAGCCAGGAAGCCATCGTTTCCTGGGCGCTACCCTGCATGAAGGAAGCTGCCTCGGGGTCTGGGCCGTCCAGCCCATCTCCCTGTGGGCTCTCCAGCACTTCCAGACCTTTGCACTCACTCCAGCGGGGCAGCAGGTGGGCAGCAGGTGCCACAGAACCCCGGCAGGAGCCCATGCAGCACTTCCAGCTGGTGGAGGTGGCTCCTGGGGGTGATCGTGGCCCCTGCAGGAGCCCAGAGCCTCTGTGCAGTGTTGCTGGGTCAGGGCCCTCATCCTCTGCCCCTGCGGACGGCCTGGTCTAGCTCAAGCCCACTTCACCTGTGGCCTGGCTGGGCTGTCAGTCTCTGCAGCCCCTTGGAGGTGCCTGGAGGGGGTCAGCATCTCTGCCAAGCCCTGGCCTCAGAGTGTGGACAGTGATCTCTGCAGGATCTCAGTACAGGCAGGTGTGCCAACTCTCTGCCCACACCGGATGTTAGAGGCTGACATTGGGTGGGTGTAAAAGGCAAGATGATTGATTGAAGGGGAAACTGAGGCAGGGTGGCTTGCCCCAGGTGCCGCCTGAATTCCCCAGCCAGCCCCACGTTGCCAGCCAGCCTCCCTTTTGGGATGTGCTTCCCTGCTGCCGCCTAAGCCAGGACCACCCCAGCCCCCGACCCACCTCAGCAGCCGGATGCAGCCTCCTCAGAGCCTGGAGCACCGTGGGTTTGGACCCCAACACCTGCCTCTTGCCAGCCTCAGGCTCCTTTTCATGTCCCCAGAAAGTACTCACCCCCGCGGTAAGCAGGTGGGTAGCAGGTGCCTAGGGAGGGAGGGCAGGGGAGGGACAGCTTCGCGGGCAGCCACCAAGCACAGGAGGTACCAATACCCACCCCCAGGAGGGGCCTGGAGGGCCCCGGGAAGCCATCACCCCAACGAGGGACCTGCCTGTGCCAGATCACCGGGTGGCACCATCCGGACCCCTCCTTCCCGCCTCCACCCGAGAGTGGATGTGAGGCGGATCCCACAGGGCCCGGCCGACCTCAGCCTTTACCTCCTTGCGGCCGTGGGCTGCAGGCTCCGCACTGACTGGCTGGGGTGGAGGAACGCACCCGGGCGTCCCCGAAGGGAGGGGCGTGGGCACACGGAGGTCTTGGGGCACCTTCTCTCCTCGTCATCTGGCCCTGTCTGTGGCTTCCATCCTCCAAGGAGGCCGTGCTCGTGGCAGGAGCATAGAAGGCTGGGTGCCAGCAGAGGCCCTGCGACGTGGGGGGAATGTGGACCCTGATGGAGGCGGTGATGGTCCCTGCTGGCGTGGAGCCTATGAGGCTGAGCCTTGTGTGGATGACAGGCACCCGCTGAGGGGGTCTAGGAGAGACCATCCCACCCGGATTCCAGAGCCTCAGCCCAGGGGATGTTCCCGGGACCCAGCATGATCAGGGGCCTGAAAACCTCCTTGACGCCAGGAGCGCCTGAGCAACGCTGTCCACCCGAGTGGCTTGATTGGCTGCTCTGGGCAATGGCGTTCCCCAGGGAGCATCATCAATGCCAAGTCCGTCTCTCAGGAAAGAGACCAAGGTGGCCACGGTGGCACTTTTCCTAGGACTCCCATCCTCAGATATCAAGGGCCCCCAAAAGAGCGAGTCCCCCAGAGCCGGCAGGTGGAAGTGGCTCCTGGGAGCAGCTGGAGACGGCCCTGAACAGTGTGGCCAGAACACTGCCCCCCACACTCCCCAACTCCTGTGGGCCACAGCGCAGCCCCCTCCGCCCAGCCCGCCTCGCCCAGCCCACTGCCGTGCACACCTCCACCAGCAGAGGGCACCCCGCCCACGTGAGCAGGTGCCCGACCCCCTGCGCCCTGTACCACAGCCCTGCGCCCTGAGCCCCACGCCCCATGGGAGCCTGCCTCTCCGCACGCATTCCCATTCCCCCTGGAAACTGCCCTGGAGCCAACAGCACCAAACGCTTCTCCAAAAAGACCTCTGACCACAAAGCCACTAGCACTGTTACAGAGGACATGGGGTTCACAGGCCAAGCGCCTGCCTTGCTGTCAGCTTGTGGCGCTTCCTCCAGGCGGTTCCCACTGTGATTTCCCCAGTCACTGGGCTTCACTGCCCCCATCGTGGAATGTGCAGGCCCTGCCAGGTTTCCCACCTCCAAGGCGCAGTGCTGTGATGGCCGCCGCAGTCCCTGCGTCCTGTGTGCACCGGCATCATCGTCATCCTTGTCATCATCATCCCTCCAGGAGTCTGCACCCTGAGCTGAGCACCAGGGCAGGGCAGCCACTTTGCACACAGTCTGGGAGTCTGGCCCTCCCTGTTCCTGGAAGAGCCTGGGCTGTGAACTTTTAAACTGGGCAAGGTGTGACTGCAGGGTGTGCCGCAGTGGGAGAGGACACAGGGCAGGGTGTGACTGCAGGGTGTGCTGCAGTGGGAGAGGACACAGGGCAGGGTGTGACTGCAGGGTGTGCCGCAGTGGGAGAGGACACAGGGGTCTCCCATTGATCTCGGCCCCCGGCAGGGCTCCCCGCACCACTGCAGACCGGCCGTGCTCCTGCCTCAGGCCCTGGCAACCCTACCGTCAGGTGAGGCCTGGCCCCGCAGCCTCCGAGGCCTCCCAGGCTGTCTGTCCGCCAGCTCTGATGGGGGGTCAGGAGGCTGGGTGGAGACCCCCATAGACCAGGACCTCAGCAGGTGGCTCTGCCACACTCAGCCTTGGGACCCCCACACACTTCTGTCTACAGAACAACTCAGACCTGCCGCAGGTGCCTGATGATGGTGGGAGCTGTGTTGCCTGCGGTCTGGCGGTGCACAGGCCACGTGCTCCTTTCTCTGCTGGGCTGCAGGCTTCGGAAAGGTGGTGGAGGAGTCTCCTGTGGCTGCTCTAACTGATGGCCACAAACTGAACAGCTTGAAAAGTCCACATGTGAGCCCACAGTGTGGAGGTCAAAGTCCGACTCAGATCTCACTAGGCTGAAACCGGGTGTGGGCAGAGCTGTGTGTTTTTTGGGGACTCGGAGAGAATTCGTTTTCTTGCCTTTTCCAGCTTCTAGAGGCCACAATGTTCCCGGCTCCTGGCCCCTCCTGCCTGTTGAAGCCAGCAGCAGCCACCAGCTGAGTTTCCACCCTCGTGTCTCCCTGGACTCTCGTCTTCCGCCTCCCTCCTCTCCTTTTCTGGACTCTTGTAACTCGGGGGATCCACCCGGATGATCCAGACAATGTCCCCATGTTAGGGTCACTCAGTTCCCTCTGCCATGCAAAGTAACACATTTGCAGGTCAGAGGGTTTAGGGTGTGGACGTCTTGGGGTGCATCTCGGGCATGCCCCCCACGTGGGGGTCTCTTCCAACAGTGGCATTGCCCTCACACAGTCTCCAAAAGCGTCCCAGTGCCTGCGGCCTCCTAAGCCTCACACTCGGAGTTGAGCTTTGCAGTGGGTGTGCCTGTCCAGCTCAGGGTGACCTGTGGGTGACCAACACAGGGTGGGGGCTGCAGCTGAAAAGTGGGGCCAGATGCTGAGAGCACAGACCTGGGATTAAACTAGCTGGCCAGGTGAGGGATCGCCTTCTCCATGGCGGCCGATGGCCTCCGACCTATGCTCCATGCGGCGCCCAGCCACTTCTCTGCTGCCTTCCACTTGGCCCGTCCCCTCTGCGGCCAGGCACTGCAGAGGGGAGTGTTGAGTTCAGGCGGCAAGGACAATGAGCCATGTTACAGGTGGCCCCGGTTAGGTGGTTTTGGCCCCATGTAAGTTCAAACTTCTCCAACATCTGCTCCTTGAGGGACAGTGAAGAATGACTTCGGTTTGTTTTGTGGTTATTCAGGCTTTCCCAATTGTGGAGCTAGTCTAGGTTGGACTTTGGGTCTGCCCAGTAGCCCTGGAGGGTGCTGGAGTAGGGGACAGCATCTGCATGCTGTGGGATCCCCTGGGGGAGAGGGTCTGTCTGGGCTCGGCCAGCACAGAGATGGACGGAGCAGCCGGGTTCTCACTGCCCTTGCTTCTGTCTCCCAGGGGCCCTGTCCCCACCTGGCCTGGGTGGAGGTGGCTGCAGACTGTCTGGGCTGCCTCTACTTTCCCCAGGCCAGTGAGGGGCCCTCCTGGGATGGCAAGGACACTCCACGCTGTGCCTGACCTGCAGCTCCATTAGGTCCTAGCAGAACCTCTCCATGCCCTTGGAGCCTGGGGGTCCTCCCCAGAGTGGTCCCAGGCGGGAGGAACGGTGGCTGCCAGAGCCTCAGCCACACCAGCCTGGCCCTGCCTGCTCCAAGGCCACTCAGAGCCCCTGTGTCTCCCCCAGACTCCAGAGGAAGGAAGGAGAGGCTGGCACTCTACTTGGAATTCACAGCAACACGAGGGCCCCGCACCCCAGGCCTGCACTGCTCTCAGCTCTCCCCCTCCACTGTCAAGTTCCCTCCTCTGCCCTCCATCCTCCTTCATCCTCCTCCTCTCTCCTCCTCCATCCTCCTCCTCCCCTTCTTCTCTCCCCCCCCAGCTAACAGTGCTTTCCATCTGATCTCCTCTCAGGAGCCCTCCTGTCTCCCCGTCCTGGCAGCCCCTCCCGCCCTTCCTTGTTGACCCCAGCCCCTCTCTCTTGCTTCCCTGGCACTCTCTGGTCTGTGCACACCTCCCTGGGGGCGTGGCTGGCTCTGCTCTGTGTCCAGTGCTATTCCCCTGTGCTCGTGTGGCCATGGCTCCGGAACAGGAGAGGAAGAGCCTTGGAGCGCTCAGCGTGGCCCAGGGAGACGAGGGCCTATGGGGCATGCAGAGGCCGTTCCAGCGAGGCTGCCTGAGGGCCGGCAGTTAGGGCGGCACGGGCTGGGTCACCAGGCTGGGGAGCTCTCAGCTTGTGACCTCTTTGAGGTGCCTTATTTTGCTGCAGAAGGGGCCTGTGTGTGATGCAGCCGCCCCAGCAGGGTGGGGTCCAGGGAGTCCCAGAGGGGCAGGTGTGAGTCACTCCTGTGAGGCATCTCTCGGTTCCCTGGGCGAGGTCCCAGGCTGAGGGTCCAGCCTGCCCTTTGCCACCTGCCCTGGCTGGTTTCAAGCAGGCATGGGCTCAGCTGTCCCCGCTGCTGGTGGCTGTCCTAGCAGAGTCCAGCCCGCAGCCCTGCACCCGGCACCCGATCCAGCTCCCCCAAGCTTTCCTTGCCCTGCCGGGCCCCTCCTTGGGCCTTGGGTGAAATCAGGTCACTGGGCTCTTCCTCCCGGGAAGCAGAGCAGCCTCCGGAACCGGGGCGGGCTGGGGGCTCCCTGGGGAGCTGAGAATGAGATTCTTCAGGTCGATTCTAAATTACACAGAAGGTGGTTGGACTCCGCGGGCCTCGGAACCACGGGGAGCCACCGTCCCAGGGGTCCCAGCAGGACGGGGCCTGCAGTTTCTTCTCGGAAGGCCCGGCTGCCTTGGGGTGTGTGGGCCCTAAATAAGGAAATAACGATGGTGGGGGACAAAACTGAGGAGGGGGCGGGCGGGGGGCGTCAGCTCCGGGAGGGGCGGCGAGGGAGCAGGAATGCTGGGCTCCAGGAGGGAAAGGGAGGTGCTGGCACCCAACCCCTGACAAAGTAGGGAGACCCACGGGGACAGGCCAGGCCCCTGCAGGGCCGAGGCACCCCATCCCACAGGAGGCGCAGCCTCAGCCCAGGCCTCGTTTTACCTGGGTCTCCAGACCGCAAGGACACTTGGCTGTGAGCAGGACTCCGGGCTCCCACCCTCCAGCGATGAGCACCCAGAGTAGCCCGGCACGTGGAAGTCGGGGCAGCCAGGAGGCACCTGCTGCTGGCAGAGGAAAGGGGGATCCCTCGATGGGCCCCATGCTCCTCCTGGCCCGGCGGCCGCTGGAGCTGGTGGGCAAAGCCCAGACCTCCATCTGGAGGCCCAGGCGTGTAGCAAGCAGGTGCGCCTCTACTCCCCGCAGGGACAGCGGCTCAGGAAGCCACCTGCTGCTGGTGGGCACGGATCGCTGTGTGGAACCCACAGTCACGGGGCTTCCCAGCCCTTTAGACTGAGCTCTGGCAGAGCACAGCTCATGCACACCATGGCGCTGGAATGCCAGGTCCACACTGCAGGGCCTGGGTGCCCCTCTCCTGGGGCGCCTGCTCTATCCCTCCCCTTCCCTCCTCCTCCCTCTTCAGTCATCAGCAGCTGCACAGATGTCTGGGAGAGAGGCCCTGGAGCGGGGCCTCGGGCTGGGTGAGGGCATCAGGCTGGTCCGAGGCTGCCCGGCGTGGCCAGTGGGGATCGGGTCAATTCCACGAGGCTCCACATCTTTTCCTGGAGAGAGGGGTGGTTCCCACTCTCTGAGCAGGCCCCAGGGGTAGTAGCCTGCGCTGCTCTGCCGGTGGCCACCCGAGGCTGGGGTGCGGGCCATGGCCAGACTCTGGCCCGGGGCCCCAGGCAGCGCTGGACAGGGTGGAAAGCCAGGCCATCAGAGCAGCGCAGGGCGGCCCGTAGAGGCCGTCGGAGCAGCGCAGGGTGGCCTGTTGCATCACTGCCACCCTGAGCCTCTTCTCCAAGGTTGCCACGTGGTGGGGGGCTGGGCCCCAGGGCCAGAGTCCCCAAATCCTGACAGTGCCCTTGGCCAGTGTCTTCTGGGGCTCTGCCCTGACCAATATGGGATTTTTCCAAGGAGGTTCTGAGCATATTCAGCTGGGAACAGACTGCCCCGTGCCAGCCACTGACCCTACATGTGGGCTTTGTCGGCAGGAGCACAAGAGCTTTCCTGGTCTGGGTGCTCCACAGCCCTGGCCCAGCACAGTGCGTGTGCCGTCATTTTTATGAGCAGGCAGGTTCTGGAGGGTTTTGGCCACAGGAGGGAGTGACAGATGCCTCTGCAGCTCAAGAAGCATGTCCAGCCCCACAGGCCCAGCCCCATGGGGCTTCTGTGGGCCAGGAGCCCCTTCCCCTTGCAGGGAAGTGGGCCTGAGGGGATGGGCAGGACCTGCTCGGACCCCACGGTGATCATGGGAAAGACCTCTCCCAGGAGTGCGTGGCCGGTGATGAGGCCTGGACAGACGGCTCCCAGCACCCAGGTCCCAGGGCAGGGGGTGGGTGGGTCTGGGCCGCCCACCCCAGGCTGAGCTACTCACAGGGTCCCTGGAGCTGCATCATCGGGGGCTTTGATGGTGCCCGTACCGCAGTTGGGGAAAGTGAGGAGTCATTCGCCAGAGTCAACAGACGTGCATGGCAGCGCTATGCTCAAGCCTGGGCGGTCTGGAACCCTGATGCACCCTGCAAAGCTCCAGGGCCTGGCAGCCGGAGATGCCCCAGCCTTGAATGCATCCATCTCCGAGCTGGGGGCCGTGGTCCCCCTCACTGGCTACCCACACGCCCCTAAGGACAGCCTCCCTGACACAGCGGCATGCCTCCTGGCAGGCCCACAGGGGACCTGGGGCCAGGGCTGCTCAGCCTGCCCACGTGCCTTGGAAAGGCTGTCGGTGGCTTGGCCGGATCCTCGTGTTCTCTGCCGGAGCGAAAACCAGCTTGTTCTGTCCAAGCCTGGAACCGGCCCAGGCTTCCAGGAGGAGGCCATGCTTGCCTGCCCTTGGCCAAGGGGAGCCAACAGCCCTTCCTGGTTCCAGGGAACCCCACGCTGTCTGCTTTGCCCAGAGGCCCAGCTCCCTCACTTGGAGCAGGCTCGCTGCCTCCCGGGTGTGGTAGGGGTGGCTGGGTCTCCCTTGGACAACGCTGGCTGGTTCTCTTCTCTGGCTGAGAGTCAGACCCCGTGCTTGCCCCAACCCAGAAGCTTCCAGGATGCTCTGCCTGAGCCAGGCCCTGGCCAGGGCCAGAGAAGTCCCCGCCCTCCCGGCCAGGCAGGGCAGGGAGCTGAGCCCAGGACGTGGAACATGCAGACTTGGATTAGCTGAGGGCTGGCCGTGGCTGGGGGCCCTCACTGGCCTCTCTCTCAGAGCCTGTTTCTTTCCTTGTGAGGTGGTGACAGTAGCCCTGACGTCACAGCATGGAGCAGGATCACACGAACAGCAAGTCCTGGCCCACGGTAGGCACACGCAGGGGTCAGGATGTTGGCCTGCGCCCTTCCCTGGGGGATGGTGGCTCAGGACCCCAGGCTGGCCTCCCTGCTGGCACCAGAACCCAGGGCCCCCTGGGCACAGGCCTGGGAAGCCTGAAAGAAGGTGTGGCCCAGCACAGTCCAGCATGGAGAGCCTCAGTGTCTGCCCCCCGGTAGGGTCCCCAGCCCCTACTCCCACACCTTTGCTGGGCAGCAGGCCCCCCACAGGGGCTCAAAGGCTGACGGCCTTCCCTGAGGGTGCAAGGCTGGTTTCTGCAGAGTCCAGGGTGGGTGCTGGTGGCTTTGGGCAGTGTCTGGCGGCCCTGCAGATGCCCTGTGGATACAGCCCAGTGGGCAGCACAGAGCCAGACCCTGCCCTGCCCTGCCCTGCCCTGCCCTGCCTTGCCCTGCCCTGCCTTGCCCTGCCTTGTCCTGCCTTGCCCTGCCCTGCCCTGCCCTGCCTTGCCCTGCCCTGCCCCGCCCTGCCTTGCCCTGCCCTGCCCTGCCCCACCCTGCCCTGCCATCCCCAGGGTAAGGTCCCACAAGCCAGATCCTCCCTGCCTGTAGTCACCAGTCAAGGACTGCTCCCCAGCAATTCCTCCTCACTAGCGCCCCCCTCCCCGTGCTTACACAGCTGCAGCCCCCCGCTGCAATCCTTCCAGGCCCAGCCTGCCCCAGGACACACTCCCTTAGGAAGGTCTTTGCTACTGAATGGCTCATTGGCCCTCAAGGCCCCTCAGGTGCGTGTCCGACAGCCCCTCTGGAGACTCACAGCCCGGCCTCCGTGCCTGGCTCAGAGCCGGAAGAGCTCCGCAGCCTCCGTCAGTCACACCGAGCCCAGCCTGGGAAAGGCCCCAGAAGCAGGGGTGTGCAGCCTCGCAGACCCCACCCGGCCCTCCGCTCGGGGCTCTCTGGCCTGAGTGCTCAGAGCAGGAGGAGGTGGCCCAGGCTGTAGCCCCTGCTCAGGAGGCTGTGGAGAACCAGCTGGAGTCCCCACCACTCCCTGAGCGAGGGGGCGGCAGAAGCAAGGCGGCTCTGTCTCTGTGACATCAGGAGGGCCCCGGGGGCGGAGCAGGAAGACGAGTGACCACAACGCCAGGTATGGCACTGAGCACCACGTGCAGGCCTATCCGGTGACCCTCACAAGCCCCGCACAAGGTCAGGGTCACGCTCCCATTTTACAGATGGGGAAGCCCAGGCACCCGGGCCACACAGGGGGCCTTGTGCAGGGCAGGGGTCATGTCTGGTCCCATCCAGGTCACCTTACAGGTGAGACGCCCGGGCCCGCAGGTTAAGGCCGGCCAGCCCCCTCCCAACAGACCCCCTTGGTGGCTCTGAGTGAGGGCTGGTCCAGGGACAGGGCCTGGGGGGCACCACTGGGACCCAGCTGGAGGGTGTTCAGGAGCCATGAGGGCTGCAGTCAGGCTGGCCCTGGGACGCCAGAGGGGATGCAGCCCCCACCGGGCCCCTCCTGTGGCCACAGCACAGCCCAGCCTGCCCCAGACAGGCTGCCAAGGCCTGCTTCAGGCCAGGGTGCCAGGCCGAGGTCGTGCCCACATTGCCACCCCTCTGCTCTGTGTGCTCAACTCAAACCCGCCCGGCCCTGCATGCAAACTTCCAGCTGAGGCCCTCTGAGGCCCCTGGCACTGAAGGATCAGGGTGCCCCCTGTGTGTGATTTGAAATAAAAACAGCACTAAGCCGTCGAATGGGTGAAAGGTCAGAGTTCTGTTCTTTCCCACAGAGACAGCTTGGATGCCTTTTTTGAAATAACAAATATCAAATCCTTTCTAAAAATGTCACACATGGCCCCGCCTGGTTGGTGCCCAAGGACGTGCCCGGCCCGCCCCGGCACCCTGCAGTTCCTCCCACCACTGTCTGGCCTGCTGAGCCTGCTGTCCTTGGCCCCCGGGAAGGAGCTCCCTTCCGCTCAGAGGGCTTCAGACCAGCCCGGTCTCCATCACACCCTCCACGCCGCCTCCTCCCAAGGCAGGCTCTGCCCCTGGACTGTAGAGAAGGCTCCAAAAGGACCGACCCCCAGGACTGGAGACTCAGGAGAGGGAGCGATTCCCTGAGTGCCAGTGGACTGGACCCTACCCTGAGCCAGGCCTAGACCAGGGGTCCATCCTGTGTGGCCGGGGAGCAAGAAAGCCAGTGGGGCCATCGCCTTGGTGCGGGTTCCGTGGGAAAGGGTCCTTTTTCCAATGGGGCGGGAAGAGGTGCCAGGCAGATGGAAGTCTTGGTTTCCCCAAAGGAGCCATCGGCCTGGGGCTGGAGGTCCTGCTTCCTTCCCCACCCCAGCTGGCCCTGGAGGTGGATGGCAGGCCCACCGCAAGCCCTAAGAACCTGGGCGGCATGGGTCAGTCCAGAACTCCCCTGACCTGCCTTTCCTGTTGCACTTGGGGACGCCAAAGCCAGGGAGGCTCAGCCCTGTGAGGCCCTGGGTGCTGGACAGAAAGACCCCTGCTCCTCCAGCCACCTCAGTGCTCTCACCTGGCCAGGACCATGTGTCACCCACCGAGCTGGGGAGCCCTTAGGTAGAGACACGGCAGGGCCCACGCAGGTGACACCTGGGTGACAATTTGAAAAAGGAGGCCTCAGGTAACTGTGGCCTGTGGACCGTGGCTGTGCCCAGCACTCAGCCATTTGCCTGATGAAAGACAGTCAGGGAGAGTGCCAGCTGACCGGGTGGGGGCGTGAGCTGAGCAGGGGAGGAGGGGCCCCATGTGATGCTCCATGTGGGGAGGGACCCTCGGCAGAGGGTGTTTGACTCGAGGAGGGGGCGCCTGGCCCGGGCTCAGCTCACCACCCAGCCCATGTCCAGCATCCCCCCAAAGCCAGCCTCTGCCCGGGCCGAGGCCGCCCTCCCAGGGGTGGGGAAGCCTTGGCCCCACCTGCTGCCCAGTCTCCCCAGGCTGCTCTCACCGCAGTGCCCCAGATTTTGCTTCTGGAAATACACTGGCAATTAAATCAAAAAGCCCTTAGAGCCGCCCAGAGAGGAAAGGTGAGCGCTTACGCAACAGCTCATTACCGCGGCTCCCGAGGGCCCAGGAAGATGCCCGTCCACCAAGGCCACCTGCCCAGGCCTCTGCCTGGGGGCAGGAGGAGGGCAGGACACCAGCTGCCTCTGACCTGCAGCCCCTCACGTCCTCACAAGGGAGGACATCCCCCTCCCAGGGCCAGCCACGGTTCAACGCAGTGCATGAGCACAAGGTGCTGGGTGGGGCCAGGGGACGCCTGTCTCAGGCTCAAGGCTAAGGAAGGGAGGAACGCTACTGAGCAGAGCTGTGCGGCCCCAAGGCCGGCTCCAGGTAGGCAGGGCAACGCCAGTTCCCAGGGCGGGAGGGGACGGGGGAACAGCCCCTGGGAGGCGCCAGGGTCGTGGGGGTGTTGGGGAGGTGAGGGACAGGGTGCCGCCCTGGGGGTGGTCAGAGTCCTGCTGGGCCGGCGCTGACAGGACTCAGGTCCACCTCCCCGCCCGCATACAAGGGGAGACTGAGGGTCTTCATGCCCATTCGTCCCGCTCAACGCTGAAATGAAAGGAGGCAAGGAAAGAGGGAGAGGGCAAGGGAGGGAGAGAGGAACCAAGGGAGAGAGGGAAGAAGGGAGGGTGGAGGAAGGGAGGGAGAGAGGAGAGGGAGTCGGGGGAGGGAGAAGGGGAGGAGGAGAAGAAGATGGAAAGGGAGGGGAGGGAGGAGATGGGGAGGAGATGGGAGGCAGGGGGAGGGGAGGGAGGAGATGGGATAGGGGAGGAGATGGAAAGCAGGGGAGGGGAGGGGAGGGAAGGCAGGGGAGGGGAGGGGAGGGAAGGCAGGGGAGGGGAGGAGATGGAAGGCAGGGGAGGGGAGTGAAAGCAGGGGAGGGGAGGGGAGGGCAGGGGTCTAGCGGCACCTAGAGAGTGTAGACAGTGCTGGCTGTTCTGAAGGGGCTGCAGCAGCTCTCCGAGTCTTTTCTGGGGCCTCTTGGGCCTGTTGACCCTCACGCGGTCCTTGCCCCTGTGAGCACTTCTTCCTGCCTCCTGGACAGTGGTGGGGGTGTTGGGGGTTGGGGTTTTGTCTCCCATCCACCAGGGCCTCAGGAATCTCTGGCAGCACTGGCCCCTTGCCCTGGGCCACGGGACACTGCTAGGCTGATGTTTGCAGCCCCGTGGCCACGGCTGTTGCAGCCCCTGCCCCCTGCCCAGGGGTCAGCAGGTCCCAAGAGCCGCAGAGTCCCCCTCCGCCGTCTGCCTCAGTTCAAGCTCTGGCCCTTCCTTCACCAAGAAGAAAACTCAGTGGGCCCACTTGATGCTTGTTTTTCCTGAAAATAATAATAATAATAATAATGGCTCCTGACTTATTTAATAATAAAATTGTAGAACATTTATAAAATAGAAGAAAACCACAACCTCACCCCAAAACCCGGAGCGGGAAGGCCTGGAGGCAAGCATCCGCTCGGCCCTTCCAGCCTGTCCCTGGCACGCTGACCCTGCCTGGGACTCTCCTTGCCCGATTGAGCCTGCCCCGGGGCACCAGAGGACAATAAACCCGTGAAAGGTAGGATCGGTGACCAGGGCTGCCCCAGCAAGGGTGAAACAGGGCTCAGCCAGGAGGGCTGGGGCAGCGGCAGGTATCCAGCCACGGGGTGGGGCTGGTTCCCTGGGGCCTGTCCCAGGAGGGGCATTAGGGTAAAAGATCTGACTGTAAGGCCTCAGGCAAGCACAGGTGGGAAACCTCTGCAGGTCCCAGAGGCCAGGCTAGGGGGGCAGTTTGGGGCAGGCAGGGGGCTGGAGGGGAAGAGCAGGGGCTTGGTAAGGTGGCCTTGACTTTCACCAGCCTGGAGACCAGCCGCAGAGTGGGGCGAGCTTTGCTTTCTGGGTTCTGACTTTGAGTGGCGGGCCCTGTGCTCTGGTGGGCTGCCAAGTCCCAGTGAGTCTGTCTCCAGGGGAAACTGCCTATTTGTTTAGGAAAATATGTTAATGGCCTTTTGGGTAGTGGGAGGAAAATCTCAGGGCACCGTCTGAAATCAACAGAGTCAAAGTGGCTCACAGCACAGGAGGGGTGTCCCATGGGGCGCGGGGCCGCCTCAAAGGCGGAACCGTTAGGGGCCCTCAGATTGGACCCAAGGGGCAGGGGAGAGGGGATTTGATACAGGATAAATTGTACCTAGTTTTAATTTAATTTATCTGATGACTAGAGATGTTAAGCATTTCTACTTTGGACATTTGATTTGTTTCATTTAAATCGTCTTATGCTGGTCTTTCTCCATTTTTTACTGGGATATTTGTTTTTTTTAAATTAGTTCTGTGGTTCTTCATCTGTGGCAAATATTTTTTCCTGTTTGTCACTTGACTTTTAATTTATTTAAGGTATTTTTATAAATAAAAATGTTAAAATTCTATGCACTCAAATTTGTCCATATTTTCCCTTGATGAAGACTGTTTGGTTTATGCTTAGAAAGTTCTTATTAAATTCAAAATTGGTGCAATACTTACAGACGTATGCGTTTTTATTTATAGAATGATTTGCTTTTTTATTTATTCTCTAGCCCACCTGGAATTGATTTATGTGAACACTTGGCTAGGAATATAACTTTATTTTTTCTCCAAGTAATGAACCTGCCTTCCCGGGACACTTGCGGTGTTTCATCCTGCGGCCGCCTGGGCCCTTGTGGTTTTGTGCTTTGAGTGGTGCCTCTGGAAGTGTGTGCACGGCTTAAAGGAAACTCGGAAGACTGAGCCACGTCTCGGGATCAGGAGCGTAGAGCTGGCACCCCCCTAACAGGCACCCTGGGAGGCAAGCTGTTGCCAGGAGACCCTCACACGGGCAGCAGCCTTGGGTAAGAGATGGGCCCACCCAGAGCAGCCTGGTGGGGTATCAGGAAAGAAAGGGCCTGATCTTGCTCTCCTCCCACCTCCATCTCCTGCCAGTTCCTCCCTTTGCCAAACCCAACCAGAAGGCAGAGGGCATGGGAATCCCATGGTACTGCCGCGGAGGCAGATCCCAGAACGCGCCCAGCACACAATGTCCTCACTAGCAACAACTAAAGCTAGAAATCACAGACGATGTCTTCAAAGTTCTGGGGCAAAACGATTTTAAACCAGATTCTTTACGCTGCTGAACTATCAGCAAGCAGGTGTGTGGTGTGTTGCAGATGCTTATGAAACCACAGAGGGGACGAGGCCACACGGAGGGAGGAGTGACTTGGTGAGAGGTTCAGAGGCTGGGTTAGCGACAAGATGGAACAAAAAGCTCATGGAGAGTTCCACTTCCACATGAGACGTGGCAGCCCACGGCAGGCCAGTGATCCTGCAACCATGACGAGAAAAAGCCAGGGGGTGTGTGAGAGTCCTGCCTCCAAGGGCATCAGAGAGCTGCAGAGGCAACTAGGCAAGGGACAAGCACCCCCAAGCTGAGCCGAGTGTTCCCCAGCTGCCTGCTGGCTGGACACTGGTCTGGCCCAGACAAGAGGCCACTTCTGGACAAAGAGAAATGGCAAAACTTTTGGTGCTTTCCACGGAGCTAAAGGCAGATTGGAAACTCGAGGGGCTCAAACAAACCACTGGTTCTTCTGAGGGGCATGTGCTGAGTCTATGGCCACGGGGGAGGCTGGGAGGTGGGAGTTTAGCTAAGTCCTAAGGCAGAGTGGACTCTCTGGCCCTCCCATCCCTGGGGACAGAGTTCCTCAAGCATATCCTCTCCATCTCTGTCGAATCATTCATGTGATTACAAAGCCAGGAGACACAGAAGGCTGGAGAGTTCAGCTGGAACCTCCAAAAGGCAGAGCCAGGCCTTGTGCAGACCTCAGGGAAACGGAGGCCTGCCAGGCAGGCAAGGCCATACCCAAGTGTGCGTAGACTGAGTCTCACTAAAACTGCAAGCTGCTCCTCCCAGCACAACCCTGGCCGGAGGGACACGGTGAGGCTGCGCTCTCTCTGCCTTAACGAGGAAAAGAGACCCTCGCTGGTGTGGATGAGATCACCCGGGTCTCACCGGCTCATTTATACACGATGTCAGGCATATAATAAACAACTTTCAGACATGGAACGAGGCAAGAAAATATGGCCAATAACTAAGAGGAAAAAAGAGACAATAGAAGTAGACCCTGCAGTGATCCAGACATTACAGTTTGCAGACAAGGACTTTAAATTAACTACAGTGAATAAATTTGTATTAGTTCGTTTTCACACCACTATAAAGAACTACAAGAGGGGCCAGGCGCAGTGTCTCGCTTCTGTAATCCCAGCACTTTGAGAGGCTGAGGTGGGTGGATCACTTGAGGTCAGGAGGCCAGCCTGGCCAACATGGTAAAACCCCGTCTCTACTAAATATACAAAAAATTAGCCAAGCATAGTAGCCCATGCCTGTAGTCCCAGCTGCTCCGGAGGCTGAGGCAGGAGAA
This sequence comes from Gorilla gorilla gorilla, assembly GCF_029281585.2. Taxonomy (NCBI): domain Eukaryota; kingdom Metazoa; phylum Chordata; class Mammalia; order Primates; family Hominidae; genus Gorilla; species Gorilla gorilla. Next base: position 144,836,382 of record NC_073232.2, read on the forward strand.
TTGCTTGAATCTGGGAGGTGGAGATTCCAGTGAGCTGAGATTGCACCACTGCACTCCAGCCTGGGCAACAGAGTGAGACTCTGTTTCAATTAAAGAATAAAAAGAACCACCTGAGACTGAGTTATCTATAAAGAGGTTTAATTGACTCAGAGCTCCACATGGCTTGGGAGGCCTCAGGAAACTTACAATCATGGTGGAATGGTGGAAGGCAAAGGGGAAGCAAGGCTCGTCTTACATGGTGGCAGGAGAGAGAGAGCGCAAGGGCGGGGGAACTGCCAAACCCTTTTCTTTTTTTTTTTTGAGACAGAGTCTCCCTCTGTCGCCCAGGCTGGAGTGCAGTGGCGTGATCTCAGCTCACTACAACCTCTTCCTCCTGGGTTCAAGAGATTCTCCTGCCTCAGCCTCCCGAGTAGCTGAGATTACAGGTGTGTGCCACCTCGCCCAGCTAACTTTTGTATTTTTAGTAGAGACGGGGTTTCACCATGTTGGTCAGGCTGGTCTTGAACTCCTGACCTCGTGATCTGCCCGCCTTGGCCTCCCAAAGTGCTGGGATTACAGGTGTGAGCCAACAGCGCCCGGCCTGCCAAACACTTTTCAGCCATCAAATCTTGTGAGAACTTACTGTCATGAGAACAGCATGGGGGAATCACCCCCATGATCCAGTCACCTTCTACCAGGTCCCTCCCTGGACATGTGGGGATTACAATTCAAGATGAGATTTGGGTGCAGACACAGAGCCAAACCATATCAGTATTACAGAATTCAAGGAGGGATCGAATAAGTTAAATAAAAAGCTGAAAAACTTCAGCAAAGAATTGAAATCTGAAAAAATAATTTAATTAATTAATTAATTAATTACTTTAGAGAGGGAGTCTCGCTCTGTCACCCAGGCTGGAGTGCAGTGGTGCGACCTCAGCTCACTGCAAGCTCTTCCTCCCAGGTTCATGCCATTCTCCTGCCTCAGCCTCCCAAGTAGCCGGGACCACAGGCGCCCACCACCACGCCTGGCTAATTTTTTTGTATTTTTAGTAGAGATGGGGTTTCACTGTGTTAGCTAGGATGGTCTTGATCTCCTGACCTCATGATCCTCCTGCCTTGGCCTCCCACAGAGCTGGGATTACAGGCGTGAGCCACCATGCCCGGCCAATTTAAATTATTAAGATTTGCCGCAAATGGACATGCCGTAACTATAATATTCAGTATCTGAAATTAGCATTTCCATCGATGGCTTTAATAGCAGTTGGACACAGCTGAACACCAGATTGGTGAACCGGAAAATGGATTAATAGAAAACATTCAAACTATAGCACAGAGATTGTAAAAACAGATAAGAAGAAAACCAGAGAAACCTGTGACAGGCGTGTGGAGCACGCTCCAAAGTTCCAATGCTCTCATCACTAGAGTCCCAGAAGGAGAGGAGAGAGCAAATGGGGCAGAAGCAATGTGCAAGGAGATCATGGCCTAGAACTCAAGAACGAATTCACGAATTCAAGAAGCTCTGCAAGACACAAGAGAAAAATTAAGCTAATGAAAAACAAGGCAGCAGGGCACAGCAGCTCATGCCTGTAATCCCAGCACTTTGGGAGGCTGATGTGGGAGGATTGCTTGAGCCCAGGAGTTTGAGACCAGCCTGGGCAACACAGATAAATCCCATCTCGACAAAAAATACAAAATTTAGCCAGGCATGGTAGCACATGCCTGTTGTCCCAGCTACACAGGAGGCTGAGGTGGGAGGATTGCTTAAACCCAGGAGGTGGGGGCTGCAATGAGCTGTGTTCATGCCACTGCACTCCAGCCTGGGCAACACAGGGAGACCCTGTCTCAAAGAAAAAAAGAAAACAGGAAAAAAAAAAAAGAAAGGCAATATTAACATCAGGAAACTATAGTTATACAACAAAGGAAATGTAATCAAATTTTATGTCATAGCCCAGATCTGAGTCATGTTTACCTAACACAAACACTAACTTTGATTTAATGAAAAACTGTGGCCGGGCACGGTGGCTCATGCCTATAATTCCAGCACTTTGGGAGGCCAAGGTGGGCAGATCATGAGGTCCAGAGTTCGAGACCAGCCTGGCCAACATAGTGAAACCCCGTCTCTACTAAAAATACAAAAATTAGCCAGGTATGGTGGCGGGCACCTGTAGCCGCAGCTACTCATGAGGCTGAGGCAGGAGAATCACTTGAACCCGGGAGGCAGAGGTTGCAGTGAGCCAAGATTGCACCACTGCACTCCAGCCTGGGCAACAGAGTAAGACTCTGTCTCAATAAATAAATAAATAAATAAATAAAAATAAAAAATAAAAAATTGTGATTTATCCCCAAAAAAATAGGAAGAAAAGAAATTCATGGGTCTGTGTGGTGATAGAGGCCATGTAAGAGAACTTAACTTTCATCTTCCCATCTATGGTCAACAGATAATATATAAAACTCAAAAACCAAGCAACAACAAGGTAAGTGTGTTATTTAGAAATATGTAGGTAAATACCTGAAAAAATTTCTACAAAGAGCTGAAAGTGGTGGCCTCTGAAGAAGAAGAACTTTCTAGAAGTAAGACAGATTAGGTAAGGGGCTACAGCATTTGGTTATAAGCCTTGCCGCACAGTTCAAATTTTAACATTAATTATGGTTTTGATTAAAATTAAGGTTAATGGATATCAAACATTATCAAATGCCTTTTTGTTATCTATTGACAATCAAATGATTATATTTCTCATTTAACCTATTGATATAATTAAGTTATTAGATTTTATAATATTAATTCATCCTTGCCTTCAAGGAATAAATTCTGTAAATTTGGTGTATTCTTTATTTAAAATGGTGACTGAATTTACGTTTAAGAATTTATTTGGAATTCTTATATCTACATTCATAATTGAGATTATATTATAATTCATCTTGTGATACTATCTTTGCCAAGTTTTAATATCAAAGTTATACTAGGTTCATAAAATTAAATGGGGAGCTTTCCAAATATTTCTATGAATTTTCAATGTATATGGCATTGGAGCTCCGTTCCTTAGAAGTTTGAACGAACCCACCTATAAAGTTGTATTGGTCTGGCATCACGTATGGAAATAATTCTTTGGCAAAACCCTTTCAGGTCATTCAGTGGTTATTCATCTCTTAAAGTGTTCAGGTTTCCTTTTGAGACAATTTTTGGAAAACCACATTTTCCTGGAAAATTGCCCGTTTCTTTGAGATGTACAAATGTAATAATGTTGCACATTATTTCATTTATAATTCTTTGCTACTATGTAATTTTTAAGAATTGTTTTTGATAGTTAACTCTGTTAGGTAACCAAATACAATTATTTCAACCACTGACCTGTTGAATTTATTTCAAAACTCACCCTCAGTTTTTTAACTTCCAAGATGCCCGTCACGGTGTCTCTGACCTCAGGTCCCCTCTCCACTGTCCTGGTTGGAAGCAGGGTGAGCCTCTCAGACCCACGGCGAATGCACGTTCTCATTCCTTCAGTTGCTGTCAGTTTTGGGGTAATGTTTCCCCTTTCCCCTCTCCATCGACCTGTGTATTTCTGATTTTTAGGCAGCTTCTCTTCTTTTTAAAATCTTCTTACTCTATTGAGACCTCTTATGTATCCTCTTGCTCCCCAAGTCCACTTATTCTTAATTTTTAGTGAAAACATAAAGCAGATGCTTCAAAAAATAGTGAGAGAATCTCTGCGAGAAAATCTTTTCGAAGCCTGTTTTATCTTCCTCTTGGCCGGCTAGCTCTCTGCCCTTTATGATGGTGGATCTTTCCACAGGTCCACATGGTTTTATTCTGGGTGTGTGCACGTGTGTGTGTGTGCACACCTATGCACTCATGCATATGGATTTTCTGTGCACGTGTACATGTGCATACGGATGTGTATGTGAGCAAAAGTCTGTGCACACATGCAGGGGTGTGTGTATGTGTGTGTGTGTGTGTGTGTGCCTGCCCCGTCTGTCTCCTCCCGGAGCGCTGAGGGGACTCCTGCACCCCGGTAGAGCAGGCATCTATGAGCAGATGTTTCCTGGCTCCCCTCACACCCGTCTGCTTTGGAACTTAAGCTGAAGGTGGCCATGCACCCAGCCCCTGGCCACCCTGCCACCTTCACCTCTTGTGGCCACCGGCCATGGTACCGTCTGCATTCCATCCAGGTGTCTCCTTTCCCGAGCCTGATGGAGAGCTGGGGCTGAGGTGAGCCCCCTCCTGCGGTCACACAGCACCTGCTGCAGACCGGGCGCCCAGGTGCAAAGCTCCTCCCACCTCCAAACCCCATCTCCAGCTGGGCTGTGTCCTGGGAACCAGGTGCAAAGCTCCTCCCACCTCCAAACCCCATCTTCAGCTGGGCTGTGTCCTGGGAACCAGGTGCAGAGTTCCTCCCACCTCCAAACCCTGTCTCCAGCTGGACTGTGTCCTGGGAACCCAGGTCCCAGAATGGACACAGACCGGGGAGCTCCCCAGGGGCTCCAGTTCAGGTCTCCTGGGTCCAGGCTGGGATGCTGGGTCCCCCACCAGCTGTCTGAGACCCCAGGCCTGGCGCCCTAGGGACGTGCCATCTCCATGTCTGCACTGAGGTCTTTGGGTTTCTGCAAGCTCCCCAGCTGATCAATAAGCTGCTCACAGCTGCAGACAGGCGAGCCCGCGTGTTGGGTGGCCCCTGTGGCATTTCACTGGAGAAGCATTAATCAGCCCGACCTTTGCATCTGCCAGTGGCCTGGCTTGTGATGTGCTTGGAAAGCCAGGGCTCCCGGCCCAGGTCAGAGATGCTGCTGGGGGGCTCATCAGCTGGGGGCACTTGGGTTGAGGGCTTCTATCAACTCCCTCCTGTCACCCACTCTGCAGCGGTCACAGGAGCAGTTGCAGGACTCATGGTGCAGGATCCCCGACAGCCTGGGGAGGAGCTGGTGGTGCCAGGGATGTGGGCGTGGGGACCCCAGGAGACAGGGAGTGGGGCCCTCCTGGATGCCCACGTTGTTCCTTTCTCCAGCTCGGCCCTCCTTCCCTTGTCCCTGCTCCAGGGTCTCCTGAGTCTCACCCACTTACTTCCACACGCGTCTCTGACAAGTGGGTCCCCGCCGCCAGCCTCCCCGAAAACTTCCTCCTGATAACACAGCATCTGATCACTCATCCCAGGGCCCTCCACAGACTCCAGTCAGGGCCCCCAGACCCCAGCTCACAGCTGCGCCTCCTGCCAGCTCTGGCCCCTGCCCTCCCCCCACCCAGAGGCTGCTCCTCCTTCCTGGGGTCTCAGGCCTCGCCTCTTTCATAAAGCCTTCCCTGGGCCAGGCGGGGCCCCCACTGTTTGCCTGCTTCCCCCATTGGTTGGGGGCTCCAGGAGGGAGGGAGAAACCCGAGCACAGGCAGGCCAGACAACAGGTGCAGCCCGGGCCCCTGAGTCCTGCGACCATCCTGCTGGTGCCCTCCGAGCTTCTTCCACACAGGCAGGCTTCGAGGCCTCCCGCCCACCTCCAGGGGCCTCAGGAGAGAACAGGAGCCAGAGAGGAATCAGAGCCACCCACTTCCCTCCCAGCAGAGGCCACCTGTGCAGATATGGGATCCCAGGGGGCTGCGGGGCCTATGAGGCTGCACAGGGACACAGACAAAAAGCTTGGCCATGCAGGACGGCCGTGCAGCCAGGCCACCCAGGAGTGCACTCCCTCGCTAGCCAGAGGCAGCCTGGGCTGAGACCACTGAGGGCAGTGCCCCGCCCACTCCCCGTGGAGCCCATGCCTGGCTCTGTTTAGCCCGGGAGTGCAGCTCTCCCAGTGCCTCCAGCTGATGTGGCCGCTGTGCCCTGGGACCTCCTGCTTCCTTAGCAGATGTCAGGTGTGCCCCCGTTGGAGCCCCCTCAGCCTCCAGAACCCAGAGTGTGGGCCAAGAACCACAGCCATGGAGTCAGAAGCATGTGGGCTTCCAGGCTGAGGAGAGGGGCCCTGGGGCCCAGGGAGCCGGGAGAAAGCAGCCCCCACCCACGGCCCCGCAGCCCCTCGCAGGAGGCTGGTCAGCCCTGAGGTCTAGCAGGGGGGCCTCTTCCTCCAGGCCAGCTCTGGGGGCACCACACTGGGTGGGTGCTGGGGCCCAGGGATACCTCCTGCTCCTCACCCTGCTGGGTTCAGCTGCCCACCTGGCCTTAGGAGCCATCTGTGGTTTCTGACCCTGGGCTTTGCCTCCAGGTCTCTAGCCGCCTCTGGAGCAGGTCAGAGAGGTGGGTGCTCCCAAGGCTGGTATCTGCGTGGTCCCCGAGCTTCCTGCTGTCCAGTCTCCTGGCCTCCTGGCCCCATCCCCTGCAGCAGGTCCTGTGGGGTCCAGGGGGGAGAAAGGAGAGGCCTGAAGGGGCTTCCCCCCAGCACCCTCTGCCCTCTGGGCCCGGGGACATTGAAGCTGGGCAAAGGCCGCTGCTGAGGCCTGCAAACCCCAGGAAGTGGGTGCAATCCTCCCTTTGGCAGCCCCAGAGCACCTGCCCCTGCAGCCTCCACCCTGCCCCTGGGGCCCAGAGGACGTGACCCTGAGCACTTGGGAGGGGCAGTTGCTGGGTGGCAGGAACCCGGGCTGCATGGTTTGAACCCCACCTCTGCCACCTCTGCCAACTCTGTGCCTCAGTCTCTCCACCTGTACAGGAGGCACTGAGACAGTTCTGGCCCTGAGGGTGTCACAGAGCACCTAGCAGAAGACGTCTGCGCCTCAGGCTGTGCCCCTTTCAGGGCTCCCATCGGTGTCCCAGGGCTGCTGCCACAGAGCCAGCATGTGAGTGACTAAGACACGTGTTTGCTCTCACAGTGCTGGAGGCCACGTGCCTGCAGTCAAGGTGTCAGCAGGGCCACGCTCCCTCCGAAGCCTCTGTCCCTCGGGGGGACCCTTCCTTGACTCTCCCGGCTCCCAGAGGCTCCTGGTGTTCCTGGGCGTGTGCCTGCATCACCCCAGCCATGCCTTCTCACGGACTCCTCTCTGTGTTCTCTGCTGTCTTTGTAGGGCCCATCCTAGGTCCGGGTGACCACATCCAGAGATCCCTAACATCCCTAACCCATGACATCAGCAAGGCTACTTCCAAATAAAGCCACATCCTGAGGTTCTTGGTGGACATGACTCCGTGGAGCCCATTCCCTGGCTGGAGCAGGAGGAGCTGGACAAGGGGCCCACCTTGAGCCCCACCTTGAGCCCCTTCCCACAGAGGGAAAAGGCCAGGGCTTAGGGTGGCTCAGTGACCTTGCGGGACCATGCATGGCTGACGGGCCTGAGGGTGGGTGGAGAAAGGCGTGAGACCCCTGCGTGAGCTGGTTCTGGAGGGGACTTTTGGCTTGGACTCTAAATGCAGAAGACAACCCCGCCTCGCACTGCAGAGGAAGAAGTAGACCCCTCTGCATTGCCCCCCTGGGGAGTAGAAGATGAGCTCCCGATGGGTGGGGCTGCAGGTGCCAACACAGGTGACGCTGCGATGGGAACCTGCATCAGGAATCACCCTGTGGCTGCAGCAAGTGCTTGGCCTCCTTGTCCTGCAGGCCTGGAGCCCACTCACATCCGACTGTGAACCCAGCCCAGCCCCTTGGTCTCTTTCTTGGTGTCCTGGGAGGAGCTGCCACCTGTCACGGGACACATGGAAATGTGTACACAGGGCTTCCCAATGTTGTGTGACCCACACGCTGGTGACAGAGAACGAGCTGACTATGGCCACTGGCCCAAGAACACTGACCACTCAGGGAGGGAACAGGCAGTGCCCCTGTGTCCTGGTGGCCGAGCTGCCGTGCTGGTCCCCAGGACATGCACAAGCCCTGTTCCAAACGCGTCTTCGTAAACATCAGCTGGTATTTCTCAATCGCATCTTCGTAAACATCAGCTGGTATCTCTCTTTCAACTTTTCACCTGTGCCAGCTCCAGTGTGAGGAGTTCATAGCCAGCACATTTGGGACAACTCCCAGATGTGCCAAGACCGAGACCAAGACCAGACCAAGGCCAGCGGCCCAGGGCGGAAGAGGGCACCGAGTGAGGGAAGAACCGGCACTTCCACAATTAGGATGCACGATGTGGAGGCAGAGGTGGGGGAGAAGGGAAGGCTCTTCTTTACAGACAAATGTCAGCTAATAGGTGTAGATGGCAGAAAAAAGTGCAGGCACAGAGGCAAGGAACGATGAGAACCTCCGTATATGGAAGTGCAGGCTGCCCCGAGGGAGACCGAGGAAGGTCGGAGAGCTTGGGCAAGACTTGAAGGAGAGTCTAGGTCAACTGGAGCCGAGACACTCTCCCTGCCTGCCAGGGGCACCGGGGAAGCTGGCATCCTTCTGAGTCGTCGAGCAGTGCCCTACTGAGACACTGAGCTGTGGTGTAGGGTTTCCTAGCTATGTGGACAAATGAATGGACATCCCTCCCAGGCTTGGCACCCTGGCAGTCCAAGGGGCCTTCCTGTTCTCAAAGTACATGCAGCACTTGGGAAAAGTAGCTGCACATCCCACAGGAAGTGAGTGAGCTGACTTCAGTCAGTTCATGCTGTAGCAACAATGTTTCCTGACCAGGATGCAACAAGTTAACAGTCAACATGAGATCTTACAACTGATCTTAATAATTTGAGATAAGAAGAAGCTTTCAGGGGCTGGGCGCGGTGGCTCACGCCTGTAATCCCAGCACTTTGGGAGGCCGAGGCGAGCAGATCACAATGTCAGGAGATCGAGACCATCCTGGCTTACACGGTGAAACCCCGTCTCTACTAAAATTACAAAAAAAAAAAAAAAAAAAATTAGCCAGGCGTGGTGGTGGGCACCTGTAGTCCCAGCTACTCGGGAGGCTGAGGCAGGAGAATTGCTTGAACCCGGGAGGCGGAGCTTGCACTGAGCCAAGATCACGCCACTGCACTCCAGTCTGGGCGACAGAGCCAGACCCCATCTCAAAAAGAAGAAGAAGAAGAACCTTCCAAATTTACCATTTATTTGGAAAATAAAATATACACTTCTAAAAGCCGTGAGTTAAAGAATAACACATGATAGAAATGAGAAATGCTTAGAACCGGATTACAGTGGGTGCACTGCCTATTATGTATGAGTACATGAAACTCTCCACGTACATATGGAATATTGCAAAGTGCGACTAACTCACTCCAGAAATTAGACAGATTTAAAAGAAGGAAACAATGGAAATTAATGAGCCAAGCCTTCAACATAAGTGACAAAAAGAACAAGAGGCTAAACCAATAAAAGCAGAACAAAGATAAAAATATGAGCAGAAACTCAGGAAATAGAAAATCAAAGGCAAATCGGGTGGATCAAAGACAAATGTTGGCTGATTATTAGAAAGACGAAGGTGACAGACACCACTGGCAAAAACAGAGAGAGAGAGAGAGAACCGAGTCAGTATTAGGAGTGAAAAGGAGAATCATCAAACACAAGCAGAAGTTTAAAGATAAACATATCAGGAACCAGTCCGTTTGAAATCTTTTCCAAAATGGGTAAGATTTTAAATGGATACATTCCCAGAAAATTGTGGAAAATGAATACATTCCCAGAAGATCATGACAAAAAATTGATTCAAGAAGGAAGAGATGACCTAATAATTCTACAACCATTAAAGACATTTAACCATTGATTTAAAATCTTCCTACAAGAAAACTCAGGTTGACAGGTGTGGGAGACCAGAACGCGCCTCCTGAAAAGCAGGCCTGTGGGGCTGAGGGCCTCTGCGAGGAGCAACGGAGGGAGAGCTCCCGGTCCCCCCTCGACGCAGGACATGGGCTTACAAAGACGAAGGAATCCTGCCCCCCTCTTCCAGGGAGAACAAAGGTTAACCACCGAAGACAGCTTCAGACCCTCATCACCTGCACCTGAAGGTAGTTCCAGAATAATCTACACCAACAAGCTTTATGAAGGAACCTTTATCTGACATTAATTTGCCTTTCCTCAAGTTGCTGCCTACAGAGACTCCAAGTCTTTCTTTTTTGCCCAGAACTTCTCTGAAAATCTATCGCTCTTTGTTAAAGATGCTCTACAAGCTGGAATTCAAAGCCGCCTCGTTGAGAGTGACTCATGCTCTAGGCATCTCCCACACATACGTGAAACACACATGTTAATAAGCCTCTGCTTGTTTTTCTTCTATTCATCTCTGTTTTGTAAGAGGGATCTGTTCCAACTAAGAACTCACAGGGTTCTTATTTTCCCCTGCCCAGGGTTGCACAGATGTGTTCTACCAAACTTTCAAGGAACAGAACGTTCCAGTCTTTTACAAACTCTTCCTGAGAGTAGAAAGGAGGGAGCACTCCCTGAATCATTGTGAAGCCATTACAATCTTTAAAACAAACCGGACAAGAATAGTCCAAGAAAAATCATGTTTTAGTACAATCTCACTCCCAAACAAAGACGTACAAACCCTAAACAAATCATTAGCACACTGAACTCACGGCGTCTATTTTTAAAAGGTGATGACACTCATGACTGTGTTGGGATTTGCTGGGATTATCCCAGGAATGTGAGTGATTTAGAGTGAGAAGATCGATAACTTTCATTCCCCGCATGAACAGGTTAAAGGGGAAAACATAGGCTCATCCCAGGGGATGCTGAAAATCACTCAATACAACTCAAAACACACTCAGGAAAAAAGGAAGAGACTTTTCAAACTTAGAAATGGGAAACTTACCAAAAACCTACGCAGACCAAAAATGGGGAAACACTGGTGCATCCCCTTTAAAAATCCAGAGCCCAGGCTGGGCACGGTGGCTCACGTCTGTAATCCCAGCACTTTGGGAGGCCGAGGTGGGTGGATCACGAGGTCAGGAGATCGAGACCATCCTGGCTAACACGGTGAAACCCCATCTCTACTAAAAATACAAAAAATTAGCCAGGTGTGGTGGCGGGTGCTTGTAATCCCAGCTACTCAGGAGGCTGAGGCAGGAGAATGGCATGAACCCAGGAGGCGGAGCTTGCAGTGAGCCGAGATTGCACCACTGCCCTCCAGCCTGGGTGACAGAGCGAGACTCCGTCAAAAAAAAAAAAAAAAAAAAAATCCAGAGCCCAGGTGGGAATACTCTCCCCTCAGCGGCATGGCAGAGATCCAGCCGAGGTGTAACGCAGGGCAGCCTCATACCTTGTCATTCACTGGAACAGCAGTGAAGAGAACGGGGATTGGAAAGGAAGAACATAATTCATAAATTCCAGGCAATGATTATTACAAAAACAAATGAATCTGTAGAGAAATTACTAAAAGAAAGTTAACAAGGTAGCCGGCTTACAAGATCCACATAAAAAGCCATTGTATTTCTTTTTTTTTTTTTTTTTTTTTTTGAGACGGAGTCTTGCTCTGTCACCCAGGCTGGAGTGCAGTGGCGCCATCTCGGCTCACTGCAAGCTCCGCCTCCCGGGTTCACGCCATTCTCCTGCCTCAGCCTCCCAAGTAGCTGGGACTATAGGCACCTGCCACCACACCCAGCTAATTTTTTTAAATATATATTTAGTAGAGACGGGGTTTCACCGTGTTAGCCAGGGTGGTCTCGATCTCCTGACCTCGTGATCCACCCGCCTTGGCCTCCCAAAGTGCTGGGATTACAGGCGTGAGCCACTGCGCCCAGCCAAAGCCATTGTATTTCTTAACATCAGCAAATAGAAAACATAATTCAAATAAAGATAGTTACAATAATAATAATGAATTATAAGAAG